>NW_021703768.1:153687273-153971713 GCF_005190385.1 Monodon monoceros
TTTTGTTGAGGATTTTTGCATCTATGTTCATCAGTGATATTGGCCTGCAGTTTTCTTTCTTTGTGACATCCTTGTCTGGTTTTGGTATCAGGGTGATGGTGGCCTCGTAGAGTGAGTTTGGGAGTGTTCCTCCCTCTGCTATATTTTGGAAGAGATTGAGAAGGATAAGTATTAGCTCTTCTCTAAATGTTTGATAGAATTCACCTGTGAAGCCATCTGGTCCTGGGTTTTGTTTGTTGGAAGATTTTTAATCACAGTTTCAATTTCAGTGCTTGTGATTGGTCTGTTCATATTTTCTATTTCTTCCTGATTCAGTCTTGACAGGTTGTGCATTTCTAAGAATTTGTCCATTTCTTCCAGGTTGTCCATTTTATTGGCATAGATTTGCTTGTAGTAATCTCTCATGATCTTTTGTATTTCTGCAGTGTCAGTTGTTACTTCTCCTTTTTCATTTCTAATTCTATTGATTTGAGTCTTCTCCCTTTTTTCTTGATTTGTCTAGCTAATGGTTTATCAATTTTGTTTATCTTCTCAAAGAACCAGCTTTTAGTTCTATTGATCTTTGCTATCCTTTCCTTCATTTCTTTTTCATTTATTTCTGATCTGAACTTTATGATTTCTTTCCTTCTGCTAACTTTGGGTTTTTTTGTTCTTTCTCTGATTGCTTTAGGTGCAAGGTTAGGTTGTTTATTTGAGATGTTTCCTGTATCTTAAGGTAGAACTGTATTGCTATAAACTTCCCTCTTAGAACTGCTTTTGCTGCATCCCATAGGTTTTGGGTCATTGTGTCTCCATTGTTATTTGTTTCTAGGTATTTTTTATTTCCTCTTTGATTTCTCCAGTGATCACTTCGTTATTAAGTAGTGTATTGTTTAACCTCCACGTGTTTGTATTTTTTACAGATATTTTCCTGTAATTAATATCTAGTCTCATAGTGTTGTGGTCAGAAAAGATACTTGATACAATTTCAATTTTCTTAAGTTTACCGAGGCTTGATTTATGACCCAAGATATGATCTATCCTGGAGAATGTTCCATGAGCACTTGAGAAAAATGTGTATTCTGTTGTTTTTGGATGGAATGTCCTGTAAGTATCAATTAAGTACCTCTTTTTTACTGTATCATTTAAAGCTTGTGTTTCCTTATTTATTTTCATTTTGGATGATCTGTCCATTGGTGAAAGTGGGGTGGTAAAGTCCCCTACTATGAATGTGTTACTGTCGATTTACCCTTTTATGGCTGTTAGTGTTTGCTTTATGTATTGAGGTGCTCCTATTTTAGGTGCATAAATATTTACAATTGTTAGATCTTCTTCTTAGATCAATCCCTTGATCGTTATGTAGTGTCCTTCTTTGTCTCTTCTAACAGTTTTTATTTTAAAGTCTATTTTGTCTGATATGAACATTTCTACTCCAGCTTTCTTTTGGTTTCCATTTGCATGGAATATCCTTTTCCATTCCCTCACTTTCAGTCTGTATGTATCTCTAGGTCTGAAGTGGGTCTCTTGTAGACAGCACATATATGGGTCTTGTTTTTGTATCCATTCAGGCAGTCTGTGTCTTTTGGTGGGAGCATTTAATCCATTTACATTTAAGGTAATTAACGATATGTATGTTCCTATTCCCATTTTCTTAATTGTTTTGGGTTTGTTATTGTAGGTCTTTTCCGTCTCTTGTGTTTCTTGCCTAGAGAAGATCCTTTAGCATTTGTTGAATAGCTGGTTTGGTGGTGCTGAACTCTCTCAGCTTTTCCTTGTCTGTAAAGGTTTTAATTTGTCCATCAAATCTGAATGAAATCCTTGCTGGGCAGAGTAATCTTAGTTGTGGGTTTTCTCCTTCATCACTTTAAATATGTCCTGCCAGTCCCTTTTGGCTTGCTGAGTTTCTGCTGAAAGATCATCTGTTAACCTTATGGGGATTCCCTTGTATATTATTTGTTGTTTTTCCCTTGCTGCTTTTAACATGTTTTCTTTGTATTTAATTTTTGACAGTTTGATTAATATGTGTCTTGGCATGTTTCTCCTTGGATTTATCCTGTATGGGACTCTGTGCTTCCTGGACTTGATTAACTATTTCCTTTCCCATACTAGGGAAGTTTTCAACTATAATCTCTTCAAATATTTTCTCAGTCCCTTTCTTTTTCTCTTCTTCTTCTGGAACCCCTATAATTCGAACGTTGGTGCTTTTAATGTTGTCCCAGAAGTCTCTGAGACTGTCCTCAGTTCTTTTCATTCTTTTTTCTTTATTCTGCTCTGCAGTAGTTATTTCCACTATTTTATCTTCCAGGTCACTTATCTGTTCTTCTGCCTCAGTTTTTCTGCTATTGATCCCTTCTAGAGTATTTTTAATTTCATTTATTGTGTTGTTCATTGTTGCTTGTTTCATCTTTAGTTCTTCTAGGTCCTTTTTAAATGTTTCTTGCATTTTCTCTATTCTGTTTCCAAGATTTTGGATCATCTTTACTATCATTATTCTGAATTATTTTTCAGGTAGACTGCCTATTTCTTCTTCATTTGTTAGGTCTGGTGGGTTTTTATCTTGCTCCTTCATCTGCTGTGTGTTTTTCTGTCTTCTCATTTTGCTTATCTTACTGTGTTTGAGGTCTCCTTTTTGCAGGCTGCAGTTTCGTAGTTCCCATTGTTTTTGGTATGTTTCCCCAGTGGCTAAAGTTGGTTCAGTGGGTTGTGTAGGCTTCCTGGTGGAGGGGACTAGTGCCTGTGTTCTGGTGGATGAGGCTGGATCTTGTCTTTCTGGTGGGCAGGTCCATGTCTGGTGGTGTGCTTTGGGGTGTCTGTGGCCTTATTATGATTTAACGTAGCCTCTTTGCTAATGAGTGGGGTTGTGTTCCTCTCTTGCTAGTTGTTTGGCATAGGGTATCCAGCACTGTAGCTTGCTGGTTGTTGAGTGAAGCTGGGTGCTGGTGTTGAGTTGGAGATCTCTGGGAGATTTTCGCTGTTTGATATACGTGGAGTTAGGATGTCTCTTGTGGACTAGTGTCCTGAAGTTGGCTCTCCTACCTCAGAGGCACAGCACTGATTCCTGTCTGCAGCACCAAGAGCCTATCATCCACAAGACTCAGAATAAAAGGGAGAAAAAGTAGAAAGAAAGAAAGAGGATAAAAGAAAAGAAAATAAAGTAAGGTAAAATAAAATAATTAAGAAAAAAATTTTTTTAAAAAGTAAAACAACAACAACAACAAAAAATGGACGGATAGAACCCTAGGACAAATGGTGAAAGCAAAGCTATACAGAGAAAATCACACACAGAAGCATCCACATACACACTCATAAAAAGAGGAAAAGGAGAAAAAATAAGAAATCTTGCTCTCAAAGTCCACCTCCTCAATTTGGGATGATTCGTTGTCTATTCATGTATTCCACAGATGCAGGGTACATCAAGTTGATTGTAGAGATTTAATCCGCTGCTCCTGGGGCTGCTGGGAGATATTTCCCTTTCTCTTCTTTGTTCGCACAGCTCCCGGGTTTCAGCTTTGGATTTGGCCCCGCCTCTGCGTGTAGGTCGCCGGAGGGCGTCTGTTCTTCGCTCAGACAGGACGGGGTTAGAGGAGCAGCTGACTCGGGGTCTCTGGCTCACTCAGGCCGGGGGGAGGGAGGGGTACGGAGTGCGGGGCGAGCCTGCGGCGGCAGAGGCCAGCGCGACGTTGCACCGGCCTGAGGCGCGCCGTGTGTTCTCCCGGGGAAGTTGTCCCTGGATCCCGGGACCCTGGCAGTGGCGGGCTGCACAGGCTCCCCGGAAGGGAGGTGTGGAGAGTGACCTGTGCTCACACACGGGCTTCTTGGTGGCGGCAGCAACAGCCTTAGCGTCTCATGCCCCTCTCTGGGGTCCGCGCTGATAGCTGCGGCTCGCGCCCATCTCTGGAGCTCCTTTAAGCAGAGCTCTTAATCCCCTCTCCTCGCGCACCAGGAAACAAAGAGGGAAGAAAAAGTCTCTTTCCTCTTCTGCAGGTCTAGACTGTTCTCCGGACTCCCTGCCGGCTAGCCGTGTTGCACTAGCCCCCTTCAGGCTGTGTTCACGCCACCAACCCCAGTCCTCTCCCTGCGCTCGGACCGAAGCCCGAGCCTCAGCTCCCAGCCCCGCCTGCCCTGGCGGGTGAGCAGACAAGCCTCTCGGGCTGGTGAGTGCCGGTTGGCACCAATTCTCTGTGCGGGAATCTCTCCGCTTTGCCCTCCGCACCCCTGTTGCTGCGCTCTCCTCTGCAGCTCCGAAGCTCCCCCGCTCCGCCACCCGCAGTCTCCGCCTGCGAAGGGGCTTCTAGTGTGTGGAAAGCTTTCCTCCTTCACGGCTCCCTCCCACTGGTGCAGGTCCCATCCCTATTCTTTCGTCTCTGTTTATTCTTTTTTCTTTTGCCCTACCCAGGTACGTGGGGAGTTTCTTGCCTTTTGGGAGGTCTGAGGTCTTCTGCCAGCGTTCAGTAGGTGTTCTGTAGGAGTTGTTCCACGTGTAGATGTATTTCTGATGTATCTGTGGGGAGGAAGGTGATCTCCGCGTCTTACTCTTCCGCCATCTTCCCCCTCTCTCCGCTGATTTAATTTTATATGATTCTTTTTGAGGATATAGGCTTGGTGAACCTGCTACTGTTGGAGGGTCTCCTGCCGAGGCGGGGGGCAGCTATGGCTCACCAAGGGACAAGGACACTGGCAGCAGAAGTTCTGGGAAGTACTCCTTGGCTTAGGCCTGCCAGAGCGTGCCATGAGCCGCACCAAAAAGCCAGTTATTTATTTATACCAGTATGGACTTGTGGATATGTATTTTATTCTATGGGTTATAACCTGTTACTATTATTATTTGTTATTTTGTTAAAGTTATCCCAGATTTGGCAAATGAGAGCACCTTCAATTTGGATCCTCTATCCTTTTGACATGCTCGGGTATGATTTAAAAAGTTGTTTTTTCATTATGGTAAAATACACTTAACCAAAGCTTTACCATCTTAAACCATTTTTAAGAGCACAGCTCAGTGGTGTTAAATACATTCATATTTTTGTGCACCTATTACCACCATCCATCCCTGTAACTCTTTTCATCTTGTGAAACCAAAACTCTATACCCATTAAACAATAACTCCCCACTTCCCCGTTCCTCCCAGCCCCTAGCAACCACTGTTCTGCTTTCTGTCTCTAGGATATAAGTGAATTCATACAGTATCTGTATTTTTGTGATTGTCTGGCCTCACTTAGCCTAATGTCTTCAAGGTCCATCAAGGTTGTAACATGTGTCAGAATCTCCTTTTTTTTTTTTCCGGTACGCGGGCCTCTCACTGCTGTGGCCTCTCCCGTTGCGGAGCACAGGGTCCGGGCGCGCAGGCTCAGCGGCCATGGCTCACGGGCCCAGCCGCTCCGTGGCATGTGGGATCTTCCCGGACCGGGGCACGAACCCGCGTCCTCTGCATGGGCAGGCGGACTCTCAACCACTGCGCCACCAGGGAAGCCCTCCTTTCTTTTTAAAGCTGAATAATATTCCATTGTATGTATATGCCACATTTTGCTATCCATTCATACGTTGAGGGACACTTGGGTTGCTTACCCATTTTAGCTATTGTGAATAATGTTGCTGTGAACATGGGTGCACAAATATTTCTTTGAGACCCTGCTTTCAGTTCTTTTGGGTACATACTCAGAAGTGGAATTTCTGAGTCATACGGTAGTTCTATTTTTAATTTTGAGGAACCGCCATACTGTTTCCCACAGTGGCTGCATCATTTCACGTGGGGTGGTGAGACAAGCTGCCTTTGAAGCGGGAGCATTGTTGTGAGTGGAGCCGTGAAGGAGGGGAGGCACTCCCAGGGCTGTGAGAGATGGCTGGAGCAGCAGTCTCCTCTTAGGGTTGGCCTGGGGTACGTGTGGTCTGTACCTGCTTGGAGCTGCCGTCAGCTCTCCTGCCGGCTTCCAGTGGAGACCCCAAGAGCCAGGCTGGGCGCTGCCGGTGGGCAGGCTGTGTTGCCGTGTGTGTGTGCCATGCCATGCCATGCCTGGGTTTCCATGGGTGAATTTGGAGTAGGGAGGGGACCAGACATCTGTCTGATGTCACCTTTTATACTCTGGGACTCTACCACTGTCTCCTAGTGCAACGCATGGGGGTCCCCTGTTGGGAGCAGGAGCCTATGGGGCACTTGATTCCATGTGGGAACGTCCCCTGAATTCCCCGCAGCATCAAGTGACAGTGGGCCCACTGAGCCTGCCTTTATTTTGGATGTAGTGCCTTTGGTCATTGTTGGCCCTGCTGCTCAGGCTCCATGTCTAGGCAGTGATGACTCACAGAAGGGCCCAGGGGCATATGGGCTGCCATCCTGGCTCTGGAATTAATAAACATCTCAAGGTCACTGGTGCTGGGGCCCATTCCCTAACCCAAGACCTCAATGCTTGACAAGGGAGGATGCAGCATAGGCAGCATCTGAGGGCCTGTGGAGTAGCCTGGCCACAGCCCAGAGAACCTGGCCCTTATAGCCCTGTCTTTCCCCATAAATAAACCAGACAAGATCCTTCATCAGATGGCGTGGCCTGATTTTTGTTTTGGGAAATCTGGACAAGAAGGGACAGTGGAAAGCCTTGGGCCCTGGCAGGGCTGCCCACCCAGGAGAAGCAGCTGGACAGGCTGACAGAGGACGGTTGGCGGTCAGCCTGCCCCGGATACCACCGCAAGCCCTAGAGATCCGAGCAGGAAAAGAAGCCGGATTCGAAAGAAACCAAAGTCAGGCAGGGCGCCAGGTTCTCTGTGAGCGTGAGGCCTGAGGTGCCCGGAGAGGGGCTGGTTGCCCAGAGACCCAGGGAGGCGATGGCCTGTGGTGAACACGGAAAGCCAGGATCCTCTGCCCGGAAAACTTCACGACCTGGGTGCCCAGCAGGTGTGGGCACATAAGACACCCCCCAACCTCACCCTTGTGACATTGCCTTCTACCTTTGGGGAAACTGAGGCTCAGGAAGAGGAAGGCTGAGCCAGCACCACACAGTGAAGCACAGGGACTTGCTTTGGGGTCTGAGTGGTAGCCTGCGCTTTCCCTGCCAGGGTTTTTGTGTCTCTGAGGGACACATCCATTGGGCAGTGCATCTTCCCCTTGCTGCTCTGAGCAAGTCCTAGTGTCCCTGCTTCCTGCTGTGGCCCTGGCTGCTCCCACCCTGCCCCCACCCCAACCAGATCTGTGTTAAGGGGATTCTGGGTTGAGGCTGTAGGCTTCCCATGGAGTCTAGCTGCCCCACAGCAACCTGGGTAGCAGCCTGGCCCACCAAACCAACTTTTGTCCATCAGCCAGGCCACTGGACCATTGGTGAGCCCGTGTCTCCCCTCTGGCCGAGTGGATCCTCCTGGAGCAGCATCCCACGTGGGAAGGAGCAGGACACTGCCTCCTGGGCCCCTGGAACTGAGGGCTTCCTTTCTAGAAGGGGCGTTGCATCTTCAGATGTTCTGCCCATCTAGAGTTACATCCCCATGTCTTCCACAACTGGGTGGGCTCAGCCTTGGGAGCCCATAAAATTCTGGGGTACTGTGGGCATGTGGGCTCCCCTTGCCAGGAGGCTTAGCTCCTCTCTGCAAGAGTGGAGGATCGATGCCAGCCTGGAGCTGCCCCAAGTGGGGCTCTGGAGCAAGGCTCCCTCTGGTTCCCAGAAAGGGAGTTGGGTTGGAAGGCAGGGTCCTCACATGTGCTTATCTGGCTGTGCAGCATTCCCATCCCCTTGGGCCTGCGGTAACTGCTCTGTCTCATGGGAGTGAGAATGTCCACTCTAGAAGGAGGGAGTGTCAGGAGTCCCATGAGGCCAGCCTTGGGTGTGCTCCAACTTGCCTGAATGCTGGCCCACTTGGGTGTGACTCAGGGGTTGACCCTCCTTTCTGCTGCCCAGAGTCACTCTCTGAGCAGCAGACCTGCCCAGCTCTGTCATTCTGGGCCCAGGGACCACCTGGCACCCCTGCCAGCAGCCCGCTCTGAATCTGGGCAGCATTGGTGCATGGAGGCTGTTCTGGGCTAAATTGTGTCCCCTCAACCCCCATTCAAATGTTGAGGTCCTAACCCCCGGTACCTCAGAATGTGACTCCCAAACAGGAGATAAGGTCTTGCCAGGTGTTAACTAAGTTACATTGAGGTCATGTGGGTGGGGCCCTAATCCAATGTGACTTCCTTTTTAAGAGGAAATTTGGACACAGACACACATAGAGGGGTGACCATGTGAGGACACAAGGAGAAGATGGCCACCTAAAAGCCAAGGAGAGAGGCCTCAGAAGAAACCAGCCCTGCTGATAACCCTCCTGATATCTTGATCTCTGACTTCCAGCCTCCACGACTGTGAGAAGATAGATTTCTGCTGTTGAAGCCACCCAGACTGCAGTATTTTGTTGAGGCAGCCTGAGCAGACTAAGGCAGAGGTAATGGAGGAGGTGCTGGCCCTGGCATCTTGTGGGAGGATGTGTGTCAAAAGCTTTTTCCTGGCGTATCGGAGCTGGCAGGTGTGGAGTGAGCCAGTTTGAATGCCAAGGGGTAGTCCTGGGGTTGCCAGGCACGTGAGCCTTGTGGGCTTTGCTTGCCAGCGTGAGTCTCCTGGAGGTCCAGGATGACTGAGTGAAAGTGTGTGCAGAGTCTGGGGCTTCATGGGTACAGGTGGTTGGTGACACCTTGGCCCAGGGCCCCTGCCACCAGTAACATTGCTTATGGGGATATTAGCCCCTTCATAGCAGTCCTCAACACCTCAAATAACACACATCTAGGGAAAAAGCAGACATCGGTGCTGTTAGGCAAGTGCCCCAGCTCCCCAGCCCCCGACCAGACCCTGACTGGACCAGGCTGGGGGTGGTGGTGGGGCTCAGACATGCTGGTCCCAGCCAAGTCGGAGGATGGGAGGAAGGGCAGGGTGTGCATGGCCTCCAAGGAGGCAGGGAGGCCTGCTGGGACAGCAGTGCAAATGTGTCGGGTTCTAGCTGGTGGTGTGTGTGTTATGCAGGCTGGGATGCCCTAGGGTTGGGTGCCAGCTCAGGGGAGTGTCTGTTGACAGACCTTGACATTGATCAAGGAACTTGGACCTTATCCTGTTAGCTCACTTCCACCTTGAGTCTCAAGGCCACAGTCTGCTGGGGCCCAGCTGGTGAGATATGGGAGCTCAGAAAGAAAAATTCCACTTTTTGATATTTTGGCAAATATTCCTACAGCAAGAGTCATTTTTCTTCTCCAGTGGCGAGCTCCCTGTTATTTATGTGAATGTTAATTTGTGACTGGGGACATTCCCCGACACGGTCTTCATGCTGAGCAAGACCTGGGAAATGTCAGCCAGAGCATCTGGCAGGGATGGGTGTCAGGTCTTGTGATGGATGGGCAGGACTGCTGTGGTCCTGGGGTCTGGGCCTGACCTGCTGACCCCTCTCTCTTGGCCAGGCTGGGAGACCAGCTCCTGGAGGCCTTCCCCGGCACTGGTGTGGACTCTCACAGACTGGACAGGCCAGCTCACGTGGGAGCCATCCTGGTGCTGCCTGATTTAGTGAGAACACCGACTGGCCAGGCCCTACTTTGGTCTCTGTGAAGGGTTCTTGTCAGCATCTTGTTTATCCTATTTTTTTCTCCCTTATCTTTCTCTCCCTGCCCCTTTCCCCCTTCCCTGCTCCTTTCTTTAAACAAATTGTCTGTTTTGATGTGTGCCTTTTGTTAAAAAAAACAAAAAAAACAAAAAACCTCAAAAACTACAGAAAATACTAATAAAAAAGCAAAACTCACTCCAAACCTTGACAGTGTTAACTCTTTGTTATATGTGTGTCCAGACAACTCTCATTTCATCTTACTAATAATGATGATGTCGGTCTAGTTTATTATGCAGTGTGCCAGGTGCTTTATCTGGTTTAACCCTCAAACCAACTGTGCAAATACTTCTATTATCCTTGTTGTACCCTGGCAACTGAAGCTCAGAGTCCACGGTTAGCCAGTGCTAAAGACAGCATTTGAATCAAAGCGGAGTGACTTGGTGGACTTGCCCTGCATTGTTAGGCTGTGCTGGCATTAGGCATGGAGACACAGATGCCTTTACATAAGTGCATCATCATACTGGAGAAGGGCCTGCCTTCCTTAGTCAACAATATGACATGGATATATTTGTTCCTTAAGTGGTGAAAAGTCTCACCTGTAAAACTCTTTTGGCCTGGCCTTTTTTGTCGTTTTTTTTTTGGCAAGTCATAGAGATTTTTGGAAGTAATCTGACCATTTACATTTATTATTATAACAGATATATTTGTTGTTACTTCTGTCAACTTACTTATTTTTTTTGTTTTTATGCTTTTTTTGCTGTTTTTCTATTTGCTGTATGATCTGTTCTCCATCTTCAGTTATTCAGAAGGAATATATTAATTTTTCTAATTGTGGCTTTTTTTAGTATTCTTAAACTTATGGCTATCAACTTTAGCAGCTTGTCAGTAACTATTGATCCTTCTATGGAAATTTAAGAAATTAATGTAGTTAACTATTTCTTCTACCTCCTCTACCCTTTTCTTTCATTTTTGCTGACTTGTTTGACAATTTTTGCCCCATGTTATTAAAGTCAAATTATGAATTATTTTTACATTGCATAGATTTCCTTTCCAGAATATATGGTAAATGACTTTGGTTTGTAACCATAATTATCACAGCAGAATGGATGAAGAGGTCAATTCTGGTATTTTAACCTGTGATTTCCCTATTTGTGGGGACTAGATTTTAGATTTTTAATTCAAGTCTGGGCTGCATTAAGTGGCAGGTGAGGAATGATGGAGAGAGATGTAAAGTGGAGCTGAGGTGGATGCTATTGAGAGAATTCTCTCTAGCAGTAGAGGTGAGTACAGTGCCTCTATACACTGCAGCTTCCTAAGGCTCTGATTTGCTCAAGGTCACATAACTGGTTAGTCTGCAGAATTAAGGTTCCCATCCCAATCTCTTGGTTTCTAATGCAGTGTTCTCTCTAGGCAAGCATTCCTCGAGGGTTAGCATAAGAGGTGAATTAATGTGACACCAAACATGAGATTAAAAAACATTGTATTCTGTCACAATCCCAGTTGGCTTCTTGTCAGGAATTGACAAGCTAAAATTCATATGAAGATACAAGAAACCCAAAATAGTCAAAATAATGTTGAGAAAGAAGAATGAGGTTAGAGAACTCACTTTCTGATTTCAAAACTTACTACAAAGTTACAGTAGTCAAGACTGTGTGGTACTGGCAGAATGATAAACATATAGATCAATGAAATAGAACTGAGAATCCAGAAATAACTTCACATTGATTTTTGACAAGAGTGCCAAGACATCAGTGGAGGAAAGAATAGTCTTTTCAACAAATGGTGCTGGGACAACTGGATATCCACAAGCAAAAGAATGAAGTTGGATCCCTACCTCATACCATAGAAAGATTAACTCAAAATGGATCATAGATCTAAATATAAGATCTAAAACTAAAAAACTCTTAAAAAATGTAGGAGTAAATCTTTGTTATTTTGGCTTAGGCAAAGCCTTAGATATGACAGCAAGAGCACACAAATGATAAAAGAAAAAATAGATAAGGTGGACTTTATGAATGTCCTTTATAACTTCAAAGAACACCACCAAGAAAGTCAAAAGATAACCTACAGAATGATAGAAAATATTTGCACATTGTATATCTAATAGGGAATTGTATCTAGAATATATAAAGAACTCTCACAATTCAAAAAGGAAATTAATCCAATTAAAAGATGAGCAGTGAGTCTAAGTAGTCATTTTTCCAAAGAAGAGAAACACATGGCCAATAAGCACATGAAAAGATGCCCAGCATCCTTAGTTATCAGGAAAATTTTAATCAAAACCGCAATGGGATATCACTCCATACACATGGGGATGGCTAGGAGAAAAAAGGTAGATAATAACAACTGTTGGTGAGGACGTGGAGAAATTGGAACCCTCATACACTGCTGGTGGGAATGTAAAATGGTGCAGCTCGTTTGGGAAACAGTCTGGCACAGAGTTACCATAAAACCCAACAATTCCATTCCTAGATCTGTGCTCAAGAAAAATGAAAACATATGTCCACACAAAAACTTGTGCTTACATGTTCAAAGCAGCATTATTCATAAAAGCCAAAAAGTGGAAACAACCCAAATGTCCGTCAACCAGTGAATGGGTAAATAAAATGTGGTATATCTGTAAAATGGAGTATTATTGGACAATAAAAGTGAATTTAAGTACTGACATTATTTGGAATCTTGAAAACATTTTACTAGGTGAATGAAACCAGTCACAAAAGGTCACATACTATATGATTCGATTTATATGAAGTGTCCAGAATAAGCAAATCCATAGAGAAAGAAAGTAGATTAGCGGTTGCAGGGGCTAGTGCGTGGCAGCAGGGTCGGTGGGGGTATTGGGAGAAAATGGGGAGGGACCGTAGATGTGTACGGGGTTTCTTTTTGGGGTGTTTTGAAAATATTCTAAAATCGATTGTGGTGATAGTTGAATTGTACAGTGTAAGTGAATGAATTGTATGATATGTGAATTATAGCCCAG
Organism: Monodon monoceros; assembly: GCF_005190385.1. Taxonomy (NCBI): domain Eukaryota; kingdom Metazoa; phylum Chordata; class Mammalia; order Artiodactyla; family Monodontidae; genus Monodon; species Monodon monoceros. Next base: position 153,699,764 of record NW_021703768.1, read on the forward strand.
TAAAGCTGTTATATATTTTAAAAAGCATGAGTTTCATAGTGAGAAAATTATTCCCTTTTTAACTCTATTTTAAGCTTTCTGATTGAGTCAAGGATAGTCTCAGTTTGATACTAACAGATCTTTAATGCCTCTGTAATTGTTTATAAGGGGAGAGATCAGGATTCAGGCTCAGAGTCTTAGCAGTTAGGAATATCGAGCTAGAATTTAACAAAGTTGAGTAAGGCAAAAACTGCAATGGTGGTGAAGAGAATGCTGGGGTTTGGTGCCCTCCCTGCTGGATCTGTTGGGGGCCAGTGTTGGGAGGGCAAGGCTATGTTCCCGAGACTGTTCCTGCCCCGCTGGGAAATCTGAGCAGTAGTTTAACTTCTTTGAACCTTAGAGTCCTCTGGAAATGAAATGTTTTGCCCTAAAGAATTTTAGGGGGGTTTGAATTCACACTGTATTTGAAGGCTCCTGTAGAACACCTGGCTTACAGCGGGGACTGAAGCCCAGGGGTCACACAGGTGGCACCACGCCCCTAATTTGCAGGTCATCTGGCTCCGCTACTCACTTTGCAGTTAAGGGGGCTGCAGAGGGAACAGGGCTGGCCCAAGACCAGAATTTGGAGCCAGGTCTCCTGGTTCTGAATCCAGTGATTGCTCCCTGTGGCCATCTCTCCCTCCACCTTGCCCTTCAAAGTGGGGTCTGGCCTTCCTTAGCACCCGGCTGAGCACAGGGCTTAATGGTTTTGAGCCTCAGAAACTGACTCTGGCCATCTTAGGGCCAAAGAGGGACTTTCTGGAGCAAAGGATCCAGAGGTCCTGAAACCAGTTCCAAGAAGGGGCATGACCTGTCAAGTGAACTTGTCGGGGCTCTGTGGCGCTCAGGGATGACTCTGTTTGTGGTCACTCAGCTCAGTAGAACCCTGCAAGGCCCAGTTCCAGCTATAGCTTCCCCTCTGAACTGGGAGGACAGGCTGTGGCCTACACACCAGGAGGAGGAATGGCTTTCCAAGAGGAAGGAGGGGTGTGGATGGCACATGGCAAGGCCCCGTGGATCCACCAAATGAGGCAGAGAGCAGGGGAGGCAAGGGCATCCATAGACAGACCGCTCCAGAAGGTGATGTTCTGGAAGGGTTAGAACAGTAGCTGACAGAGACACAGGGGAGAAGACAAACGACTCCATGGAATTGCTGTCACTTGCTAGTGGCCAGTTCCCCCCAAGAGATGTCTGGTGCTACTTTTGGAAAAGTGGAAAAATCAATATGCAAAACATCTGCTGTGATGCTGAACTGTGAAGGAGCCCTTAGTAGCTAGGATGGAGGGGCGTAAATCCAATGGGATTTGGTTCTAATTCCTATGAGGGATCAGCGGTTGGGGTCCAGTCCCCTCTCCATCAAGCTTCCAGGGTTGCCCTTGTCTTCCCCAGGGAGCTGGGAGGGGAAAGAGTGCCCAAGCAGGCTGGGTGAGATGCCCTGGAAGTGGCAGACCCTGTTTTGGCAGTGTCACCACTACACCATCATCAGACCAGGTCTCGCCATGTGGCCTCTCTCCCTGCAGGGGAGGCTGGTGCCCAACTGAATCTCATGGGTTCATTACCAAAAGGAAGAATGGAAGAAAGGATACAGTTCTCTCAGAGCTAAAATATCTCCAGGAGTAGGAATCTTACCAGATGCCAGCATTTTGGGGGAATTCCTGTGGCAAGAGTGTGTGTGTGTGTTTGTGTGTGTGTGTGTATGTGTGTGTGTGCACATGCATGTGTATCAGAGCAAGGTTGAGTTTGGGGCGAATGTGAGCTGATGCAGATGCATGCTGTCTTGTCCTCTATCAAAATCTAGATCCTTCTGTTTTTGGAGCAACTTCTTTTTTTCTCTCTATTCTTGATTGTCACTTCTGCAACCTTGACAGACACCTGACAGTCTTGGTGCCAGAGGTTGCAAGAATGACAAGGCTGAGTGACAGACCTGGTCCCCATCACACACACGCAGGTGCCTGCCACATGCTGCAGCCTGTGGCTTCCACTGAAGGAGCCAGTGGGGACGGCAAACTGGGCACCTCACACATAGGAACAGGATGCACACTTGCTTGCCTGTGAGACCCCAACGCTGAGAGTGTCAGTATCTCTAGTGCTTTAAAATTCAAAGTAACAGAGGATATCTGTCAAGTCTCTTGATTCTGATAAATGTTTAACTTTTAGTTTCCATTTCTAGTGACTACTTCATCAAAAACCAAACAGCAGGGAATTCCCTGGTGGTCCAGTGGTGAGGACTTGGTGCTTTCACTGCCAGGGCCCAGGTTCAACCCCTGGTCGGGGAACTAAGATGCCACAATCTGTGTGGTGCAGCTTAAAAAAAAAAAGTAAAAAACCAAACAGCAAAGGAACAGGGCATAGAGGAAGGAGGAGGTAGGGCAGGCATCTTATAATTCACCAAGATCTGAGAACCAGTGATTTGATTTGATGACCAAAGAACTGCCAGGTTCCAGGCCTCTGTGGAGGCACCTGAGGTTCGAGAATAGAGTCCTCCCATGAGCCTCCCTCCTGGCCAGGTTAGGCTGACAGTCACAGAGTTCAAGAGCAGAGTGGATTTCAGGTGAGAGCCAGGGTCTGGGTGTCAGCCCCTCCGTGGAACACCAGTCTGGACAGACACAGGCAGGCTCCTGATTGAATGCCCTTCATCTCAGTGTGCTTCAGAGACTTCTTTAATATTTACCAAGTGGAGAGAAGAAACTGATTCTTATTAATAAAAATTACATGTAAAACCAGATATACTTACCACTGGCAGCAGGAAAATCAAAGTCCTGGAAAAAACTCAGCAAAACATAGCCCACGTTCTGTACCTTGTCCTCTTGTCAATTTTCTTTTGCAGTTTTTCAGACAGATTATTCCTGGCATGCATACTAAAATGCTTGAAAATCAGGCAATAAAAGGAACCCTGTTTCTTTGTGGAGAGCCCCTCACCAGGCAGTACTCTGGCCAATGGCCTTGAGGGGTGATCAGCTGCTGGGCTCACGTGGTCATCCATTGCTCCTGGGACGGTCAGTTCTGGTCTTGAGGTGGCCTTAGGGTGACCGAATGCTGGTCTGGGGTGGTCATCCACTGGTCTCGAGTGGTCACCTTCTGCTCTTGGGGCAGGTGCCATCCATGTTCATCAATGTGACCCCCAGTTATGTTCCATAGTACCTGTCAGAGATGGGCTGATGCTGGTGAGGGATATAACTTCTCCATGAGAGAACCGTCAATTTGAAGTCTCTGGCTGCATGAGGAAACCTGAGTAAACTGGTGCCATACTTCCGATTTATCTCAGGGCACTTCATTGCCGTTCAGATGGGCCCTTGGGAGGTTCCCTGCCAGGCATCTTGACCAACTTGGGCCCTGGCTTCCTGACAACAGCAAGGTAGAGGTCAGCATCAAAGAGATCCAGTGCCCTTTCATCAGCCCAGCAGCCTTTCATCATTAGGCCAGTCAAGGAGAAGAACCCGATTCCTGTGTACAGGGAGACTCCAAATTGTCCTGGGGTCTCTCAGGCCAGAGAGGACTGCTCCTCACCAGATTGGCTTCTGGGTCATTGTCACACTGGGTCCCTCCAGAACAACCCCAGGATGCTGGGCCTGTGGCATAGATGGCTCTAAGCCTGGGGTACAAGTGTCCCTCCAGAAGAGGGGGCTGCCCTGCTGGACCCTGATGCCCCAGTGCCCTGCCTTAATTGTCAGGATAGGCCTGGTCTCCACCCAGGAGATAGTCATTCCATTTGGGGTCTGGGGTTGGATTCCTAGACCCCGTGTGTCCCTGACAGGCCTTCCCGCCCCTCAGTCTCAGTTTTCTCCTTTGGGAAGCAAGCAGGTGGATGACATCACTTGGGTTGCAGAGCGCTTCTTACGTGTGCCCTGGTTCTGAGTGCCTCCCAGGCTGCATATGCTCCTGCAGCAACCACATGAGGGGAGTGAGAACTGCCCCCCTTTACAGGCGAGTAATTGGAGGCCCAGGAACTTTGGCACCTGGGCCGAGGCAACCTGGGCAGACAGAAATGGTGCTGGGAACTCAGAACACCAGACTCCCAAACCGTTCACCTGCTGCCACCCTGCCACATGTCCTTGAATGGGTTCCATTAATTAGAGGAGTTTGAGACACCAGTCTTCCCCCAAACCACAAACATGGGAAATGTCAATGGCTGCGTAGAGAAATGTTTGCTATTGTAAACACTTTTTTCTTAACATCTTTATTGGGGTATGATTGCTTTACAATGCTGTGTTAGTTTCTGCTTTATAACAAAGTGAATCAGTTATACATATACATATGTTCCCATATGTCTTCTCTCTTGCGTCTCCCTCCCACCCTCCCTACCCCACCCCTCTAGGTGGTCACAAAGCACCGAGCTGATATCCCTGTGCTATGCAGCTGCTTCCCACTAGCTATCTACCTTAGTTTGTTAGTGTATATATGTCCATGCCTAACCATGTGCCAGTAGAAGGGGATGGCCCACAGTATACTCACCCTGCCATCTGTCTCTCTCTCAGAGAACACGTCCTGCAGTTTTGGGGTCATTTATTTACTCATCTTGCAAACATTTGCTCACCCTCTCCAGGCCTGGAAGGGCCCTGGGACCCAGGGATGAGTCAGAGTGTGGGGGCTTGCAGGGTTCCCATGGGTCCTTCCTCTCCTGTACCTTCCCACAGTCTGGTGACCTTGGTGTCCCAATCTTGGCCCTCATCGCTCTGGCTCCTGCCCTTCCTCTTTGTCCTGGACCCCTTCCCCAGAAGTCCAAGATGCCTAAAACCTGTGTCCCCAGGGGTCTGCAGCTCTTGCGCCTCATTCTGTGCTGTTCAGTGAATGGCCACCCACTTCATCCCACTACCCACTGGAACCATGTATTAATTTCCTGCAGCTGTTGGAAATTACTGAAAACAACAGAAACTTTCTCTCTCACAGGTCTGGAGGCCAAAGTAGTTGCTGGCAGGGCTGTATTCCCCCTGGATGCTCAAGGGGAGAACCCTAAAGGGGACCTCTGGCCACTGCCAGCTAAGCGGATGGACAACAGGAAATGCCGGCCTTTCTGATGTTTTGAGAGAATCTGGAAATCTGCTCATTTACGTGGAACCCTCTGATTCTTAAGTCGGAGCAACTAATTGAAGCTTTTAAAACCCCCTGAGTGAAATCACTAAGTTGATGTGTTAGGGGACCCCAGCCTCCATCCCCCAACAAAGATGAATAATTAAACAGCTATCCATGAACAAAAACAACTCTAGGAGAGCTCAGGAGTCCACTTAAGACACTTCAGTAACACAGTGGAACAAAAAACTTGAGAGTAACTGCACAAGAAGAGAGGGAAGACAGCTTCATTCTGCCTGCATCATCCTGTCATCCCCAGCAAGAAAGAGTTTCCCTCACTGGGAAAGGGAGAGTGGGGTGAGCGACCAGTTTCCCTAGCCTCTTTGGGCACCGCACAAAGGACCCACTTTGGTTTCACCCCACCCAGAGACCAGCAAAGGTGAGATGAATAGAAACAGCTAGGAACAAGGAAGAAGGACAGGGGCTCCCACCAGCCATGTAGTGGGAGCGATCATGGTTCTTTGTGGCCTGCTCTGCAGAGGACCCCAGCAGCTTTCACTACTGAAGAAACCAATGGCCAGCACAGCTGCTGCAAACCTCCTGCAGATTTTAGAGCTGAGGTTTTGCTCTACAGGTTTTTGCGTTCACAGACACCAGGCACCTGAGCCCTCTTGCTTCCTCCATCCCCACCCTGCCCTCAACAAGGATCTGCACGGGCAACTGGCCCAGGCCTCTGCAGCTGCATAAGTGCAAAACGCCAGCCTAGACCACTATGGTTGACCCCTACCACTGTGCATACACTCAGGACTAGCCTCCAGCTGTGCACATGTATGCCATCAACCTGATTCCCATCACCAGCCTCCACTGCCGTGTGTGCCCCCATGGTGAGACCCTGCAGCCCTAAGAGTGCACATCAACAGCCAGGGCTCAGGTAGCTGCTAGTGTGCCCACAGTTGACACTTGTCCTTCCTGCTGGCCCTGACCCTTGTCATGAGTGTGTCTGTAACTGAACACTGCTACTACCCAGGCACCTGCAGCTGGCCCCTGAAGCTATGTATGTGCATACCACTGGTTCTAGCCACCACCACTCTATAACCTGGTCCCTAGCTGCTGGACCTGGAGGCCCCACTGGAGACCTCGAGAGCCCTTGCAGCCATTGTGGACTCCCTGCAGCAGCTGTCACCAAGGACCACACAACTGTTGATGTCATGGATCTAGCAGCCTGAACCAATGAGACATCACCTCTCCTCTGGACCCAAAGCCACCATACTCCCCACACTTGGTGCTCTGCATCACTAGACCCAGTGTGCCCCCCACCCCACTGCAGGTGAAGGTCTTTCTTACTGAAGTCAGGCCATAAAATCTGGAAATGTGCAGAAAGCTATGCAAGGCACAAAGATTTTGAAGAATTGGGGAAACATCACATCGTCAAAGGAACACAGTAAATTTCCAGTAACTGACCCACAAGAAATGAGATACATGAATTGCCTGACAAAAAAATCAAAATTATTGTTCTAAAGATGCTCAGAAAGCTACAGGATAACACAGATAAACAATTTAATGAAATCAGGAAAACAATACAAGAACAAAATGAAAATTTCAACAAAGAAATATAAAACATAAAAAGAACCAAACAAAATTTTGGAGCTGAAGAATACAATGGCTGAAGAATTCAATAGAGAGCATCAACACCAGCTGGACCAAGCAGAAGAGAAAATCAGTGAACTAGAAGACAGATCATTTGAAACTATCTAATCAGTGGAGCAAGAAGAAAAAAGAATAAAAAGAAATGAGGAAACCTATGGGGCTCATTAAGAGAAACAATCTATGCATTATTGAAGCCCAAGAAGGAAAATAGGGGGAGAAAGTGGCAGAGGGTTTATTTAAAGAAACAGTAGCTGAGAACTTCCCAAACCTTGGAGAGAGATTTAGACATCTAAGTTCATGAAGCTACTAGGTCACCCCAAAATGATCTTCTCCAAGACACATTATAATAAACTATCTAAAAGCAAAGACAAAGAGATCATTTTAAAAGTAGCAAGAGAAAAAATTTCTGTCATACAAGAGAATCCCAATAAGGCCATGAGTGGATTTCTCAGCAGAAACCTTGCAGGCCAGGAGAGAGTAGAATGATATATTCAAAGTGCTGAAAGGAAAAAACTACCAACAAAGAATGCTTTACTTGGCAAAGTGTCTTTCAGAAATGAAGGCAAGATAAAGACTTTCCCAAACAAACAAAAAGAGAGCTCATTACTACTAGATCTACCTTATGAGATATGCTGAAAGGAGTTCTTTAAGCTGAAGCAAAATGACACTAATTAGTAATATGAAAACACGTGAATATATATAACACACTGGTAAAGGTAGGTATATAGTCAACTTCAGAATACTCTAATTCTGTAATATGGTGGTGTGTTAACTACTTAACTCTAGTATACAGGTTAAAGAACCAAAGTATTACAAATAGCTATAGCTACGATGATTTGTTAATGGATACACAATATAAAAAGATGTAAATTGTAATGCAAAAACATAAAATATGGAGGTGAGGAATAAAAGTTCAGGGGTTTTGCATGCAATTGAAATTAAATTGTTATTAACTTAAAATAAACTGTTATATCTCTAAGATGTTTCAAGTAAGCCTCAGAGTAACCAAAAAACAAAAACCTTTATACACACAAGATAAAAATACACACAAGATACAGAGAAGGGAATCAAAGTACACCACTACAGAAAGTCATCAATTCACAAAGGAAGACAGCAAGAGAGGAAGAAAGGAATTACAAAAAAGTCCGAAAATAATTAGCAAGATGGCTTTGGTAAGTCCTTACTTATCAATAATTACTTTAAATGTAAGTGGGTTAAATTCTCCAATCAAAAGATATAGAGTGGCTGAATAGATTAAAACAAACAAACAAACAAAACAAAAAAAACCAAGACCCAACTATATGCTGCCAACAAGAGATTCACTTCAGCTTTAAGGGCACACATAAGCTCAAAGTGAAAGGATGGAAAAAGATGTTCCATGCAAAGGGAAACCAAAAGAGAGCAGGGGTAAGCTATACTTACATAAGACAAAACAGACTAAGTCAAAAACTGTAACGAGAAACAAAGTAGGTCATTATATAATGATAAAGTGGTAATTCATCATGAGAATATAACAATTGTAAATATACATGCACCCAACATCAAAACACCTAAATATATTAATCAAATAGTAATAGATCTGAAAGGAGAAATAGACAACAATACAATAACAGTAGGAGACTTCAGTGCCCCACTTTCAGCAATGGATAGATCATCCAGACAGAAAATCAATAAGAAAACATCGGACTTGAGCTATACTGTAGGCCAAATGGACCTAACAGATATTTAACAGAACATTCCACCCAACAGTCGCAGGATACACATTTTTCTCAAGCCTGCATGCAACAATTTCCAGGATAGGTCATATATTATTAGGTCAAAAAATGAGTCTTAGCGAATTTAAAAGACTGAAATCATACCAAGTAACTTTTCTGACTACAATGGTATGAAACTAGAAATCAGTAACAGGAGAAAAACTGGAAAATTCACAATACATAGAAATTAATACACTCCTGAACAACCACTGGGTCAAAGAAGAAATCAAAAGGGAATAAAGAAAATATCTTGAAACAAACAAAAATGGAAACACAGCATACCAAAACTTATGTGACACAGCAAAAGCAGTTCTGAGAGGAAAGTTTATAGCAATAAATGCCTACAATAAAAAAGAAAGATCTCAAATAAACAACCTAACTTTATATCTCAAGGAACTAGGAAAAGATGAACAAACTAAGCCCAAAGTTAGCAGAAGGAAGGAGGTAACAAAGATCAAAGTAGCAATAAGTGAAATAGAAAAACAGTGAAAAATATAAACAAAACTAAGACTTGGTTTTTTTGAAAAAAAAATTGAGAAACGTTTAACTAGACTTACCAAGAAAAAGAGAAGACTCATAATAAATGAAAGAGGAGACATTACAACTGATATTACCGAAATATAAAGGATCATAAGAGACTACTATGAATACATATACACCAACAAGTTGACCAACCTAGAAGAAATGGATAAATTACTAGAATCATACAACCTACCAAGACTGAATCATGAAGAAATAGATAATCTGAACAGACCAATAATGAATAAGGAGATTGAATCAGTAATCAAAAATCTCCAAAGAAAAGCCCAAGACTACATGATGTCATGGGTAAATTCTACCATTTACTGAAGAATTAATGTCAGCCCTTCTCAAACTCTTCCAAAAATTTAAAGAGGAGGGAACACTCCTAAGCTCATTTTTATGAGGCCAGCATTATCCTAATACCAAAGCCAGATAAGGACACTATAAGAAAAGAAAACTACAGGCAAATATCCCTGATGAATATAGATGAAAAAATTCTTGACAAAATATTAGCAAACCGAATTCAACAGTACATTTAAAAGATTATACACCATGATCAAGTGGGATTCATCCCTGGGATGCAAGTTTGGTTCAACATATGCAAATCAATAGATGTGATATACCATCTTAATAGAATGAAAAATAAAATTTATATGAACATTTCAATAGGTGCAGAAAAAGCAATTGATGAAATTCAACATCTTTCATGATAAAAACTCTAAACAAATTAAGTATAGAAGGAACATACCTCAACATAATAAAGACCATATGTGACAGCCCATAGCTAATATCATACTCAGTGGTGAATAGTTGAAAGCTTTCTCTCTAAGATCATGAATAAGACAAGGGTGCCCATTCTCACCACTCCTATTCAAAATAGTACTGGAACTTGCTTTCTTGCCAGAGCAAGGAAAAGAAATAAAAGGCATCCAAATAGGAAAAGAAGTAGTAAAATTATCCCTGTTTCCCTATGACATGATTTGTATGTAGAAAATTCTAAAGACTCCACCAAAAAAACTGTTAGAACTAATTAAAAAATTCAGTAAAGTTTTAGGATACAGAATCAACATACAAAAATCAGTTGCATTTCTATACACTAATAGTGAAGTATCTGAAAAAGAAATAAAGGAAACATTTCCATTTACAATAGCACCTAATATAGTAAAATACTTAGGGATAAATTTACCCAAAGAAGTGAAAGATCTGTGCACCGAAAACTATAAGATACTGATTAAAGATATTGAAGAAGACACAAATAAACGGAAAGATATACTGTGTTCATGGATCAGAAGAGTTAATATTGTTAAAATATCCATAGTGCCCCAAACCATTTATATATTCAATGCAGTCCCTATCAAAATTACAAATTCCAATAGAAAAAAAAATCCTAAAATTTTTATGGAACCACAAAAGACCTCAAATAGCCAAAGCAACCTTGAGACAGAACAAAGTTGGAGGCATCACACTTCCTGATTTCAAACTATATTACAAAGCTATAGTAATCAAAACAGTATGGTCCTGACATAAAAACAGACACATAGACCAAGGGAACAGAATCAAGACCCCAGAAATAATCCTATGCATATACAGTCAACTTATATTTGACAAGGGAGCCAAGAATAATTAGTGTGAAAAGATGGTCTTTTCAATAAATGATGCTGGGAAAACTGAATATTCACATGCAAAAGAATGAAATTGGACCCCTGTCCTACATCACTCACACAAATTAAATGGATTAATTTGGAAATGGATTAAAGACTTAAACCTAAGACCTGAGACCATAAAACTCTTAGAAGAATACATAGGGGAAAGCTCCTTGGCATTGGTCTTGCCAATGATTTTTTGGCTATTACACCAAAGCATAAGCAATAAAAGCAAAAATCAACAAGTGGGACTACATCACACTATAAAACTTCTGCATAGCAAAGGAACTATCAACAAGATGAAAAGGCAACCTAGAGAATGAGAGAAAGTATTTGCAAACCTCTTATTGGATAAGGGATTAATATCCAAAATATAGAAGGAACTCATACAACTCAAAGGCCATATATATATCAATTTAAAGTGGGCAAAGGACCCAAACAAACATTTTTCCAAAGAAGACATACAAATGGGCAATAAGTATGTAAAAAGGTGCTCAATATTACTAATCATCAGGGAAACACAAGTTAAAACCACAATGAGATATCATGCCACATCTGTTAGAATAGTTATCAAAAAGACAAGAGATAACAAGTGTTGGTGAGGATGTGGAGAAAGGAAACCCTTGTGCACTGTTGATGGGAATGAAAATTGGTTTAGTCACTATGGAAACCAATATGGAAGTTCCTCAAAAAATTAAAAATAGAACTACCATCCCACTTCTGGCAATGTGCCCAAAGAAAATGAAAACAGGATACTGAAGAGATATCTGTACTCCCATGTTTATTACAGCATTATTCACAATGGACATGGAAACAATCCAAATGTCTATCTGTGGATGACAAATTGGTAAAGAAATGTGGTACATATGTACAGTGGAATATTATTCAGCCTTTATAAAGAAGGAGGTCCTGCCATTTGCGACAAAATGGCTGAAACTGGAGGATATTATGCTAAGTGAAATAAACTAGACACAGAAAGACAAATACTGCAAGATCTCACTTACGTGTAGAATCTAGAATGGTCAAACTCATAGAAGTAGAGTGTCAGATGGTGATTGCCAGGGGCTGGAGGGAGGAGGAAATGGGAGGTGATTGTCAAAGAGCACAGAATTTCAGTTATGCAAGATAAGTAAGTTCTGGAGATCTTTTATATAGCACAGTGCCTATAACAACATTCTATCCAAAAATATCGTATACTTAAATTTTGCTAAGATGGTTGATATTACATGTAGTGTTCTTACCACAAAAAAATGATAACAATAAAAAGGGTGGGAGGATACTGTGAGAGGTGATGGATATGTTTATGGCCTTCATGGTGGTGATGGTTTCATGAATGTATACTCATTCCCAAACTCACTGAGTTGTATATATTAACTATGTACATCTTTTTACATGTCAGTCATGCCTCAAAAAAGTGGTTTTAAAAAACCCATAAACCCCGAGTGGGTCATAAGTGTGTGATCTAAAGGAAATACATCTGCAGGTTGACACAGTGGGGACTCCTAGTGTAAGACTATTGGTTTATGGATAATGGACCAAAAAGTCAAAAGTGTGGGAGCTGGATGGGGCAGTGATGGCAGGATGGCCTCAAGGGGAGGGCAGGGCCATGTACCTGCAGTAGGGGCATGACATTTGGGGGTCTGAGCCAAGCACTGAAGGGAGAATTAGAGTTTACCGGATGGCCAAGGTTGGGGGCAGGAGCAGGGCCTTCCAAGCTGAGGGCTTTGTGGGTTCAGGAGCCTGAAGGCCAGGCACTGTGCACTGTATTGGACGGACAGGACTGTTTCAACGACTGGTGCTAGGTGTGAGCTGGGGGCAAAGAGGACGGTGGCAGGCTGAGAGCCTTGGATGCCAGAGTACAGAGTAGCCTGAATCCTGATGGGGACAAGGGTTCATTGAGGGCTTTGCAGCATGGAAGAGCCATAGCCAGTTTTGGGGGAGGCTTCAGTTGCTGTAGAGTCTGGGCTGGTGACTGTTGTGGATACAAGGATAGACAGTGGGGACTGTGGCCAGCTGCAGTGGTGCGTGCTCCATCCGTGGTGTCCACTGCTGTGTGCCATGCACTGTGGTCAGAGCCTGCATTTTCCAAGGAAAGATGGAATCCCATTTTTGAAACATGAAATCTCATCATTTTGAGTGTTGGGTTCAGAAATTTGAAAACACTCTTTGGGTCCAACTGAACATATATGTGGCAGATTCAGTCCTGACAGTTTTGGCCTTTGTCTTGGACTTTGGGCTCCTGGGGGTGAAGGTGGGGGATAACCCAGGCAAGAACCCCTTCCTCAGACAGGGTTCATCACCCCCAAATGGCTCTGGCCTTGGTGGCTGGAAGTGGAGCTTCTGGAATGATGGGGCCTCTAGGCCCACCTGTTTGTGCCCTTCCCAGCCTGGGGTTCAAGCCTTGCACCTAGCTGGGGTGCTGGGCAGTGTTCACTGGACCCTGCTCAGCCAGGTTGGAGGTTCTGCTCTCTGTGGCCCTCCTCACTGCTTCTCCTCCTTGGTCTACTGTGTGCTGGGAATTTGAACTGTCTCATCTTTGCCCTGCAGGCTGGCCTGATCCGTATGGAGGAGGAGGAGTTCTTTATCGAGCCCCTGGAGAAGGGTCTGGCGGCAAATGAGGCTGAGCAGGGCCGTGTGCATGTGGTGTATCGCCGGCCGCCCACCTCCAGACCCCCTCCTCTGGGGGGGCCACAGGCCCTGGACACAGGTAAGGCTGCTGCAGGTGGGAGGGTTGCATGGTGGACCCTGAATGTCCCCCCTGGGGAACCCAGGCACCCTTTCTGTAGCTCTGGTCTCAGGCCAAGGCTGAGACCTGCCCTTGCTGACCACATAGCACAGTGGGCATGCTGGGATGCTGGGTCAGGGACCTCTGCTTTGGGTGTATGTGGGCCATAAGCTTGTAGGTCTGAGGCCTCCACAGCAGGCAGTAAAGGCTGCCTGAGGGTCTTACCTTTGGCTGTCTGAGGGCTGGCAAGTGTCAGGGAAGAGGCAAGACCCAGACCAGGCCTGTACCCTGGCCTGAGTCTCGCGCCCGTGACTCTGAGCCTATGCCTCTGAAGAAGACGTCTGCTGCCCCCTCGCCCCCATCCCTAGCCTCTTTCCCCTGCCTCTGTGCTGTGCTTTCCCTGCAGTGGTGATCACACCTCCCTGGCTGCTCACAGAGAAAGGCCCTGAGTGCTTCTTTGGCCCCGATTGGACCCTGCTTGCTCTGGGAGACAGCTCAGATGCCAGGAGGGGAGGAAAGTGCTCCAGAAAGACCCCAGAGGTGCTCCCAGCAGCCTCAGCAACCTATGCACAGACTCATGTGGTTTTATCTTTTTCAGCTTAGAATCAAAGTGCACTCTGGGCCCAGGAGCATGGAAGGAGCTACTGGGCAGGCGGTGCAGCCTCTCAGAGCCCTCCAGGAGGACACACCTACCCTCAGCCCAAACCTCCCCAGCATTCTCAGGATCTCAGGTCCCAGGCTTCAGTGAGGCCAGGTTGGGGTCTGGCTGTGGTCCTGGCAGTGCCCAGGCTCTGTGCTTGGCTCTTGCAGGGTGGGCTTAGCCCTCAGTTTTGGGTTCTAGATTCCTGGCTGCACTCGCCCATCGCCAGGGCAGGTGGCAGCAGGCAGGGCATTGAGGCCTGGGTCTTGAGTCAGGCTCATCTGCATGTTTACAGTGAGCCCCGGAGGCCCTACTGGGCCAGCCCAGCTATGCTGTGATTAGCCGAGACACCCCCATTGCCCCAAGTAGCCTTGGCTCATTTAATTTAGGTCTCTCTGAATTCCCAGCTGGCAGATCAATTGGGTGCGGCCTGGCAAGGCACCATTCTAATTTCAAGGAATGGTATCAGATACTTTTGCAAAGGAATTGTCCCATCAGGAATCCCAGTGCTCTCTAGAGCCGATCAATACTTCCAGCTGCCCCTTCTTCCCAGATGATAAATCGTAGGTCTCCTGCCAACAGTGGAGGGGGCACCCCAGGCACTGCCCATCTGGCCTTCCCCAGCTTCAGCCCCTCCTACCTCTTTCCCACCCTTGGGCTTCTTTCTCTGCATGGGGAGGAATGGATAGTAAGCCCATTGGGTGAGGGCAGGAGTGGAAATGGAGCAAGGGAAGTGCCCCAGACCAGGGATCAGGGCCCTGGTGTTGCTCCTCGCTGGCTGTCTGCCCTTGGGCAAGTTTGGGCCTCTGGCCTCTGCCTTCTCATCTGTCCTGTGGGATTAGGAATGCCTGTGTCTCACAGAGCTGAGGACCTGGCCACTTTGGGCTTGATCTCTACCGGAAGATTCAGGGGGTTCCCTGGGGGCCCACTTAGGCTGGATGTGGTGGAGCCTGCACAGTGAGGCTGCCAGGTGCCCTGGGCCAGGGTGCCAATCCCAAATTCAATGTGGTACCTATCTCCTGAACATGGCAGCCCTCCTTCATGGCCTGACGGGCCTTGCCTTATTTCCTGGGCTTCTGCTGGTCTTTTGGCATCTTCTCTTGAATCCTTCCCCCAACCTTCTCATCTGGCTATCTCTCGTGAGAGCTTGGAACTCAGAACACAGGAAAGGAATTTCAAACTCAGAATAAGCCCAGAAACCATTGACCTTAGAAGAGGGAAGGCCAATTGCATGGGTCTGGGGCTGAGGTTGCACTGAAATGGGGTGGGATGAGCTTTAGACCTCAGCCTGGGGCTGTGGGTGTGTAGGCTGAAGGCTGTGGGCCGAGGGCAGTAGGTCTCGGCCACAGGCCCAGAGTCTGGCGCCAGACCCCCTTTCCTTGACATCCCTGCCCAGTGTCAGCGTGACCCTGTGTGGGTGACTTTTCCACAGAAAGCACATTTCTCCCTGCATGTGCTTGATTGTTTCCACTGGGCACAGGGCTGAGGCCCACTCACTGACTGGAGGCGGTCCGGACATATTTTATGCTGGAGCTGGTCTGAGGGCCCGTGGTGACCCCCGACAGTCTTGCTCTCCGTCAGCCAGGCCTTGTCAGGGCCCACGGTGGCAGCTGGGAGATATGTAAAAGGAGTGTACTTGGCTGAGCATGTTTGCTCCGTGCTCTTTCCTGCAAGAGGACATGGCCTACTGGGCACAGAACACCAGGACCTCCATGCAAAGGCTCTCAGGATGTGTGTGTGAGTGTGTGTGTATAAGGCTAGGAGACCCTTTCTTCTGGTGAATTCTGATGGGAACCCTGATATGTCAATGTGGCTCTGGCCAAAGAAGGCAGGAGGTACTGACTGGCAGTTTTCTCCTGCCCCCGCAGGGCAACTCCTGGAAGCAGGTTTGAAATACCCTGGCCATTTATCAATGGACAATGGATATAATGGGTCCTCGGAGGAAGCGGAAGGGGAAACACCTGTCCTGGGCCTCCTGGTCTGGGAGATTAGCATCTGGCTGGGTGTGGGTGTGCGAGTTGGGGTGGGGGTGCCTGCGGAGGGTGGTGAGGGTATGGGTGAGGGGGCCTGTGGGATGGGGTGTTTGTGGGAGCGTGTGTTGTACACAGCTCTTCCAGAGCATTGAGACACGCTGCCATTGCCCTGTTTTCCCTGAGCAGCCAACAGGCTTCCTGGGGTGGTCTCAGGGGCTCCCGGACCCTCAGAGCATCATTGTCACTAGCGGTCTCCATCATCTTAGTTCAGCTACTGGGTTGCAGACTGCCCAGGGAAAGGATGGAAAATGATGCTTTTAGCGTGTCTTCCAGGACTCAGGCCACGGTTAGAGGTTGCACTGGGTAGCTTAGCCCACAGCAATCTCACCCTCAGGCCCTAGAGGAGGGTACCAGGGTGGGCAAGGGACTGAAGGAGACCAGGATGACTTTTTTTCCCTCACTGGACTCACAGGTGTTGCAGAAGTGTCTCTGCTTGGCTCTGCTGGGCCTGGGAGCCTGGCTGGGCCAGAAGGGCAGGGCTCCAAGGCCAGGGTGCCAGTGTGGCCTTTTGGGGAGAGGAGGTTCAGGCATCTCCAGGCCTCTGCTGGACTGGACCTTTCCCCAGCACCCTGAGTCCCTTTCTCAGCCTTCCCCAGAGCCAGCCCTGTGCCTAGGGCCATATGTTGGGAGGTGTGCTGTGTAACATTGGCCTCTCTGGCGTTTGCACTTGTGTGCATGCATGTGTGTTTGCATTTGTATACAAGCATGGAGAGAGCCTCACTCCCAGTTCTAGGCCACTGCCTGAGCACCACCCTGGCTGCCATCTGTTAACACTGTCTGGGTTTGTTGAGGGGGAGCCAGGGCCAGTGGGTACAGGATAAGGAGCCCAGCCCTGCTCACAGCTTGCACTGGGTGATCCTGGCATGTCACGCCCCTCTGAGTCTCAGGCTGCTATGACACATTACCACCAACTGGGCGGCTTAAAACAACAGCACTTCATTCTCTCATAGTTTGGGAGGGCAGAAGTCTGAAGTCAGTCAGTGTCACTGGGCTGAAATCAAGGTGTCAGCCGGGCTGGTTCCCTCTGGAGGCTCTAAGGCGATTCTGTTCGTTGCCTCTCCCAGCTTCTGGTGGCTGCTGGCATTCCTTGGCTTGTGGCTGCACCAGTCCAATCTCTGCCTTCGTGGTCACATCACCTCCTCCTCTTCTGTGTGATGTCAATCTCCCTCTGCCTCCCTCTTATAAAGGATGCGGATAATGGCATTGGGATTCACCCTGATAATCAGAATGATCTCCACCTCTCAAGATCCATAATCTAATCACATCTACAAAGTTCTTTTTTGCCATGTAGGATAACATTCACAGGTCCTAGTGATTAGAATCTGGTATGTTTGGGGGCCACCATTCAGCTTATACAGGAAGCAAATCAGCCTCCCTTTCAAGGCTGGCTATGCAATGAATGGGGTACACACCCATGGAGGAGAAACACTGCAGGTACCCTTCACTCCTTCTCAGGGGACAGTGCTCAGGCACAGCCCAGGCAGACTCCTTGCCCCTCTTCTGCCTCTGCTGGACCCTAGTGCCATCTCAGCCAGACTGTGAGGCCTGGTGTGCTATGGTTGGTCTGACCCTAAGACCTAGTGCGCGGAGATGTGGCCTTGCTGGTCACACCAAGGAGGGCTGAACTTGGGACTCTGGGAAAGTCCCCACTGTGTGGGAAAGACCCCTGGGTCACATACTGGGCATGTGGTCTCTCTGTCAGGCACATTTGCAAGAAGTTCTGCCATCCCAAGACAAGGGCTGCAAACTCAAGAGACCTGCAGTGCCCGGCAGGCAATGCCAATGAGGACAATGGCAGAGGGTAAGAAAAAGAATTACACCCACCCTTGGCCTGGCGTTAATTTTCCTGCTTTTGATATAAACGCGGACACAGAGAGAATGTCTCTGCTAAAATGGAAACGGCAGCGTGAGTGCAGTGGCACATGGCATTTGGCCCTGGCCTCACCGTGGGCACAGCACAGATGACAGACTTCGTCCACAGGGGCAGCCCCTCCTGAGCTCCCCTGAACAAGACCTGGTGGGACTCTGGGCCTGGGGCAGCCAATCCTCTTACTGTCAAGAGAATCCAGACATCAGAACTTTTATTTGAACCCTCCTGATTTTAAATTGTTGCTTCAAATTTCTGAAAAGCACCACATGGGCCAAATAAAACATGACCCCCATTGGCAACATGTGCTTTATGAGAGGCAGAGGTAGACGTGTCCTTTACCCTCCTCCACAGGCCTACTGAAGTCCCTGGGCATAGCCTTGGGACCAAGGAAGGGCTGTGAGCTCCTGCTAGGCAGGTGGTACCCCGTCCCGCGAGCTGCTGCTGGGCTGCAGTGTCTCCCACCCTGCCTTGCACTTGGCCCTGGGCTGAAGGAAGAGAAGCCAGACAGCTCAGTGTCTGTGACCTTAGCTGCCTCCTTCTCGGAAACAGCCAGTGCCAAGCCTTTGCCCGCTGCTGTCAGGCTGCAGCGTCCTCCCTGGCGGGCAGAGGAGACATGCTGCCCTAGGGAGCGCTCTGCCCTGCTGCTGCCAAGGAAAGCCTGTGAGGAGGGAAGGGCAGGGTGCCAGTGCTGCGTGGCTTCTCCACGTGGCCAAGCGTGGCCAGCCCACACAGTCTCCACCCGGCGGCCTGCAGCCCTTCCTCACCTCCTGACCTGCTGCGTGTCTCTGCCCCGTCCCATTGCCTTGAGCCACATAGTTTTCTGGGCTGCTGAGGAACCAGGAGTGAAGCTCATGTAGGCCCTCAGGGCAGGAGCCAGAGGGCTGGAGCTGATGCTGGGAGCTCGAAGAGGCTGTGTGGTGTCCTGTAGACAGCCCCAGTAGGGAAGGGACCTGACAGATAGTGCTGTATTTCAGCCAGCCTGCTGTGGTCCAGGCTGGAGGCAGGGAGGCCAGAGCGATGGTGCAGGGAGAGTGCAGCCCTGTCAGGACAGGCCATGGGTGGGAAGTGGGCAAGGCTCCACTTGGTGGTAGTAGGTTGCCAGGCATTCCTTGGTGATGCAGTGGGTATGAGTCATAAGGGAGAGGGCCCAGTCAAGGGTGAGGCCTGGTGGGGGGTGAGGGGTGGATAATGGGGTAGGCGATGTGGAGGGGTCACTAACTTGCTGGAAGCCAGATTGGGGAGGCTTTCTGTGCTATAGCAGTTTATGTCATAGTGTCCTGTTGCCACTGTAACAAGTTACCATAAACTCAGTGGCTTAAAAAAACACAGATTTATTCTCTTATAGTTCTGGAGGTTAGAAGTCCAAAATGGATCTTAAGGGGCTAAAATCAAGGTGTCAGCAGGGCTGGTTCCCTCCGGAGGCTCGAGAGGGGAATCTGTTCCTTGCCTCTCCCAGCTTCTGGTGGCTGCCGGCATTCCTTGGCTTGTGGCTGCATCACTCTAACCTCTGCTCTGTGGTCACAGTGTCTTCTCATCTATAGTAAGTTTCTCTCTGTTTCCCTTTTTTTTATTTTTAAAATTTTTATTTTTATTTTTTTACATCTTTATTGGAGTATAATTGCTTTACAATGGTGTGTTAGTTTCTGCTTTATAACAAAGTGAATCAGTTATACATATACATATATTCCCATATCTCTTCCATCTTGTGTCTCCCTCCCTCCCACCCTCCCTATCCCACCCCTCCAGGCGGTCACAAAGCACAGAGCTGATCTCCTTGTGCTATGCAGCTGCTTCCCGCTAGCTATCTATTTTATGTTTGGTAGTGTATATATGTCCATGCCACTCTCTCAGTTTGTCACAGCTTACCCTTCCCCCTCCCCATATCCTCAAGTCCATTCTCTAGTAGGTCTCTGTCTTTATTACTGTCTTACCCCTAGATTCTTCATGACATTTTTTTTCTCTTAAATTCCATATATATGTGTTAGCATACGATATTTGTCTTTCTCTTTCTGACTTACTTCACTCTGTATCACAGACTCTAGGTCCATCCACCTCATTACAAATAGCTCAATTTCGTTTCTTTTTATGACTGAGTAATATTCCATTGTATATATGTGCCACATCTTCTTTATCCATTCATCCGATGATGGACACTTAGGTTGTTTCCATCTCCGGGCTATTGTAAATAGAGCTGCAATGAACATTTTGGTACATGACTCTTTTTGAATGATGGTTTTCTCAGGGTACATGCCCAGTAGTGGGATTGCTGGGTCATATGGTAGTTCTATTTGTAGTTTTTTAAGGAACCTCCATACTGTTCTGCAAAGCGGCTGTACCAATTCACATTCCCACCAGCAGTGCAAGAGTGTTCCCTTTTCTCCACACCCTCTCCAGCAGTTATTGTTTCTAGATTTTTTTGATGATGGCCATTCTGACTGGTGTGAGATGATATCTCATTGTAGTTTTGATTTGCATTTCTCTAATGATTAATGATGTGGAGCATTCTTTCATGTGTTTGTTGGCAGTCTGTATATCTTCTTTGGGGAAATGTCTATTTAGGTGTTCTGCCCATTTTTGGATTGGGTTGTTTGTTTTTTTGTTATTGAGCTGCATGAGCTGCTTATAAATTTTGGAGATTGATCCTTTGTCAGTTGCTTCATTTGCAAATATTTTCTCCCATTCTGAGGGTTGTCTTTTGGTCTTGTTTATGGTTTCCTTTGCTGTGCAAAAGCTTTGCAGTTTCGTTAGGTCCCATTTGTTTATTTTTGTTTTTATTTCCATTTCTCTAGGAGGTGGGTCAAAAAGGATCTTGCTGTGATTTACGTCATAGAGTGTTTTGCCTATGTTTTCCTCTAAGAGTTTGATAGTTTCTGGCCTTACATTTAGGTCTTTAATCCATTTTGAGCTTATTTTTGTGTATGGTGTTAGGGGGTGATCTAATCTCATACTTTTACATGTACCTGTCCAGTTTTCCCAGCACCACTTATTGGAGAGGCTGTCCTTTCTCCACTGTACATTCCTGCCTCCTTTATCAAAGATAAGGTGACCATATGTGCATGGGTTTATCTCTGGGCTTTCTATCCTGTTCCATTGATCTATATTTCTGTTTTTGTGCCAGTACCATACTGTCTTGATTACTGTAGCTTTGTAGTATAGTCTGAAATCAGGGAGCCTGATTCCTCCAGCTCCGTTTTTCATTCTCAAGATTGCTTTGGCTATTCGGAGTCTTTTGTGTTTCCATACAAATTGTGAAATTTTTTGTTCTAGTTCTGTGAAAAACGCCAGTGGTAGTTTGATAGGGATTGCATTGAATCTGTAGATTGCTTTGAGTAGTAGAGTCATTTTCACAATGTTGATTCTTCCAATCCAAGAACATGGTATATCTCTCCATCTATTTGTATCATCTTTAATTTCTTTCATCAGTGTCTTATAATTTTCTGCATACAGGTCTTTTGTCTCCTTAGGTAGGTTTATTCCTAGATATTTTATTCTTTTGTTGCAGTGGTAAATGGGAGTGTTTTCTTGATTTCACTTTCAGATTTTTCATCATTAGTGTATAGGAATGCAAGAGATTTCTGTGCATTAATTTTGTATCCTGCTACTTTACCAAATTCATTGATTAGCTCTAGTAGTTTTCTGGTAACATCTTAGGATTCTCTATGTATAGTATCATGTCATCTGCAGACAGTGACAGCTTTAATTCTTCTTTTCCGATTTGGATTCTTTTTATTTCCTTTTCTTCTCTGATTGCTGTGGCTAAAACTTCTAAAACTATGTTGAATAAGGGTGGTGAGAGTGGGCAACCTTGTCTTGTTCTTGATCTTAGTGGAAATGCTTTCAGTTTTTCACCATTGAGGACAATGTTGGCTGTGGGTTTGTCATATATGGCCCTTATTATGTTGAGGAAATTTCCCTCTATGCCTACTTTCTGGAGGGTTTTTATCATAAATGGGTGTTGAATTTTGTCAAAAGCTTTCTCTGCATCTATTGAGATGACCATATGGTTTTTCTCCTTCAATTTGTTAATATGGTGTATCACATTGATTGATTTGCGTATATTGAAGAATCCTTGCATTCCTGGAATAAGCCCCACTTGATCATGGTGTTTGATCCTTTTAATGTGCTGTTGGATTCTGTTTGCTAGTATTTTGTTGAGGATTTTTGCATCTATGTTCATCAGTGATATTGGCCTGTAGTTTTCTTTCTTTGTGACATCTTTGTCTGGTTTTGGTATCAGGGTGATGGTGGCCTCGTAGAATGAGTTTGGGAGTGTTCCTCCGTCTGCTATATTTTGGAAGAGTTTGAGAAGGATAGGTGTTAGCTCTTCTCTAAATGTTTGATAGAATTCGCCTGTGAAGCCATCTGGTCCTGAGTTTTGTTTGTTGGAAGACTTTTAATCACAGTTTCAATTTCAGTGCTTGTGATTGGTCTGTTCATATTTTCTATTTCTTCCTGATTCAGTCTTGACAGGTTGTGCATTTCTAAGAATTTGTCCATTTCTTCCAGGTTGTCCATTTTATTGGCATAGAGTTGCTTGTAGTAATCTCTCATGATCTTTTGTATTTCTGCAGTGTCAGTTGTTACTTCTCCTTTTTCATTTCTAATTCTATTGATTTGAGTCTTCTCCCTTTCTCTCATGTTGAGTCTGGCTAATAGTTTATCAATTTTGTTTATCTTCTCAAAAAACCAGCTTTTAGCTTTATTGATCTTTGCTATCGTTTCCTTCATTTCTTTCTCATTTATTTCTGATCTGACCTTTATGATTTCTTTCCTTCTGCTAACTTTGGGGGTTTTTTGTTCTTCTTTCTCTAATTACTTTAGGTGCAAGGTTAGGTTGTTTATTCGGGATGTTTCCTGTTTCTTAAGGTAGGACTGTATTGCTATAAACTTCCCTCTCAGAACTTCTTTTGCTGCATCCCATAGGTTTTGGGTCGTCGTGTCTCCATTGTCATTTGTTTATAGGTATATTCTGATTTCCTCTTTGATTTCTTCAGTGATCACTTCGTTATTAAGTAGTGTATTGTTTAGCCCCCATGTGTTTGTATTTTTTACAGATCTTTTCCTGTAATTGATATCTAGTCTCATAGTGTTGTGGTTGGAAAAGATACTTGATACAATTTCAATTTTCTTCAATTTACCAAGGCTTGATTTGTGACCCAAGATATGATCTATCCTGGAGAATGTTCCATGAGCACTTGAGAAAAATGTGTATTCTGTTGTTTTTGGATGGAGTGTCCTATAAATATCAATTAAGTCATCTTGTTTAATGTATCATTTAAAGCTTGTGTTTCTGTATTTATTTTCATTTTGGGTGATCTGTCCATTGGTGAAAGTGGGGTGTTAAAGTCCCCTACTATGAATGTATTACTGTTGATTTCCCCTTTTATGGCTGTTAGTATTTCCTTATGTATTGAGGTGCTCCTATGTTAGGTGCATAAATATTTACAATTGTTGTATCTTCTTCTTGGATCAATCCCTTGATCATTATGTAGTGTCCTTCTTTGTCTCTTCTAATAGTCTTTATTTTAAAATCTATTTTGTCTGATATGAGAATTGCTACTCCAGCTTTCTTTTGGTTTCCATTTGCATGGAATATCTTTTTCCATCCCCTAACTTTCAGTCTCTAGGTCTGAAGTGGATCTCTTGTAGACAGCATATACATGGGTCTTGTTTTTGTATCCATTCAGGCAGTCTGTGTCTTTTGGTGGCAGCATTTAATCCATTTACATTTAAGGTAATTATTGATATGTATGTTCCTATTCCCATTTTCTTAATTGTTTTGGGTTTGTTATTGTAGGTCTTTTCCTTCTCTTGTGTTTCTTGCCTAGAGAAGTTCCTTTAGCATTT
Source organism: Monodon monoceros (assembly GCF_005190385.1). NCBI lineage: Eukaryota > Metazoa > Chordata > Mammalia > Artiodactyla > Monodontidae > Monodon > Monodon monoceros. The sequence continues at coordinate 153,723,470 of NW_021703768.1, forward strand.
GTTGTAAAGCTGGTTTGGTGGTGCTGAACTCTCTCAGCTTTTGCTTGTTTGTAAAGGTTTTAATTTCTCCATCAAATTTGAATGAGATCCTTGCTGGGTAGAGTAATCTTGGTTGTAGGTTTTTCTCCTTCATCACTTTACATATGTCCTGCCAGTCCCTTCTGGCTTGCAGAGTTTCTGCTGAAAGATCAGCTGTTAACCTTATGGGGATTCCCTTGTGTGTTATTTGTTGTTTTTCCCTTGCTGCTTTTAATATGTTTTCTTTGTATTTAATTTTTGACAGTTTGATTAATATGTGTCTTGGCATGTTTCTCCTTGGATTTATCCTGTATGGGACTCTCTGTGCTTCCTGGACTTGATTAACTATTTCCTTTCCCATACTAGGGAAGTTTTCAACTATAATCTCTTCAAATATTTTCTCAGTCCCTTTCTTTTTCCCTTCTTCTTCTGGAATCCCTGTAATTTTAATGTTGGTGCGTTTAATGTTGTCCCGGAGGTCTCTGAGACTGTCCTCAGTTCTTTTCATTCTTTTTTCTTTATTCTGCTCTGCAGTAGTTATTTTCACTATTTTATCTTCCAAGTCACTTATCTGTTCTTCTGCCTCAGTTATTCTGCTATTGATCCCTTCTAGAGTATTTTTAATTTCATTTATTGTGTTGTTCATCATTGCTTGTTTCATCTTTAGTTCTTCTAGGTCCCTGTTAAATGTTTCTTGCATTTTCTCTATTCTATTTCCAATATTTTGGATCATCTTTACTATCATTATTCTAAATTATTTTTCAGGTAGACTGCCTATTTCCTCTTCATTTGTTAGGTCTGGTGGGTTTTTATCTTGCTCCTTCATCTGCTGTGTGTTTTTCTGTCTTCTCATTTTCCTTATCTTACTGTGTTTGGGGTCTCCTTTTTGGAGGCTGCAGGTTTGTACTTCCCATTGTTTTTGGTGTCTGTCCCCAGTGTCTAAAGTTGGTTCAGTGTGTTGTGTAGGCTTCCTGGTGGAGGGGACTAGTGGCTGTGTTCTGGTGGATAAGACTGGATCTTGTCTTTCTGGTGGGCAGGTCCACGTCTGGTGGTGTGTTTTGGGGTGTCTGTGAACTTATTATGATTTTAGGCAGCCTCTCTGCTAATGAGTGGGGTTGTGTTCCTCTCTTGCTAGTTGTTTGGCATAGGGTGTCCAGCACTGTAGCTTGCTGGTCGTTGAGTAAAGCTGGGTGCTGGTGTTGAGATGGAGATCTCTAGGAGATTTTCACCGTTTGATATTATGTGGTGCTGGGAGGTCTCTTGTGGACCAGTGTCCTGAAGTTGGCTCTCCTACCTCAGAGGCACAGCACTGACTCCTGGCTGCAGCACCAAGAGCCTTTCATCCACACGGCTCGGATGGACAGCTCTCCCTCTTCGTGCTGGGTACGTCCGCTGCCTGCTGCGCGCCCGTTGGCACCTGCCCTCCGTGACACCCCGCCTTTCCACTCCACTTCTCTCTCCCAGGGGTGTTCTGCGCCTGCCTCGCTGCCTCCAAGCCCGTCTTCATCGGCTTCGGTAGCGTGTAGACTCGCAGAGGGTGGCCAACGTCTGACCCTCCAGCTGGACCTTGGCTGCTTCCCTTTCATACCCGCCACCTACCCGTGAGCCCCAGCGACCGGCAGATGTTCACCATCAGCAGCAGCGCCTCAGTCTTCTAACTTTGATAGTTCTCGAGCTTTGGTGGTGGATTTCTGTGCGGATTGTTCTTTTAATTAACTTCCCTTGGAGAAGTGGTTTGAGTGTCAGCCGGGGGCAGGAGTGAAACCCTAGACGAAGTGCTGCTGATTTCCTTTGAGTTTGTTCCCTGTTTCCCTTTTCTAAAGACACTTGTGATTACATTTGGCTCACCAGGATAATCCAGAATTTTCTTATTTCAAGATCCTTACCTGCATCACATCTCAAGATCCTTACCTGCATCACTCTCTTGAGCAGAGTCTCTGTTTTACTTATAACAGATATAACAAAAGTTTAATATCCCAACTATATAAAGAGCTCCCAGAGATCAATATAAAGAATTACAAATTATCTGAAAAAACAACTGAGCCACAGGTATTAAGAGGCAAATAGGAAATGCATTAACAGAGGGAAATACAGATCGTTAATAAGCTTCTGCAGTCTCTTTAGCCGTATAAGGCTATACTCACAGGTTCTGGGGATTAGGATGTGACATCCTGGGGGCCACGATTCAGCCTACGTGATATCACAGTGTTGAAGGCTGAGGTCCTGGCAGAAGTGGAAGAGAGGCCCTCGGCAGGCTTTGCACCCTGATTCCCAGATCTGGCCAGAGTCCAAGTGCTGGGACCTCTCTCTGTGTCCCCAACCCAGGTACTTCCTGAGCCATTTGCAGGAGCCTGCGGCCTGGCCTGGCACTTTCAGGTGGTGACCCAGGGGCTCTCCCACTGGACTTGACCCGTGCCTTGCCCAGCCGGCCATTGCCAGCTCACTGAATTGCAGCTGAAAGTCTGGGCACCTCAGTACTAGATGCCCAGGGCCTTCTCAGTTCCTCCTCCTCATTCCACCCCTGAGTTGTGCCAACAGCTTGGGGATGAGAGGAAACCCAAAGAGAAGCACCAATTGTGAAACCCAAGGCAGTTGGCCTGACCACTGCCAGGGGGCGTGTTTCAGAGCGGAGTGCATCCTTGGCAGAGGCCTCGGTGCTCCCACTGCTTGCGGCCGGCCCCCTGCACAGCTGTTGGAGATGCCAGTGTGGTGATGTGGCCACATGCCGGGGAGGTGGGCGAGGGGCCAGCGCTGGGACAGCCGAGGCTGCACATTCTCTGAGGCCTGATGCTGTCTGGGGTCAGACTTAGGAGACCACTCTAGAGCTGTTGGCTGAGCTGGGGGACCTTCTGACTGGGGTCTGCGGCCTGGGGGCTCTTCCGAGGGGCTATGAAGGCAGAGGTGATGCCTGCAACCAGGCAAGGGCTTGGGCCCGCCTCATCCTGCAGTGGAGACTTGCCTGGTGTGCCCCCCTCCTCCCTGCTGCCCAGATGCAATCTGTGACGATACTGGACCTGGCTGGCACAGACAGCCCACGAGCTCAGCTCCTCTCCTAGACAAAATTCACTGATACGCTTTCTTTCTTCCCCTTGGATTGTGTAGTGAATGTCCCCCAAAGAGCTTTCTGTCGGCACGTGGTAACCACGCCAGGCTTCCAGATAACACAACGTCTCAGGAGTGAAGCTGTGCTCTGCTCTGGGTGCGTCTGGAGTTTAATTAGCAAGAGTGGTGTGCCTGGTTGTCACATCGGCTGTGGGCTCTGCGGGTCTGCTCTTTGCAGGTCCCCAGCACAGCAGACCGGGATGTTTCTGGGAGAGACATGATGTCTCCAGTGGCAACTTTACATGTCTGTGGCATTTGTGCTTCACGTGTCGGCCGGCCTGCCAGGGTGGGAGCAGCTGGGCCCGAACATCCATCGGGACCCTGACAAGGCTCCCTCCACACCCCATGGGGCAATTGTGAAAGAGATCTGGGCTTTCTGCATGCTGTATCTACATGATGGGGGACAGGGGGACAGGTGTCCCACAATGGGTCCCTGGACAGAGGCCTCTCAGAGAAGCGGTGGGCCCTGGTGACAGGTGAGAGGCTCTGGGTCCCAGCGTAAGAGGGATCGGGCTGCAGAGACAGCTCCAGGGACGTATGGAGGGGAGAGAAGGCCCTTCCCCAGAAGCAGTGAGGCTGGGCATAGCTCAGAAGCTGGGTTTGGGCCCGAGGTCCAAACTCTGCCAGTTTGGACCAGTTGGAGACCTCTGACCAAGGCCTGTTTCCTCTAAGAATTATCTGCGGGTTGGCAAACACTTCAGCCAGCTCCAAGCCTGAAGCGTTTTCTATAAAAATTTCCAACTTTCCTTGACCTATTTCTCTTTCAGATTAATACCAAGCAGCGCTGTGCACTTGGCCCTGAAGGAACTCTGAGCTGGGAAAAGGTCATGCAATTAGATGGAAGTGTTGGTTTCTGGCTCTCTCTCCCTCCCCCGCTCAGGCTTTATTCTTCTCTCCCTCAGTCTGGCCCTCTCTTTCACCCACACATACTCATGCGCACATGTTTGGAACCTGGGCTGGATTCTTGAGTTGGGATGTTTCTCCCAGAGCTCTTGACCTGGCTCCACTGGCCTGGGCTCAGTCTTGGGGTGTGGGCTTCACCTTGACCTGGAGCAAGGCCTTAGGGAGTATGACTGGAGCTCATGGGAGAGCCTGGTAGCAGAGTCCAGCTGGGGTACCTTTCGAGGGGTGTCCAGGCAAGATGAAGGTGCACACTTGGTATGAGGTCAGGGCTCAGGTGATAGCTTGTAGGATGGCACAGGATTCAGGGGAGTCTAGGGCCAGGACCTGGTGGAGGAGGTGGCCTGGGAGCTGGGCTTGCATAGGGAGGAGGGTGGGGCTGACCTGGACTGGAAGGGACCAGGCGCCTAGTGATGTTCCCAGTCGTGGGGGGAACAATAAGAATAACAGTAGTACTCCTTGATGGGGCACTCAGGCTCAAGGGCAGGCACCCTGCCCACTGCTGCAGAGAGGGGTAAAGCCATGAACAAAGCAAAAGCCAGGAAAGGGTAGACTGAGTCGGGGGGAGGTTTTCTGGGTCAGAGACAAGATGCACCTGGCTGGTGGGAGGGCCCAGCCTGCGAGAGTGATCCAGACAGAGGGGACGTAAACACTTGGCACTCTCTGAGGCAGGAGTCACCCCAGTGTGGCTGAGGGGCAGAAAGAGGGCCACATGCCTGGCGCTGAGGGATTAATGGGGAGAGAAGAAAGGCTGGGCCTGGAGCGGTGGGGAGGGCTGGATTGTGTCCAGTCATGAAGGAGGTGAGTTCTTATTCTCCTCACAGTGGGAAGCCTTTGGAGGACTCTCAGTGGGGAGAGTGGCTGCAGGAAGGTCCTTGGGGGGCGGGCCCTGGGTGGTCCTGGTGGCCGATGACAGATGGCCAAGTAGATGATTTCAGGATGCTTTTGGAGGTAGGGCTCACAGGACGTGGGTGTGAGGGAAGGATCGAGGACGGCTCCTGGCTTTTGAAAGGCCTGGGCTACTGGGAGGATGGTGGATGGTTGTGACACAGCCTGAGGTGGGGATGCTGGGGGAGGAGAGGCAGGTCAGGCGGCCCGGCCAAGTGCAGAAGCCAGAATTGGGGCCCAATCCTCAGACTTCAGAGCTGTGACCCTCCTGCTGTTCCTTGCTGCCCTGGCTCAGAGGAAGGAATTTCCCAGGAGAGGTAGTGCTGGCCATGGGCCAAGCCCATTTGGCTTCCAGACTCTTGCGGAAGGGGACAGGGATCCCAGACTTGACCCCATACAGGTGGGCAGGCTCTGGGGTGTGCTCCCAGCCGCTCTTGCCCCGGGAGTGAGAGGCCCTGCTCTGTGGGACGGGGTAGCTGGGCATAGTGTAAAGTCTAGGGTCCCTTGGATGTGCATGTAAAGTCTAGGGTCTATGGTAGCCCAGGTCCTCCTTCCCAGCCTGCCACTTTGGCGAGGGGGCCCGGACCTGCTGGGGTGGATGGCAGCTTGTGAGAGTGGGCATGATGGGCTGTGTGCCTGCTTCTCAGGCCCTCCAGGCAGAGGTCTGCTGTCCACCCAGTGGGCTGGGGGCAGTGCTGACCAGCTGCTCACACAGCCTGGATGGTAGTAATGACCCTGCCCTTTGTGCAACCTCTCTTGGAATTTGAATTTGGGGACCTCCTGGCCAGGGGGCCTCAGTTCTTCTCCTGTGAATACGTATCTGTGGCTGACCCTGCAGGGTACGGCCTGAGCCAGCCCGGACACCCTCGAGCCCTGGCTGTAAACAGGGAGTACTTGCTGTGTGACAGAAATAATTAAGGGATCCAAGCGCGACAGACTCACAGTTCTGGGGCAGAGACAGACTGGTTTCCCACTGCAGCTCCCAGAGACAGCAAGTCCTTACCAGCACAGGGGCTTTGCCAGCTGATACTTTGCTGATCCAGCAGTGAAGCCATGCTGCTTTTTGCTTTAATTTGTGCTGCTTTTATGGTCGGCAAGGACAAATGATCTCCCCGCGTTTGATTACTTTGTGTGTCTCCTCTTCCTGTTTAAGTCCTTTGCCTGTTCATCTCCTGGGGTCTTTTATATCGGAATAAGCCCTTTATCTGCTTTAGATATTGACTTTCTGTCATGTTTGATACAAGCCTTTTCCCCAGGCTGTATTTCCCTTTTCCTTTTCAGTTGTTAGTTTTTGTTGCACAAAAGCCAGTGTTTCCATAGCCCAGTCTGTGGGTGAGTCTTTTCCCCCATTAGAGCCGGTCAGTCGTTTGGGGACATGTACCTTTATTGAGGGCCTGTGTGAGGACAGGCGCTCTGCATCTGTGTGTCATTTAATCTGTACGGCAGCCCTGGGAGCAGACAGAGAACCGGGCCCAGGAGCACTGCTGTGTGAACAATAATGAGAATATAAGGAGAGGAGAACGCAGCATTGGTGGAGCTCACCTCTGCAGGTGTCCCCAGAGCGCTGCAGGCACATCATCTCATGGATTCTTTTTGTGTGTGTGTGTGTGTGTGTGTTTGCGGTACACGGGCCTCTCACTGTTGTGGCCTCTCCCGTTGAGGAGCACAGGCTCCGGACACGCAGGTTCAGGGGCCATGGCTCACGGGCCCAGCCGCTCCGCGGCATGTGGGATCTTCCCGGACCGGGGCATGAACCCATGTCCCCTGCATCGGCAGGCAGACTGTCAACCACTGCGCCACTGGGGAAGCCCTCTCATGGATTCTTGTAACGACTCCATGGGCTTGGTTGGTGCCATCATGGTGCTTACTTTATAGATGAGGAAACTGAGGCGCTGACTGTCACAGCTCATGAGTTGTAGAGCCACAGTTGAAGCCAGGCTGTCCACTCTTGTGTGGGCAGGGAGGAGAAGGCTGGGAGCCAGGACTGCCTGGCCCCCTGTGCAGCACCTCCTGTCCACCCCCAAAGCCTGGGCCCCACCTGAAGGCTGGCCATCTTTGGGACACCTGGGGCTTTCCGAGCCCTGAGGCTCTGCCTACTGGCTGCAGGAACTGAGGCCTAGAGAGGGTGAGTGAGGAAGTGTCTCAGGTCATTTAGCACATCAGCTGTGGGGAGAATCTTTTGCTTGCTGCAAAATTCCCAGCATTGGGTGGGTTGCCTGGCACATAGTTGCTGCTTAAATATCCATGAAAAGAAAGAAGGAACTCGGCTGCCTGGAAAGCCTGGCCACACGTTTGTCATTCCTGAGGGAGCTGTTGTCCCTGGCAGGCACTTGAGGGCTTGCCACTGAAGCCCACTTTTATTGTTCCAATAGCTCTTACACTCCTGGCTTCGGATTCTTGGGTTTGTACAGGTGGGACATTGCTGGGGCCTCAGGCCCCCCCTGGGATGTCAGGTGGTTGTGCACCTTCACTGCTGAACTGGGGAGATGAGCCGGGCAACAGTGCCTGGGGGCCAGGGGGAGGTCAGCCTCGCTTCGCCCAGCGCACTCTGGCTACCATTCAAAGACCGTGCTGTTGTCTTTCCACATATTCCCGGTGGAAACCATATCCCATGTACTCATTTGTTCAATTCATTCAACTGATATTTACTTATGGCCCACACAGGGCCTGGCACTGGGCCAGGCGCTGGAACCCTGGGAACCAGACAGACACAGCATCCCCAAGCCCAGAGTCATACAGCTCATGGTGAACTGGTGGGTCTGCAAATGCCTGCACAGTTAGAAACAGTGGGAGATGCCACAAAGTGACCACACAGTAACTGGAGGCTGGAGTTGAGATCTGAAGTGTGGATTGCAGTTCACTAGGAGGTGGGCGGGGGGGCAGCAGGGGCGAGTGTCCTGAGGGGAGTGGACTTAGCCTGTTTGGGGGTCCAGCAGGAGGGACTGGGGAGGGCAGAGGGGTCCGAGGTGGGCTGTCTTGGTGCGGAGGGGTGGTCCTCTACTCTAAGTAGAGAAGCAGCATGGCCCGGTTACTTTGGAGGAGGGTGAGAGGAGAAGAGGCATGAAGCCAGGAGGAGGCTGCTGCCATGAGCCCGGAGAGAGACTGTGGCCTGGGCAGAGTGGCCCTGGGAGTGGAGAGGGATGGCCAGATGCAACATGGAGCGATAGAGCAGCAAGGGTCTTGTGGGTCTTGTTAGGTATTCCCCATGGTGGTCAGAGGGGGTTGCTGCCCACTGGGCAGAACCACATTCCGATCCAGGCTCGCAGGGTCCTCCCAGGATCAGGGAGGAGCCAGAACCACAGCTCCCAGCCAGGCCCCTCCCATCCCTACCTCTGCCTAACTCTGACCCTGCAGATCCAGGTTGGTGATGCTTGCCAGAATCATCTTTGCTGAGGTCCAGGCCTGGGAAGGTCTTTGTGTTTCTGGGCTTCTTTTTATTTTAAGGCTTCTATCCAGATCTCTCTGAACTCATGTTTGGGACGAGTAAAAATGCCATCTGCAGATTCCTGGCTGAGGAGAAATGCTGCCTTGGGCCTGGAGCTTTTCTTGGGCCAACTGCAGGGACTTTGGGGGGCGGGGGCTGGGGCATGCCACAGGGGCCAGTATCACCCTCTTTATTCTCAGTGCTTTGGTGGTTCAAGGGCCAGGGCCAGGGCTGGACGGGCATAGGGGGACAAGTAGGCTTGGCAGGTGATGGAGTCAGGGAAACAAAGAGCTGGGACACCAGACCAGTCTGCTGTTGTCCAACAGAGTAAGGGACCAAGGGCTGCCCTGGGATCCCCAGAGCCCCCAGGTGCGAGCCCCTCGTGGCCTGTGGGAAGTGGGATTCAGGGGGTCAAGTTGACTGAAGTTGAGTACAGATTGTTTGGGTCCAGGAGCTCAAGGGGGCTCAGGTTGGGGATAAGGGGAGTAATGGCTTGCTCGACCCCACCCACCCAACCCAGAGCCACAGTTGTGGGCAGCCACAGGCTGGGGTGCAGGCATAGTGTGCCCAGTGCCCAGACTCAGGAGGGCTGGGCTGGGTGGGCAGCAACACGGACCCCGGATGGGCCAGAACCCCCAAGGACAAGAGCTCATCTCCTTGCCACCTTGCGCAGAGCCTGGGGTCAGCTATCTGTGGAGGGCAGTGAGGGGCGTATTTCTGCAGGGGTCTCCGATGCCAGCATCGCTGGGGTGCAGGCCAATGTGGGGTCAGTCACAGGAGGGATTCCGGTTTCTCAGGAGTAGCCGGAAATTGTGATTTTATGTAAAACCTTTTCATTTTCAAATGTTGGCAGCTAATTCAAAATTTTCAAAAGCTGTGTATGAGCCAAGCAGGCCCCTGGCAGCAGCAGGGGTGAGAGGGTCACAGGATGGCTTCAGTACCAGGGAACCCAAGCCCACGGTGACCCTGTGTGGCTGGGACCGAGCTCTTGATGTGGCGGGTGATGCCACAGAGTTGAAATGCACTTCAGAGGAATTTTTATTTTCCTTTTGGGAACGTTGCGAGAGACCTTTCTAGTGGTTCCGTTTCTGTGAGGAGAGATCTGCTGTCGTCGTGTTTTTCTTGGAGGCCGCTGGGGAAGCCCATCTGCAGAGCATTAGTGGGAAGGGCGTGTGGCTGGGGAGGCTCCATCCCAGGCCTCCAGACAGAGTCTGGGCGGGGGGGGGGGGGTTTGGTTGGGATCAGCCCCCAGACGCCTGGAGATGGGCCCCCTGCCCACCAGGTGCTGGGTCTGCCCCGCCCCACTGGCCAGGCCGCATGGGGCTGAGGGGACAGACCCTGTGCTCATTGCATCTTGGTGCTGAGTCCCAGGGGCCTGAAGTTCTGCTTCCCCAGAATGATCGTCCCTTCTCAGGGTCCCTGCAGCTTGGGGAGCAAAGATCAGTTGTAGGTGCTAGAGGACTCTGGTCAGGGACTTCCCTGGTGGTCCAGTGGTTAAGAATCCGCCCTCCAATGCAGGGGACGCAGGTTCGATCTCTGGTCAGGGAACTATGATCCCACATGCCACGGGGCAACTAAACCTGCACGTCGCAACTACTGAGCCTGCACCCCACACCTAGAGAGCCCACATGCTGCAACTACTGAGCCCATGCGTTCTGGAGCCCATGCACCACAACTAGAGAGCCCACACGCCACAACTACTGAGCCTTCGTACTCTGGACCCCACACGACACAACTAGAGAGAAGCCAGAGTGCCGCAACGAAAAACCCCATGTGCCACAATGGAGATCCTGCGTGTCACAACTAAGACCTGATGCAGCCACACAGAAAGAAAGAAAGAAAGACAGAAAGAGAAGGAAGGAAGGAAGGAAGGAAGGAAGAAGGAAGGAAGGAAGGAAGGAAAGAAGGAAGGAAGGAAGGAAGAAGGAAAGAAAGAAAGAAAGAAAGAAAGGACTCTGGTCAAATGACTGAGCTCCTCTGTTCTGGGCTGTGTCCCAGAAGCTACTTACATTCTTGGCAAAGTCACCAGTAGGACAAAACAGGGCTTGTGCTTGTCCTGGGATCTTGGACTGGGAAGGGCACAAGGTCTTCACATGCAGAGAAGAGAACCCACCTTGGGCTACCTCAGAAAATTCAGTTTGGGCCCTTGGTGACAGAGACAGCAGGCGCCAGGGCCCAAGTCCCCCTCTCTTGGTGTCTTCAGTTCCTGGAACGTGTGGGTGCTCCTCAAGGGCTATGGTGGCCCAGAGGGAGTGAGGGAGCCGAGAGGCTCAGCATGGCCCTGGCTTGTTGGTCCCTGCTCTGGCCCAACCTCAGTTTCCCCATTTATAAAATCAGGGGCATTGGACCAAAGCCAGGCTCATCTGTTAGCTTACAGGCTGTATCCCCATAACCTAACCCCCTCCCTGCATGTGTTATTTGATTTACACAATGTCTTCAAAAACTGTGAGAGTACACTTAAAAGTCAGGAGGTTTCACATTAAAATCTCAATTTTCAGTTTCTCAGAAAGATCAGAAGGCCCAGCAACCCTGGCCCTGTTCCTGAAGACTATATTTATAGGGAGGTGCCAGACCTCTTCTCCCCAGTTTTTCCTGTCTGGCTGCCCGCCTCACGTTGGCCCCACCTGCCCTCGTTGGCAAAGGAGAGAGACTCCAGGACAAAGATGACCTCTGGTGGGTAGTTATACACTCACAAACTCTCTGTCTCTCACACACACATGTACACACAGAGGTGTACATATGCACACACGTGTGCACACACATGTACACGCACACACATATGCACAGAGCAGACACATCGACATCTTTATGGAATGAACCTTGGGACCCTGAGGGGTTTCCCAGGTCCCTCTCCCTTTGGACACCCAAGACCCAAGTGAGGGGTCACAGGACTAGACATCCTGGGGCATAAGGACTCACTGTGCCCTGGGCCGAGCTGGCTGCTGGGCCCTCAGCCTGAGCGAGAGGCACCTGTGCTACCACCTGAAGGGGATGTGGGGCTGCAGTACTCTGAGGGCAGAACAAGACCCTCCAGGTCTCTGCGGGATGAAGGACAGCCTTTGAGGGAGCTCACCATGGTGGGCACAGGCCAAGCTGTGGGAGGCACTGGGGGACAGTGATGGGGAACTGATGGGGTGATTTGCCAAAGCTTATGTGTGGGGACGTAGACAGCTCCTGGGCCTGCCAGATTGGCCTGGGAGCTTCTGTGCAAAGGGACTTTCTGGGGCTGGTGGCCTGGTGGGTAGAGGGCGATTGTGCCCGCGTGTTCCAGGCCCTGGCAGCCTGGCCCCGCATCTGCTTCTGCAGAGTCACCTGCTCCCCCTGGATGTTGGCAGCAGGAGAGAGGGAGATTCTGGCCTCTTGTGTAATTCGTGTTTGTGTCACGTGTGGCTCCCGCAGTGGCTGAGGGCCAATTCCCTAGGAACACAGTGGTTTTCCCACCTGCTGTGCCTTGAGAGGAGGCAGAACGGGTCCCAGTTGCACTGTCTTTGGGAGCCAGCCCTGCCTCAGGGATTTGCCAACCTGCTCTGAGCTAGGACCTGGCTGGCTCCCAGGAGAGGAAGCAGTAGCGGGGGGACATGGATGGAGGGAAGGTGGGGGAGGAGGTTGATCTAAATCCAGCCCACTCTCAGACCCAGAGGCCACATCAGCCGCTCCAGCCCTGTCCCGTCTCCCCAGCCTCAGACCCACACCCCGGAGCCCTCCTGGAGGTTTTTGCCAGGAGGCTGTGATGCCCCAGGCCCAAATCCAAGCCCCAGCTCTGAGCCATTGAGCAGTCCTCTGCTCCCTCCTCAGGCTCTGGTTGCTTTGAATTACTGTGGATTCCAAGTTCAGGGACAGAGAGCCCTGCAGTCCTGGCCTAAACTGAGTGCACAGCAGCTGAATTCAAGTTTGAATCTCTCCTCCCTGATGGGCAGGCTCCTTCTCCTGTCCAGCTTCGGTGACTCCCTTGGCATTGCTGATCCCCAAAGAAGGTGTCCTGGGCTATTATCTTCAGCCCCTCCCTCACCCTCTGGAGCTGATCTGTGAACAAGCCTAACCAGTTCTACCCTTAAAATGCCTAGAAATCGCACTACCACCATTTCTGCCCCTGACTTTGTTCCCTGATTCGGTTGTCATGGACGCAAAGAATTCACTTTCCATTGTCAGAGTCCATTCATTCACTTGTTCATTCACTCATCCATTCATTCACTCATCATTTACTCATTAATTCATTCACTCACTCATTAGTTTATTCACTCACTCATCCATCCATCTGTCCGTCCATCCATCCATCTAACAAGTGTTTGCAAGCACCCCTGTGCCAGCCCTGTGCTGAGCATTGCACATGCACAATCTGGTCTCTGCTTCTGAGGAGTCCTGGTTTAGGGGAGAGGCAGAGAAGGGGATGAACCATGACAAGTGCTGCTAACACGCTGTAGAGGCCCAGGGCGTGAACAGCTGATGTACCCTGGTGGGGTGAGCTCCAGGAAGCTCATCAGAGCGTGGCTGCCAGGCCCCAAGGCCAAGTGGCTGTGCTAGGGCTCCAGAGACAAGAGCAGGGTGTGCTAGCTCAAAGCACAGACTCTGAGGTCTTGCTACCTGGTTTAAATCCTGGCTTCTCCCTCCACCTCTGTGCCTCTGTTTCCTCATCAGAAAAATGGAGGTAGGGGATTTCTACCTGGTAGGGTTGTTGGGAGGATTAGTCCCCATCAAACTTGTGAAGAGCCCAGTGTGGGCCTGGTGGGTGCTGAGCACTGAAGTCTTGCCTTGAGCAGAAGAGAAGCCCCACACCTGTCCATAGCCGCCAGACTGTCAGGCTCCTTCTCACAGGTTGCCACCCACATTACATTTTTTCAGCAGATGGTTGCTGGGCTGCTGTCCCGTGCCCATTTCAGGCGGGCTCTGGGTGGGGCGGCCTTGGGCCAGACCATTTTGCCCTCCTGCCTTGTCAGGTCAGGTGAGGGGAGCAGGTGCAGTGCAGGGCCATGGGTCCTGATGTAGAGGGGGTACTGAGGCCCTGGGGGAGTGTTGGGGGGCGTCATTGACTCTGCCTGCTGCACCAAGACAGGCTTCCTGGAGAATGTGGCACTGGGTAGTCCTGAAACATGGTAGAACCTCTCATCAGAGCCTTCCCCGTGCACCCAGGACCTTATACACTGAGCGGAAGATGCAAACTGCCAGCCATAGAGCTTGTCAGACCCCGTGGTATGTTTATCACAGTGACACACAATAAACTGAACAAACTGAACTAATATTTAAGAGGATTTATATACACATATGGATTTCCAGCTTTCCATGAGAGATCAGGACCCCTGGCAGCACCGGGCCTGCACTACCCTCCCTTGTGTCTCCAGTGGGTAGGTGCTGAGGGCCCCTGGGTGGGGGGAAGTGTGCTACTTTCCCAGTCCCCACCATTTCCACTGACTCCCTGGCCTGGAGTCTGGGGCTCGGGATCCTTCATCATCGTGCCCTGTTGTCTTTTTTTTTTTTTTTTTTTTAGTCAAAATATATTTCTCTGGGCCTTCGATGCTATCACAAGTTGATATAGGACAGCCAAGCAGAGAAGGCCTGTGAGAGGCAGTGTGTGCGAGACCTGGTGGCGTAGAGAGTATTCTTAGGGCTTGACTTGCAGCCTTCCAGCTGGTGTCACTCATTTTGGTCTCCCCTGGACTCCTGTTAACATTTGAGTTGCTCCCCCTGGTCTTTATTTTTTTGTGACATAAAATTCATGTAACATAAGATGCATAACATTTTAACCATTTAAAAATGTATATAATCCAGTGGCTTTTAGAATATTCACAACGTTGTGCAACTATCAGTACCATTTAGTTCCAGAACATTTTCATCCCCCTAGATGGAAACCCTGTACCCACCCCCACTAGCAGTCACTCCCCATCCCCCCCTCCCCTCAGCCCCTGGCAACTATTAATTGACTTCCTCTCTCTATGGATCTGCCTATTCTGGACACTTCGTTTAAATGAACTCACACAATATGTGGCCTTCTGGGTCTGGCTTTACTCCTGGTCTTTTAAAATAATCTGTTTTGCTGGTGTGCAAGCCCGTGGTTTACCCCATGCTGTGCCAGCTCGATCTTGTCCCTTGTGGGTCTCTGATGCCCTTGCCCGTGCCCTGGTTCTTCTGGGCAGGTGGTCGTGCTGTGTCTTCTAGAGCCTCGTGCCTGTGACACTGACCACTCTTCAGGCTCCTGGCAGGGGCAGTGGACCAGACTCCTGGTTCTTTCTTCTGACTTGCCTATGACTATAACCACTTCTCTATTGATTCCAGGTACTCTCCAGAAACAGGCATGAAGGAGCTTTACTTATTTCTTCAGAAAACATTTAGTTTAAGGCTCTGTCACATACATTTTCTAAGCCAGTCCCCAGGGAGGGTGTGTAGTTCCAGGGCCCCTCTTCATGGGAGTATAAGGTGCCCAGTGACATGAATGTAAAATGCTACTACTGCTGCTGCTCTTTGAATCCACAAAGTAGCACTCAGCGGCAGAAGGAAGGCCCTGCTGGGGCAGGGTTCAGGGCCTGCCTGCATCTCATATGCCTAAAATAGGCAGTTACGTGCTTTTATGAAGCCCAGGGGCATGACACAGTAGGGAGCAGTGGGGACTGTGGTAAAAAAAAAAAAAATCCAGCACATTTCCATCAAAGGAGTGGCCTCCTCCACACTCCTGAAATGAGTTCTGTGTTGACTCTGAAGTGGCCCTTGAGATTCCTCCCAAGATGACATGCTCACACTGGCACGGATCAGCTCTGGACAAGTTCTAAACCAGGAAACGTGGAATCTGAGAAATAACACCACCAACCCCCATTACACCCCCATTCCCAAAGAGAAAATACCAAAACTATGAGAGCCCCCTGCGGAGGCCAACCTGGTGCTGGTATTCAGATCTGGAGCTGGTGTGGACATTGTGTGTCTGTATGTGCACGTGTATGCACATGTCCATGGGCTGCAGTCAGGGCCCGGCCGGCCAGCATAGCCATGAAAGGGTGTGTTAGAGAAAAGGGGGTATCATTTTTTCAAGAAGAGCTAGGAGAACAGGGAAGCCAAAACAATGAGACAGAATAATAGAGGAATATGGGAGAAACAAATCTAAATTGATCAATTATCAGAGTAAATGTAAATGGATTAAACTCACCTGTTCAAAGACAGATGTTGTCATATTAGAGGAACAAAACCAAACCAAAACCCCAAATCTAAAATCCAGCTCTGTGCTATCACCAGAGCTACGAGTGCAAAGGCAGGAAAAGGTTGAAAGGAAAAGAATGGAAACAAATATCAGGCAACCAAAGGCAGGCTGTCACATCAGTCTCAGACTCCATGGACTCGAGGCATTTTCAGGGAAGGATGGGTCACGATCTAATGAGGACAGGTTCATCTCCCCAAGATGACAGAATAGTTTTAAAGTTTCACTCATTCAATAAAGCAGCCTCAATGTATTTGATGTAAACTTTGTTAGAAATAGAGGAATTGACAAATCTATCATCATTTTGGGAGATTTTCAGCCATTCTTTTCCAATTAGTGTTGGATTAAGTCGACGGAAAATCAGCAAAGACAAGAAAAGTTCTGAATAACACAAATAACGAGCTTGATTTAATGGAAGTAGATAGATTTTTCATCTGATGAGTAGAGGTCCCTCATTCTTCTCAAGCACATGTATAACGCCCTTGAAAAAAAATTAATTAAGTGCAAGTCTCATGAAAATTAAAAGAATAATTATGATGATAATTATGATGTCCTGTTCCCTCACCATCATGCCTGTAAGCTAGAAATGAATAACCCCCCAAATAAAAGTCCCCATTATTTGGAAATAAAAAAACTCAAGTAATTCATGGATCAAAGAAGGAATAATAATGAAACTTCAAGGATACTTAAAACTGAATGATAATAAAAGCACTAAGTATCAAAACTTGGATGGAAATTTACAATAGAAAAGAAAAAAAACTGCAAATTAAGGAAATAAATTTCCAATATAAGAAGTTAGAAAAAAGCAAAAGTTACCCAAAGGAAGTAGAAGGGGAAAGATAATACAAGATAAGATCAGAAATCAATGAACCAGAAAACCTCTCTCTTCTGATGATTGTTGCTATTACAAGGATGCAGGGTCAGTGTTGCCAGATCTTTTGGTTTTTCAAGAGAAGTCAGAAATTTGTAATTCTGCAAGAAATTTCTATGTTAAAAAAATATGATGTGGGCCATTCAAAACATGTCGGTAGCCTAAATTGGGCCTGTGCACCTCTTTTATGAGCCCTGCCTTCTTTTAAACAGCACTTGGAGGGGCCGTTCACCTCATTTAACGGGGAATGACAAAGGTGACTCAAGGAGAATGGCCAACCTGATTCTGGGCAGGAACTGAGCCTCAGCCCCAGGCCCTGCTCCCAGGGACCGGGGAGCCACCTCTGCACACAATACCTCCCCCGGGGCTGTCTTCTCCTCTATGAGTTTTTGTGTTGACATATATTTTCATTACTATTGGGTACAAACCTAGAATTGCTGGGTCATATGGTAACTCTACTTTTATCCTTTTGAGAAAAGTGCCAGACTGTTTTCCAGCGTGTCCTGAGCATGATGTCCCCTTTCCTGGGGATTGGTGGGGGGTGGTGTCAGGGCCGGTTACCATCCCCAAAACATTTCTAGGTCTATGGATGTGTGCTCAGCTCACTGTGAGTTCTCAGACTTCATCTCAGGGCTCCTGTGTGGATGCCTGAGAAGGCCTGCTGCTTGTTCCTCATTAGCAGGAGCCAGCCTCTCCTTGTGCAGGTTTCTGTCTCTCATCTGAGGACATGATGTTCTCAGGCCCCGGCCTGTTGGTTTTATCCAGAAACTGGGGAGGCGGCGGAGAAGGTTTGAGTTCTGCTTCTTTTGGCTGGAGAATAATTTCCACATTGGGTCTGTGTTGAAGTGAATCCCTAATTGGCAGAAATACAATTCCTGAGGCTTTTCTGGGATAGCAAGCTCAAATCTTCCCTGGCTGCCGAGCCTTTACACAGCTTTACTTCCAGTATCATGTGGATGTTCTTTTCACATAACACAGTTCATGATGTTTCACAAGGGCCTGGAGAGATAGGAAGAACCCCATAAATGGGTTGGAAATGGGAGGCTCAGAGATGGCACTTGAAGGAGCTGGGACTTGAACCTAGGCCTGTCTGATGCAGAAAGTGGGCTCTTTCTGCTACACTAGCTTTAGGTACTTCCTGAGCCCCCAGGAGTTGATGAGAGAGAGGACAAGCTGATGAGGTCTTTGCCTCTCCCCCTGGTGAACCCTGGATGTCTCTGGGTCTTTCTTGTTCAGTCAGGCAGGGCCCCTCTGGCAGAAGCCACCTGTGAGGGCAGAATGGAAGGTGCCCATGGGCTGACTACAGCTCTTGGAACACAAGCAGAAGCTGTTGTATGAGGGAGTTAGTATGGTGAGGAAGAGTGTACTTGTCTCTCACCAGAAGGACTCACCCCCCTTTGTGGTGAGAACTCAACTAACCCAGTGGCCTCCCACGACTTTGCACTGTGCAGCACTGAACAGCCACAAAGCAGGACCAAGAGGCCTTGTTAGCTGGTGCTTGAAGTGTGGGTGGTCATGTGGGTCACCACCAAGTATCACCTGGGGTCTGGTCCTGACTGGGAATGTCTCAGAGAAATAGGAGGTCAAGGGGCAGGTTATTCTTTTACTTTTTCTTTATAATAGGCTTATTGAGATATGATTCATATGCTATAATTCACCCATTCTAAGTATAAAATTCTATGAGTTTTAGGGTAGTCACAGAGTTGTGCAACCATCATCACAATCAACTTCTGAACATTTTCATTGCCCCCCAAAGAAACCTCTTACTCATTAGCACTTGTTTCCCATTTCCCCTCAAGAAGTTTTACTTTCTTCCTTTCCAGTTAGATACCTTTCATTTCTCTTTTGTGCCTAATTGCTCTGGCTAGAACTTCTAGCATTATGTTGAATAGCAGTAGCAAAAGTGGGCTTCCTTGTCTGCTTCCTGATCTTAGAGGAAAAGCTTTCAGTCTTTTACCATTGAGTATGATGTTAGTTTTATCATGACTTTTGTCATGTTGAAGGAGTTCCCTACTATTCCTAGTCTGTTAAGTGTTTTTATCATGAAGGGTGTTGAATTTTGCCAAATCCTTTTTCTGCGTCAGTTGAGATGATCATATGTTTTATTTTCCTCCATTCTGTTAATGTGGTGTATTACGTTGATTGATTTTTGTATTTTGAACCACCCTTGCATTCCTGGAATAAATCTCACATGGTCGTGGTGAGATTTTTGGGAAGAGTTTGACAAGGATTGGTGTTAATTCTTCTTTAAATGATTGGTAGAATTTACCAGTGAAGCAGTCCAGTCCTGGATTTTCTTTATTGGGGATTTTTCAATACTAATTTTGTCTCTTTTGTTATAGATCTGTTCACATCTTCTATTAATCCTTGAGTTGATTTTGGTGGTTTGTGTGTTTCCAGGGATTATTTTCATTTCATCTAGGTTATCTAATTTGTTACTATATAATTGTTCATAGTATTCTCTTATAATTCTTTTTATTTCTATAAAGTCAGTAGTAATGTCCCTGCTTTTGTTTCTGATTTTAGTAATTTGAGCCTTCTCTCTCTTTATCTTGGTCAGTCTAGCTAAATTTTGTCAGTTTCAAAGAACCAACTTTTGGTTCCATTGATTCTTCCTATTATTTTTCTATTCTATATTTTGTTTATGTCTGTTTTAGTCTATATTATTTCCTTTCTTCTGGCAGCCTTGGTTTTAGTTTGCTCTCCTTCTTGTAGTTCCTTAAGGTGTAAGTTAGTTATTGATTTGAGATCTTTATTTTTTTTAATGTAGGAGTTTACAGCTATAGATTTTCTGATGAGTACTGCATTTGCTCTATCCCATAAGTTTTGGGTATGTTGTATTTCTCTCAAGATATTTTCTAATTCCCTTGGTAATTTCTTATTTGACCCATTGGTTGTTTAAGAGTGTGTTGCTTAATTTACATATGTTTGTGAATTCTTCCAGTTTTTGTTCTGTTACTGATTTCTAATTTTATTCCATTGTGGCTGGAGAAGATACTTCATTTGAATTCAGTCTTTCAAACTTTATTGAGACTTATTTTGTGGCCTAACATATGGTCTTTTGGAGAAAGTTCCATTGTATATAAGAAGGATGTATAGTCTGCTGTTTGGGGGTGGGGTGCTCTGTATATGTCTGTTAGGTCTAGTTAGTTTATAGTGTTGTTTAAGTCCTCTGTTTTCTTACTGATTTTCTGGATGGTTGTTCTATCCATTATTGAAAGTGGAGTATGTTTATACAAACTATAAATGGAGCATAACCTTTAAAAATTGTGAATCACTATATTGTACATTTGTAACATATAATATTGTACATCAACTATAGTCCAATTTTAAAAAAAAGAAAGTGGAGTATTGAAGTCTCCTCCAACTACTAATGTAGAACTCTCTATTTCTCCCTTCAATTCTGTCATGGTTTTCTTCGTATATTTTGGAACTTTGTTGTTAGATGCAGATGTGTTTATCATTTTTATATCTTCTTGATGGATTGGTCCTTTCGTCAATATATAATGTTCTTCTTTGTTATAAACATTTTTTACTAAAAGTTTATTTTGTCTGATATTAGTATAGCTACCCGAGATCTCTTTTTGCTTACTATTTCCATGGAATTTGTTCTTCCAACCTTTCACTTTGACCTATTTGTGTATTTGGATCAAAATTGGGTCTCTATAGACAGCACGTAGCTGAATCGTGGTTTTTTAAAAAATCCATTTTGCCAGTCTCTGCCTTTTAATTGAACAGTTTAATTCATTTACCTTTAAAGTAATTACTGATAAGGAAGGGCTTACTTCTGCCATTTGCTATTTGTTTTCTATATTTCATATCTTTTTGTTCCTAAGTTCCACCAGTACTGCTTTTTTGTGTTTAATTTATTTTTTCTAGTGTACTGTTTTGTGTCTCTTCTTGTTTCCTTATCTGTATATTTTTAAGTCATTTTCTTAGTGGGGATTATAATTATTATCTTAAATGTATAAAAATTTAGTTTGAATGAATACCAACTTAGCTTCAACAATATACAAAAACTATGCTCCTATACACCTTGGTCTCCCCCATCTTTTATGATATTATTGTCACAAATTACATCTTTATACATTGCATGCCCTTTAACATAGATAACTGTTGTTTTATGCATTTGTCTATTAAATAACATAGGAAAAAAAGAGGAGTTACAAACCAAGAATATGTTGTTCTTTATTTTTCATATAGATTGGAGTTATTGTCTAGTGCCCATTTATTTTAACTGAAAGGACTTCCTTTAACATTTCTTGGATGGCAGGCTGATTAGTAATAGATTCCCTCAGTTTTTGTTTATCTGGTAATGTCTTAATTTTTCCTTCATTTCTGAAGAATAGTTTTGCTGGATATAGAATTCTTGCTTGACAATATTTTTCTTTCAGTACTTTAAATATCAATATGTCATCCCTCTGTTTCTATCATCCCTCCATAGTTTCTGATAAGAAGTCAGCTGTTAATCTCATTGAAGATCCCTTGTAAGTGTGGAGTTGCTTCTCTCTTGTTGCTTTTAAGATTCTCTTTTTGACTTTGATTTTTGACAATTTGATTATAATGTGTCTCAGAATGTATCTCTTTGAGTTTATCCAACTTGGAGATCCTTAGCTGTGTAGATTCATGTTTTATCAAATTTGGGAAATTTTTGACCATTATATCTTTAAATATTCTTTCTGCTCTTTCTCTCTTGCCTCTCTTTCTGGGACTCCCATTAAGTGTATGTTGGTGCACATGGGGGTTTCCCGCAGGTCTCCTAGATTCTGTTCACTTTTCTTCATTCTTTTTTCCTTCTGCTCCTCATACTGGGTAAGTGGCCTATCTTTAAGTTTACTGATTTGCTCACATCTGTTGTTGAACCTATCTAGTGAATTTTTCATTTTAGTTATTATACTTTTCAACTTCAGAATTTCTTTTGGTACTTTTTCTAATTTCTACCTCTATATTGACATTCTCTATTTGGTGAGACATCTTTCTCCTGGTTTGCTTTAGGTCTTTGTCCATGGTTTCCTTTAGCTATTTGAGCATATTTAAGACAGTTGATTTAAAGTTAAGTCCAGTGTCTGGACTTCCTCAGGGAAAGTTTCTCTTAATTTCTTTTCTTCCTGAGAATGGGCCATACTTCCTTATTTCTTTGCATGCCTCATAATAAGTTTTTGCTGGAAACTGAACATTTTGAGTATTATAATGTGGCAACTCTGGAAATCAGATTTGCCTCCCTCTCCAGGGTTTGTTGTGGCTTGTTGTGGGTTTTTGTTGTTTGCCTAGTGACTTTTCTAAACTATATTTTTAAAACCCTGTACCCTTTGTTGTGTGTGGCCATTGAAATCTCTGTCCTGTTAGCTAGTGGTCTGACAGATTTTGGTAAATACCCTGGGCCAAAGGAGAAATAATACTCTTTCAGTCTTTCCAGATGGGCTCTGTGTGGCAGCACTCCTTCAATGCTTAGCCTATTTAACTATTTAAATTCTGTCTTTTTTTTTTTTTTACATCTTTATTGGAGTATAATTGCTTTACAATGGTGTGTTAGTTTCTGCTTTATAACAAAGTGAATCAGTTATACATATACATATGTTCCCATATCTCTTCCCTCTTGCGTCTCCCTCCCTCCCACCCTCCCTATCCCACCCCTCCAGGCAGTCACAAAGCACCAAGCTGATCTCCCTGTGCTATGTGGCTGCTTCTCACTAGCTATCTACCTTACATTTGGTAGTGTATATATACTAGAGAATGGACTTGAGGATATGGGGAGGGGGAAGGGTAAGCTGTGACAAAGCGAGAGAGAGGCATGGACATATAAACTGTCTTAACCTTCACTTCCTACTATATGGAGCATAAGGGTCAACCAGAGGTGAAAGCTTTGGGTCTTCTCAGGTCTTTTTGGGCAGTTGTCTAGCCCTGGGTATGTGTGTGGCCTTCCAGACTCCTTGGTATATGTGGGAGTTTTCCAAAGACCTTATTTCTCCAAGTATCTCCTTCCCCAGCCTCTTCTTTCCCAGGCTTTTTGGTTTGTGTATTGCTTGCATTGCCCTGACTGTTGTCCCTTGTCCCAAGTGGCTGTGGCTAATACATTTGCCTTTAAATGCTTTCAACAAACACTGCCCAGGAAGCCACTTCAGCCCTGGGGAAGGTCCAAAGCAGGAGAAACAAAAGCAAGCCCTTGAGCTGATCTTTCAAGGAGCCACCAGATAGGTCAAAACACAAAATCACAATTCTTTGGGAATAGGGTTCATATTGCTCTCACTGGTACCAACAACCTGCCCCAGGAATGTGGGCTGCCTTCTTCATGGCCAGCTTTGAGGTGGGGAGTAGGGGATGGTAAGTGGATAAATTAAAATGCCACAGCACTCTCTTACTGAAATTCAGCAGCGTCTTTCTTCATTAAGCATTTCCCTTGTAAATTTTTTGTCAAATTCTGGAATTCCAAAAAAGTTGATTCTGACAGATTTTACCAGGTTATTTGTTGCTTTTGTGGAAGGACAGATTTTTGGAGTACCCTACTCTGCTGTTTTAGTGATGTCCTCTCCCTTACCATATACATCTCATCAGAATGGACTTCAGATTTATGTTAACAATTCCAGTGAGCTATGAAATGTTACTCCTATGTAGCTCTATTTCTCCTTGCCCTCTTTGAACTATTGTTCCTATACATCTTATATTAATTTTCCTTCTTTCCTTTTTTTAAAAAAATTAATTTTTTTTTTTGGCTGTGTTGGGTCTTCATTGCTGTGCGTGGGCTTTCTCTAGTTGTGGCAACTGGGATCTACTCTTCGTTGCAGTGCGTGAGCTTCTCACTGTGGTGGCTTCTCTGTTGCGGAGCACAGGCTCTAGGCATGCAGACTTCAGTAGTTGCAGCACGTGGGCTCAGTAGTTGTGGTTCGCAGGCTCTAGAGCACAGGCTCAGTAGTTGTGGCGCACGGGCTTAGTTGCTCTGAGGCATGTGGGATCTTCCCGGACCAGGGCTCGAACCTGTGTCCCCTGCATTGGCAGGTGGATTCTTAACCACTGTGCCACCAGGGAAGTCCCTATATTAGTTTTCTATTGCTGCTGTAACAAATTACCACAAATTTAGTGGCTTAAATAATACAGTCTTATTGACTTACAGTTCTGGAGGTCAGAAGTGTGAAATGAGTCTCACTGGGCTAAAAATCAGGATATTGGCAGGGCTTTGTTCCTTATAGAGACTTTAGGGGAGAATCTGTTTACTTGCCCTTTCCAGCTTCTGGAGGCCATCTGCCTTCTTTGGCTTATGTTCCCTTGCCTCCAACTTCAAGCCAGTAACATCAGGCCAAGTACTTCTCATGCTGTCATTTCTCTGGTTCTCTCTCTTCTGCCTCCCTCTTCCACCTTTAAGGACCCTTGTTATTACATTGGGCTCACCTGGCTAATCCAGGAAAATTTCACTATCTTAAAGTCATCTGATTTGCAACCTTAATTTCCCTTTACCATATAACCTTACATATACATAGGTTCTGGGAATTACATATGGGCATCTTTCAAGGGCTGTAATTCTTCCTACCACACATTTGTATATTTTACACATAAAATATACACATCTGTATATTTTATAAACCCAACAACACGTTGTTATAATTATTATTTTATATAATTTTATGCTTGAAGAAGCTGAGAAAAGAAAGGAGAACAAGTATATATATTTATAGTTTGTTATATTAACCATTTTATTTACCATTTCTTACTCTTTTCATTTTGCTGCTATGGATTCAAGTTGCCATATGGTATCATTTCCTTACTTCAACATGGCTTTGTTCCCATCTACCTCCTTTGTGCTCTTATTGTCAAATTACATTTCTATATGACACAGAACCAACAATACAATTATATGCATATTGTTTTATAAAATTGCTTTTTAAGTCAGTTAAGGGAAGAAAGAAGAAATATACATTTATACTGTCTTTATAATTGTATAATTACCTTTACCAGTGCTCTTTGTTTTTTTGTGAGAATTTGAATTAATATCTGGAGTCACTTACTTTCAGCCTGAAGAACTTCATTTAAGATGTCTTGTAAGTACTTACAATTTCACTCAGTTTTTGTTTACCTGGGACTGCCTATATTTCATGACTTCATTTTATGAAAGATAGCTTTGCTGGGTATGTTTCTTGATTGATGGATATTTTTCTTTCAGCACTTTGAATATGCCACTCCACTTCCCTTCTGGTTTCCATTACTTCTGATGAGAAGTCAACTGTGAATCATACTGGGGCTCCCTTATGCGTGGCAAGTTGTTTTTCTTGCTGCTTTCACATTTTTCTCTTTGTCATTGTATTTCAGCATTTTCACTATGATGCCTCTGGGTGTGGATCTCTTTGAATTTGTCCTACTTGGAGTTTTTTGGGGTTTTTGGATAGATACATAATATTTTCCATCAAATTTAGGAATTTTTCAGCCACTATTTCTTCTATTTTCTTCCATGCCTTTCTCTCTGTCTTCTCCTTTTGGTACTTCCATTATGCATATAGTTGTGTCCTTAATGATGTTCCCCCTTTCTCTTAGGTTCTGTTCAATTTTCTTCATTCTTTTTCTCTCTGTCCTTCAATTCACATAAATGTCTTCTGCCAGTTCAAATATACTCTTGTGCCCTTTGCTAATTGTACTTTTCAACTCCAGAATTCCCATTTGGTTCTTTTTTTTATCATTTCTATCTCTCTCTTTTCTAAAAAATATTTATTTATTTATTTGGCTGTACTGGGTCTTAGTTGCGGCACATGGGATCTTGTTGCAGCATGTGAGATCTTCAGTTGCAGCATGTGGGATCTTTAGTTGTGGCATGTGGGATCTTTAGTTGTGGCATGTGGGATCTTTAGTTGCAGCATGCGGTATCTTTTAGTTGTGATATGCAGGCTCTTAGTCGCGACATGTGGGGTCTAGTTCCCTGACCAGGGATTGAACCCTGGCCCTCTGCATTGGGAGCATGGAGTCTTAACCACTGGACCACCAGGGAAGTCCCTATAATTTCTATCTCTTTATTGACACTCTTTAGTTGATGAGACATTGTCATAATACATAGCTCCTTTACTTCTGTATGCTTGATTTCCTTTAGTTTTTTTAATGTATTTAAAATGGCTCCCTTGAAATCTTTGTTAAATCTAACATCTGGGCCCTCTCACAGGCAGTTTCTGTTGCCCACTTTTTGTTCCTGTATTTGGATCACACTTTATCTTTTCTTTGCATTTCTCTCGCTCGCTCTCTCGCTCTCTCGCTCTCTCTCTCTGTTTTTTTAAAACTGGACATTTTAGGTAATGTATTATAACAACTCTGGATGCTGATTCTCCTCCCCTACTCTGGGGCTTATTTTGGTTGATGTTTGCTTGTTTATTTGTTTCTTGACCTGGCTAGACTATTGTAGTGAAGTCTAGTTCCCAGCAGTATGAAGCCTCTGATGTTGCTCCTCAGAGGGCACAGCCTTGAGCATGTACACAGTCACCCTGGGACAATAGTGGCTTTAGTGGGGCTCTTTGACACTCTCTCTCTCTCTCTCTCTCTCTCTCATCTCTCTGTTGGCTATCTGCCTCATTTGGTATCACCCCCAGCTGTTAGGCTCCACTAATTGATGCCTGATTATTATTTTTGACAATGCCTGGGAACAATAAATTGCTTTATAGTCTGGTCCAATTGAATTTTAGTAGGGCTAGTTTTTGAGGCAAGTCTTTGACATCTCTTCTACCTGTAGAAGGAGGCTTCATAACTGTCTGTTTTCCTGATTCTCTTTAGAAAACTATCAGGCTTATGTTTAACTTGTTGCTCATAGAGCTACCAGCCTCATCTTATATGCTTACCACCAAAATCTGTATTGTTGTTGACAGCATGCTCAGCCTTGAACTTGTCCACACCCTGATTCAAATAAAGTCAGCCTTTTGGGGAGAGTTTCAGAGTGTTCTGTTCTTAGGAACTGTCTTTCTCCAGTGAAAATCTGTGAGCCACTCTGCCCCTGTGCTAGGCAGGGGAAGTAGCCTCCGAGCTTCTTAGCTTGCCTTTCCCAACATGGAATCTTTTTCCTACAGGCAAGCTGGGGTGAGGATTGGGACCCCAGTATTCTCATTTTGCTGTACCTGTAGTAGAGCCTCTTCCCTTTGAGTGAGGGTTGGATGGAGGAAGGGAGCCACTGACCTTTCAGCCAGACTCACCAGGAATTTTGCCTCTGCCACTTGGAGTTGGTGGCCAGCCTATTCCAGTGAGATACTGTATCCGTTGACTGGAATCTGATGGGAGAGGAAGCTCCATCTTCTTGGCCACATCCACCCATCATGGTGGAGCTTCCTTTTGATTTGGTGAGGATGGGATGGGGTGGGGAGAGTAGGGAGTGGGTTATGGTTCAAGTGCCACAGACTCTTGCTGTTCTTACTGAGTTTTTTTTTAAAACCAAGATTCAGTAGATTTCTTGAATAAATAATGTTTCTTCATTTGCTCTATGCCCTTAGGACAATTTCCAGATACTTTAGATTATTGTTGTTGGTTTTCTTTTTAACTATTTTTGCCAGTTATTGTTGTTTTGCTGAGAAATGGGTCCATGGGATTTCTCACACCACCATTCTAGAAGTGGAATTTGGGACAGGTCATTCTTAATCTTTCTTAGGGCCACAGCAGTGAGGAAGATAGAGGACCCTGTATCTGTCGGGGTCCTTCAAAGTGTAAGTGATAGAGACACAAATCTAATTAAGCCAGAAAAGGAAATGTACTGGCTCACAAGATTGAGACAGTGTGCACAGCTGGCCCAAAGGACGCTGCCAAGGCTCGGTCTCTCCCTCTCTTTCCTGACTTGGCTGTCTTCTGCACAGACATTCCCTCAAGTTGGCTCTCCACATAAGCAGCCCCAGGCTTGTGCTGTGAACTTCCTGACCCAGGAAGGGGCTCTTTCCCCAACAGAAAGAGGGGTGCTGGCTTGAAAAATTAACAAATAGCCTCTAGTTGCCCCTTTTAAAAAGTGCACACAGGCAGGTACACACACAATTTTGTGTACAATTAATTTTCACCTGCTGTAAATCTCTTTCACATACTCAGAACGTAAAAACAAACTTTTTGAGAGTTATAGCTCCTTTAACTGCACTTTTCATGCAAAATGATTGGTCACTTCCTGAAACACTGAAACAAATGCAAATTGCACAAGTAAAAGAAAGAGCAAACTTGAATCTTGCCCCAAACTGCTCTAAGAGGCTGCTATCATTCGACTTTAATAATTGAAATTACAGAATGGCCTTTGACATGGCAATTTTCACGTTATTTTGGACATGAAATTGATTTTGATCTGTTTTGATGGCAATGAGACTGAAAACTCTGACTCACAAAAGTGCAGTATAACAGACCGATCCCCCCTGGCTCTGCTGGAAGAGGGGATGCCTCGCTGGGCTGATTTGCTGTGGCCTCACTTTCCATGAGTGTGAGGTCATCTCTGGCAGGCGTGCCTCACGGAGGCTGCCTGAGGCGCAAGCACTGGCCGCTGGTCGGGGTCACACAGGAGGGCTGCCTGGGACGAGGAAGTGTCCGCACTGTCCTAAGGAGTTTCCGAGTGTCTGCACACTGTCTTGGTTGACATGGTGACGAGACTTGCTGCTCAGCCCAGCCTGCAGCGGCCTGGCCTCTGCCTCTGGAGGGTTCACCCCTCTTTTCCTCTCACACTTCAGTTTCTTCTTGGCCAAAGGACATCAATGTTCTCCAGCAGCTCCCACAAAGGGCCTGGGTTTACCTCATCCATACAGCCAAGCCCATCTGTCAGCAAAACCAAGACTCAAGCTAAGTCACCCCCACACAATTTGGATTTGCTCCTCCTTCACTGACCCTGAGACCCCCCTTCCGACTTGGGCTGAGTGCATCAGAGTTGTGCTCTGGGAAGTCTATCAAGTACTGCCAGGAGTTCCACTTCCCTTTCTGGACAAAAAACCCCAGAAGAGATGGGATGTGAACTCTAAATTTGAGACTGTTTATAGTTTCCACAGCAGTGACCAAGGCTTGTGTCAGTGCCTCTCACAGCAGTGGCTGCCGGGTGGAGGGCAGCAAGGCACAGGGAGCTGGAGCTTCTGCCTCACAGTGCGACAATCCCGCACCATCACGGGAGCTCAACGGACAGAGGGTCGGGTTCTGCAAAACTTCCCACCGGTTCTCTGATGCCTTCAGACATGGTCTTTACCATCACTCACCCTGGGTGATCTGGCCCCCTTGCCTCTCTGATCCTATTTTTCTCCTGGCCTCCCTGCCCGGCACAGGCTCTTCCTCCTTCCTGGATGCTCTTTCATCAGATGCTCCCATGACTCCCTCTCTCCCCTCATTCAGGTCTTTGCCCACGTGCCCTCTTTCGGTGAGAGCTACCTGGACCACTAGAATATTTTGTAACCTACCTACCCCCACCCCCACCTTCTTGGCCCTGGCACTCCCAATCCCTCTGCTCTCCATTTTCTTTCTCTCCCAGGGCAGCTGCTCCCCCTACCAGAGTCAAGCCAACCCTGGGCAGAGGACTGGGCAGGATGCAAGGCCCAGTGATACCTGGAAGCTAGGGTGTGGCAGGGGGGCTTCATGGCTGAGCACCATTTCAGGGCTGGGGGCAGAGGCTTTTCCTGTCTGATCTGTGCAGCTGGTACAGGAGGGCAGCTGGGACCAGGACTAGGGCTGGTGGGCACAGAGGTGACAGGAGGCAGGGCTGAGGCTGAAAGATATCTGAGAAGGGCTGAACCAGATGAGGGGCAACCTGTGCCATGGTGGAGCAATCTTGGTGTGGAGGGATCTACTCTAGGATTTACGAGGGACTACTATTGGGACTAGTAAGAGCTCTGCCTGGACTCACATGGTTCATGAGGTTGGATGGGGTGGGGGGGTCCAGAAATAGACAGGACCAAACTGGTGGGTGTCAGTACTGGATTCTAATTCTTTTCTTTTTTTTAGTTTACTTTTGGCTGTGTTGGCCCTTCATTGCTGCACGCGGGCTTTCTCTAGTTGCGGTGAGCGGGGGCTACTCTTCGCTGCGGTGTGTGGGCTTCTCATTGCAGTTGCTTCTCTTGTTGCGGAGCACGGGCTCTAGGCACGTGGGCTCAGGAGTTGTGGTGAGTGGGCCCAATAGTCGTGGTGAGTGGGGTCAGTAGTTGTGGCGCACGGGTTTGGTTGCTCCACCGCATGTGGGATCTTCCCGGACCAGGGCTCGAACCCATGTCCCCTGCATTGGCAGGCGGATTCTTAACCATTGCGCCACCAGGGAAGTCCCAGGACTGGATTCTATCTGAGGTTTGGGAAGAGGTGATCCACCCCTCTTCCTGCCTCCCTTCCCCCTCCCCTTTCCCTGCCAAGGCAAGGCCTGGCACCCAAGCCCTTCCAGTGGCTCTGGGTGGACACCTGGGCTCAGGATGGGAAGAAGGCCCTCTCCTCCATTACCTAGAACTTAGGGCAGCACCAACCCCAACAGGCTGAGACAAAGAGCAGGTGAATTTCTTTAAGGCCTCCCAGCTGATTCTCTTTGGTGTCCATCTGATTTGCCCTTGGCCTGGGCCTGTCACAGTTGGCAGAACTTGGACACACACAGAGAGATGGGCACTTGGTTCCATAGGCATGAAGGACCTCTCTCTCACACACCCTGAGCATTTCATGGTGTCCCGTAACATGAGAGCAGGCTCTTTTTCTTGCTCTTTGTTGATGCCTTCATCCTGTCATGCATAAGTCTTCACTGAGATCTTCCTCTTGGCTAGCGCTGGTGGTCCAGAGATGAATCCAACACACGCTTTTCCTCAGGAGCTCTTGAATTTAACAATTCCTTGTGATCAGTGTTTTAACGGAGGAAAGTGCAGGGAACTATGAGAGTCTAGAAACGGGAGTGACTTTCTCTGTTTGCAGGGGCGATGAACTGAGCATGGGCCTGGATTTTAAAGACTGAATAGGAGTCTGTCAGAAAAGGCAGGGGTGGACATTCCGGGCAGAGCAAGCAGTGTTTTCTAGGACCCACGGCTGTAAATGCATTGCAGGGCACAGCGTCAGGCCCGTCAGCAGCCCCTGGCCAGTGAGGCTTCCACTCTGGGGGTCTGGATTGCCCAGGAACTGCTGCAGGGCCTACAGACATGGCCAGGTCTGTGCAGAGGCTGCTGCCAACCAGGTGGAGGTAATGAGGCGTGACCTCAGCCCCCCCGGGGGGGAGAAGGGGCAGATTATGAGGAACAGAGGGGAAAGGTGCCAGGGATGTGATGACTTCATGGTTGTGGAGGGGAGATGGGCGATGGGTGGCATCTGCCAGGATTAGGGTAGGAGAGGCGCCAGTTCTCCTGGGGCTTGTTGACATGGAGATGCTTAGGGGCAGTTGCGCACAGCTAGGTAGCAGGTCTGGAGCCCAAGGGCAGTGCAGGCTGCAGATGGGCAGGCACCTCCAGCCTTCGCATGGTCCTGTAGGTGGAGGCAGCAGACAGGAAGGAGGGGAGTGGAGAGTGAGTGTAAAGCCCAGAGGATGCGCAGCCCTCCGTGGTGAACAGATCCAGGTGTGGGGGGCCAGAGTCATCCGCACTCTGTCTCCCGTGGGGATCCAGCTTCACTCCCTCTCTGAGCTTAGCCATGCAGAGCTGGCAGATTTCACCCAGGATTTCCTACCTGGGAGATGAGATTCAGCACGTGCAGAATTCCCTATAGAGTGGGGGTTAAGTCCCAAGGTGCCTGGGCTGTAGGGAAGTGATGTCTCTGGGCGCCTGCTGTGGACACCTGTGCAACAGGGAGGTTTAATGGTGGCAGACAGCATGAATGGAGTCTGACTGCCCTGGGAGGATGAAACACCCCCAGAATCAGTGGGGAGCCAGGGGGCCAGGCTGGAGAAGGACCTGGGAGCCAGGCAGCTTGGGTCCTCACTGAAGGAGGGGCTCGACAGCTGTGAGCCCTTTTTGGTGACTCCACAGCTTTTTTGTCTCCTGACCCGCCTGGCTCAAGCGGGTGTCCAGTGAGAGAGGGACGCCCTGCTAGAGGAAGGCTGTGTGCACATGAGGGACCAGGGATTCCTGGGAACAAAATTGGGGTGCTTCTCCAGGAAAGGGGAGATGCTGATCAGTCCCCCAAACCTTGGTGTCTGGTCCATGGCACCTGCTCAGCACCCAGGGGTCTCCGCGTGAGGAAGGACATGTGTGTGCAGGAGTGTGGGTCCAAGCACAGGGTACATGGCCGTGGACTGGGATGTGCCTGACTCCCTTTCATTTTTTGAAAGCCCCACTGTATTAAAAGGTGAAGGAGTGCCACAGAGGTACATTTTAAGTGTGTGCATGAAATAAAGGAAGTCTCGTACCAGATGCAGACAGACTGCCGGGCACCAGTGCCAACCAAGTCCATGGTTTCCAACAGGCAGGGGTTCCAGAGAAGGGACCCCAGATCTTCCCCTCCAAACCCCACCCTCTCTGTGCACCTGTATGCACAGCCTCCTGGCATAACGTCACAGGTGTATATTTGATGTGTATCTGATTCCAGGTCTCCCTCTGGCCTCTGCAGGAGCAGGCCCTGGATAGATCCTTGTGTACATTGCCTCAAGACCTGCACATGCTTGTCACAGCAGAGCCCAGGGGAGCATTTTAGGGTGCATGCCTTGTGAGTATCTGGTTGAGCACTCGTGATGCCCACTGGCCCAGAGAGGGCCAGGCCGTACTTTCTAGTCCCCCCACCTGCCCACCTTGCCTGCTAGCCGGCCCCACCTGCCCACCTGGACCTCCTCTGCTGAACCACTTAATCCTGCAGCGTATTTCCTCCGACAGGCCAGCCCATCGATCGGGACTCTCAGGGACTTGATTACAGTGCTTTCTAACAAAGTCAAAAGCAAATTTCCACGAGAGGTTTATAGTTAAGTAATTATGGTGCTTGGTGTATGTGTGCCAAGGCACAGGAATGTGTGGGGCAAGCATGTCAAGAGAAATAGTCAGAAAATTAAATGAGAAAGAAGGAAGGTGAGCATTCGTGAGAGAGCCTGGCAGGCGGGCAGGGGCTCCCAGGAGCCTGGAAAAGGGTGAGAAAGGGGAGTTGTAAAAACGAGCCATTTCACGCTTAATTACAATTTCCCATAAAGTACCTAAAGAGTGATGATACGCATTGAACTTGGACAATTAATGTAATTAAACATTCGTGGTGCCTGCGACCCATTTCCTGCCTGGGGATGTCTTTGGAAGCAGAAGTGATTCTTCTTGGAGGTGATTTCAAGAGCAGCCTGGGAAGGAGGGTTTCCTGGAGGGCTGGACCTTGGGGGATGCTGCCCCTGAGCCCCACTTGGGGGCAGGACCCCTCAAAAGAGCTTTTGCTGGCAGCAATTGGAGGCCCAGGCCAGGCTGGATACCACTGACCGGTGGAGAAAGAAACAGGGGTCTGAGGTTTGTGACCAATTCCCATATTTTGCTCAGTTCCAAGCCATTTGAATCTGACTCTCTGGCTGTCGCCTTCTTTCCCTCAATTCTCTGACAGAGGGCCTTTAAGGCCCGCTTACTTTCCCTGAGCCTCAGCTGTTTTATGTGCATTGAACATGTACTCTGTGGGCTGTTGCCAAGATCATTATGCCTATTTTTCATATGGGGAAACCTAGGCCCAGAGAGGGTGTGGCTTAGCCACGTCTCACAGCTGGGATCAGAACCCAGGGTGCCTCTCAGGTGTGGGCAGGGAGCACAGGGTCTCGCTGGACTGGCAGAATTTGTCTGGCCAGGGTCAGTGCTCACTGCTAAGACTTCCATCCAGACTATGAGACCCAGTGCTCACCTTGGAAGGGGTACAAGGTTGAGTGGCTGTAGACCTTGAACCAGGTAACAGGTGTGAAGGCACCACCTCTGGGGTCTCCTGTAGATGCTCAGGATCAGCCTGGAAGCGCAGTGAACACCACCTTCGTTTGGTTGGTTGGGATCCTGCTGGTGCCAAGGGCGGGGCCGGCAGACCCAGACATGTCTGGTGGGTGCTTCAGCCATGGGCACACTTGCTGTTCTGAGAGGCATCAGATAGCCAGATGCAAGGAAGCAGCCATGCTGGGCTGAGAGCCGGGACCTGTGGCAGGGACTCCTTCCATCTCACACCCAGGCTGGCCTTGGACTGCGGTGGGTAGAGGGAGCCCCTGCCTGGCCCGTGCTGCTGGAGGCATGCACTGTGGTGAGGCGGCCCCCATCTGGGCTGCCAGGATGGAGAGGACAGGACAGCGGGCTGGTGCCCAGACAGGATCCTGGGGAGTGGGCAGGAGTCAGTAATGATGCTTCTCACTCTCTGTCTGCCTTTGTAGTCACTTTGATGTCCTTCCCCTTATGCATCCCGGAAGCCAAACCCCGTGGCTTACATACACCCAGACCCCAGACCACCGTCCAGCCCAGCCCTCTCTCTGTGCCCCAGACCCCTTATACTCAAGTGCTTAGTGGACGTTTGTCTTTGGGGCCCTTCAGGAGCCTCAGGCCCAACATGCCCCAACTGGCCTCCCCTCTTCCACGTGACTCCTCCCAAGGTTCCCCCTGCTGCAAAGGGCTTCCCAGGGTAGCGGGGTGCCCAGTTCAGTCCCCCACTCCCTGCATCACATCACAACAGTGATGCTGCCTCTCGGCCCTCTGTGTGCTTGTCCACATGCTGTATCCACCTGCTGCCCCATTCCACCTCCTTACAGAAGCTGCCACTTCTCTTGCCATGTCCTCCAGATGACGCCTGGCTCCTTCACATAGTGGCCTCTCCGATGGCTTCTGCCCCTCCACCCTCCTCCCTGGCTTCACCCCTCCTTGGCTTTCCACGCCACACCCTGCTTATGGCTTCCCTCGCCACACCCTGCTTATGGCTTCCCTCACTCACCACACCGGGATATGTTTCTACCAACACGTGCTCCTGATCCACACATTTTAATTTTGGCAATCTGAGCAGGTATTCCTTTTATTAAGGGTGAGGTTGGACATCTTTTCATATAGTTAAAAGCTGCTTGATTTTCTTTTCTGAGAACTGTCCATTCATACCACTTACCATTTTCCTTTTGGATTGCTGGGCTGCTTCTTGTTGACTTGAAAGAGCACTTTACTTTTTAAGGACATCAAGCCTTTGTGTGTAGTGCCCGTGATATTGGGTGATTCCTTGGCTGTGTGTGGAACTGAGCCAAGACCCCTGAGAGAGGAACAGCCTGGGGCACACTGAGTGTTTGTTGCTGTGTGGATAACCAGCGGTATATAATGAGTCCTTGTGTGAGGATCCTACAACAAATCACAGCCACCAGAACCCGGCTTCAAGGAGAAAGGGATTCTGGTAAACAGTGGATGAAGCTTTGGGCCGGTAAGTTTCAGCTACCGTGAGGCTGCGGACTGTAGACTCAGTCTGGCTTATTAGACCCTGACCATCCCACAGGCTTCCCAGGCAGGTAGGAGGGGCCCCTAGGAAATGGGCGTGCCGGGTACGGAGCTGAGGTCGCAGACTGACCTAGGAGCCCAGCTTTGGCTGGTTTTATCAGGCGGTGCAGGGCTCACATTGTTTTTAATTGCCTTCTGATATCTAAAGAACAGAGACTTCACATGCAAATCCAGATTTCAGGCTTCTTTATAAACATAAGGGCCAGTAACACAGACCTACACTCTCCTAGCCACTGCCTTCCGGCCATTCCACCCCCCCACCTCCCCCACCCCTCCCTGCCCCCGCTGTGCCCCCTCATACCTGGCCCAAGATGGCACTCCCACCTGGCTTCTCTTAGGGGAGCAATATTTCGCAGTTAAGAGTGAAAAAAACAAGAGATAAGCCAAGAGGTCTCCCTGTTTCCAGGAAAAATGAGATAACATATTTCTTTCTGGAAATACAGACCATTTCTCTCTGTTCAATATGTAAACAAGGTGTGTCTTGGTCAAAGAGAGAAAGGGGACATTGTGACATGCCCAGCCTAGCCACCTGCCGGCCCTGCAGGCACCGAATCCTTGCCGCTGGCACAGCGGGGACCCTGAGGGCTGGGGAGCCCCAGTGAGGGTCGCTTTGGAGTGACGTGTGGCCCGTGGCTGGGGCCGGCAGTATGTTCTCAGATGGCTCCTGCAGGCTGTCAGGATGTGCCAGCAGCCATGGCAGTGGCTCTCCCAGGAGAATAGGGAAGGTCAGTAACAGCAACACCCACTGCACGGCCAAGCTGGTGTGAACATGCAGCACCTACCAGCCCCTAACCTCCCAGCCGCCCCCGTTCTTTACTCCCGTAAACCATGGCCGGGAAAGAAGTAGACGCACCTCCCTTCAAGGTGCTGCCTGCAACTGCTCCTACCAAGGAAATGCTGGCTGTGGCTTCTTCCATGCGTGCAGCCCCTCGGGCTCTCCCAGCCTCAGTTGCTCAGACATAGCGTAAGAGAGACAGTTGTTTTCCATGTATCCAACAGGTGGTTTTGGCCCCCGGCTTATTGATTTGTTTTTGCCGAGCCCCTCTGTGTATCTGGAGACCCGGAGAGAGGTCAAAGGGGGCCTCAGTCTTCCAGGAATTCCCCACAGAGGGTGTGTGTGTGTTGTGAATGAGCATGTGTGCGTGTGTGTGTGAGTGCGTGTGTGCACTTGTGTGCACGCATGTGAATGTGTGTGTGTCGGGGAACAAGTGAGAGCAAGTCAGCAAGTCTGTGAAGGTGACGTAGCCCTGGAGGGCTGTAGTGGAGGTGATTCTTCAGGTAAAGGGGGCCTGGCAGATCACTGGGACTGAAATACTGGAGGAGTGAATGAACCAATGAATGAATGAATGAAAACATGGGTTTGGGGGGCCAGGGAAGGAGCCACTAACTCAGCCCGGTGGAGCGCATGGGGAGGGGCAGCCAGTCAGGAACTTCCCAAACAGGAGGAAGGGTGGCGCTGGACCTTCAGGGAGGGGCAGAATTTGCCAGGCAGACAGTGGTAGCTGGGTCTGGCACTCTGGCTGTTTCTGCCCCAGGGAGCAGCGTGTGCAAGCTTTAGGGGTGGGAGAAGCCAGCAAGTGGAGATGGGCAGGTGGGCCGGGGTGGGGTCATCTAGGGCCTTCCTGTCCTACTTGGAACTGCAGGAGACGGGAGCAGCGGGCCCCAGCAGCCCTCTTGGTGTCTGCCTGCTGCACTGGCTGGGTGCCCTGTGCAGTCCACAGCACGCACAGCTGTGATGGTGGCCCCAGTGTCCTGCAGGGCCAGGCGGGAGCACTGTGGTCCAGGAGTTGACTTGCACAGACCCTGGCTGGGTCACATCTGCTTTTAAACCAGGAAAGGAAACCCCAGACATTTTAAAGTAGAATGTGATGTTTCTTGTAGTCTCTGTGCGCCCAGCCACTGGCCTGTCCTATGGAGCCCTTGGGGTGTCCAGGGCAGCCAGGGGTGTCCAGGGCAGCCAGGGGCCTGGTGAACTGGTCTTGTGCCATCCTGTCTGCAGAAAGGGCAGCCCTTGGTGGCCACGGGACTCGGGCTTGGAGTGCATCCCCTGCACCGCCCCCCAGTCTGTTAGGAAAGACCCATGTAAGGCTGCATCACGGATTAAATTTACAGCGTTCAGCACTTGCTCTGATTTCTCATTTCCTCCCTTCTTCAGATGGGACTGATCAAATTAAGCCCTGTCGACACCGTGGTCTGACAGGAGGCTTGGCACTGTGTAGGGAGCACGGGGAGTGTCCCTTCATGACCACCGTGGAAGCACGGCAGTCCCGGGTCTCCAGGGAGTTCCTCCTCGGTGACTGCAGGCTGTGGCCTTTCAAGGCAGGGAGCATCACGGGAGAGGGACATGTGGGGTCCATCAGGGCTAACCAGTGTCCCCTCCCCAGCCCCACAGGCTTCTGAACCCACCGAGCTCACACAGGAAGACAACAGGAGGAAAACCCAGTGTCTGCAGGCCTGGGTGATATGGCTGGGGCCCACGGCTGGCTGAACCGGGGGCCTCTCAGTGCCATCTCCTGTCTCTGCACCTTGCGATTTACCTGTGGCAGAGGTGGGTCTCTTGCTGGTGGAGGATGGAGAAAGGCCGGAAAGACAGAGAGGAAGGCCGAGCCTGCCTGGGGAGGGAGGGCCGACATCTCCCTGGCACTCACTGGGAGGCTGGGGGCTGCAGGCTCCCAGCTCCTGGGCCAGCAGTGTGCAAGAAAGGATGAGCACCAGCCCTCTGCGGAGCGCTTTTCTGGGCAGACCCAAGGTGACCACTCCTCCAGGTGTCCCTTGCCCACCCAGAGGCCGTGGGTGTGGAGAGTCCCATGAATCTCCCCGAATGTCAGTCAAAAGGCCTCAGCCTCCAGGGCTGCCCCACTGCCCTTCTGGCCCCAGTCATGAGGGTGGCAGGGGCAGTCCCTGGTCACTGGCTCTGCTCTCTGAGCAGGCCCTGGACAGGAATAGACATGAGGAACATCAGGCAGCAGACCATCTCTCCTGTCAGAAATCCCTGCTCCCTCAGCCTTGCCCAACCTGGGATCTTTGGAATCATTCTGTCCATTTTCCCGCTCAGTCCACGGAAAGATTTTTTTTTTTTTTTTTTTTGTCACGCAGCATGCAGGATCTTAGTTCCCTGACCAGGGATCGAACCTGTGCCCCCTGCAGTGGAAGCACGGAGTCATAACCACTGGACAGCCAGGGGAGTCCACTGAAAGATTTTAAAGCAGTAGGGCCCCATGCTTGTGCACCCACCGAGCATGCACTTATGAGCGGAGTCCATGCGAAGGGCACCCTCACCCCCAGAACTGTGCAGGGTACCACTGAGTGTGGTGGCCCTGAATATGGGCCCTCGGCATCTCCCTCCTACCGTCCAGCACACACTCTCCTTTAAAACATCTAAAAGTTCCAGTTCAGAGCGAAACACCAACAATACAAAGAGTGAGGCGGGCAGGGATGCTGAGCAGCTAAGGCTACTTTATGCTGCCAAAGAAACGCCGTCCTGCCTCTCTCGGTCCTTGTTAGAGCCCCACACCTCAGGGCTGTGAGTGGACACGGTGAGGCGGAGTGTGGGTCTTTGTGCTACAGGGTCATGGTGGGTGTGGCTGTGGGATGAGGTCTCCAGTTTGGCGGGGTACCCCTGGAGCTTTCAGCTGCTTCTTGTCTACCAGCCCCAGTGCAGCTGGCTCCGAGGGGTGCTGTCCGGGGTTCAGGTGCAGTGGGCTGGATTCTGGGGTCAGACACCTTACCTGCCGCCCTTGATGCCATGAGGCAGTGGCTGGAGCATGACCTTCCTGGGCTTGTCCCTCCATCTGCATAGGAGGAAGTCCAGCCCGGCTCCACGGGGCTGGTGTGAAGAATAAATAAGGGATGTCCGTAAAGCCCCGATGTTGCCAATGTCATCTTCATCGTCAACAGTGGGAGGCCTTTTCCCATCACGCTGCTGATGGGGGTGTCTGGAGGATTCTCCCTCCTGGAAGGTGGCTTGGTGCTACAGTGTGGCTCATCCTGCATTGCCACCCTGAGCCCCAGCGTCAGCTGGGGGGAGCCATTTGTCCTGGCCCCAGCCCCTCTGTGTGACAGGCTCCAGGTAGGAAGGACCAGGATGGGTACAGCAGGCGGCAGGGAACAGGGGACAATGCCCCGGGCTGGGGGTGGGGGTATGGGCAGGCTGCTGAGAGTTCCTGCACCCATGATCATGGTCTGGCAGGAGAGGGCCTTGAGCAGGGCTCTGCAGCACCCTGCACCTGCTGCATCTGTTGGCACCAGGCCCCTCTCAAAGCACCAGGAACACCACCCTGCAGTGTCCTTGCCCACCCTGCATGACATGGGGCTCAATATCTGAAAAGATGAAAGGCCCAAAAGGAGAAACAGGTTGGCAGCTGGAGAGAAATGCCTTGGAACTTGGATTTGGAGAATCCAGAGACTGAGTAGCTGGTTCCTGGTGGAGGCATGAACTAGGGCAATGACAGAGGGCTGGGGGTGGGGGCAGGCTCAGAGACGCTTAGGAGCCGACTGTGTGGGCTCGGGACAAGCAGTCCCTGATCCTGGTGTGGGCCTGGTGCCCTGCAGGTGCCATGGCCCCAGGTGGGCGCTGCAACTGAAGGGGTGGGGTGGGGCGTGGAGGAGGCATTCAGTCCTTTAATTCTGAGTGTGGGGTGCTTGAGGACCTTCCAGGGAGCGATGCCTAGGAGGTCACTGAATGTCCAAATCTAGGACTCTGGAATGCGTGTGGGGCTGGCGACATGGATTTCCCTGTCAGTGACGCGCTTGTACAAGCTGTGCCTGGACACAGAAACCATGAGGACCGTGGCCCCTCGACGTTGGCCATCAGCGCCCCACTTGCCAGCCTCTCACTTCCCCTACATTCAAGGCGAAATCCCAGGGAATCCTCCCTTCTGTCGGGACCTGTGGGTGTCTGTGTTTTGTTCTGAAGTTCACAGTAAATATTTTCATTAAACGATCTGCCAGCCTCTCCATTGTATCCCGCCATCTGGCTGCTGAGTGCTGGTGAGAGGCAGTATAGAGGTAACTCAGGGGCAGTTTTCCTTCCCTCAGCTGACTGCCGCAGAAAGGACTTTGGTGCCCTGGAGGCTGAGGCCAGTTTTAGGGACCTGCCTGCCTTGGCCATGTGCAAGAGCTCACCAGGGAAGGACTCTTAGTCCCCGGACCCCAGGGCCCTGGTTGCTGAAGAAGACCTCATGTGTCCCTGCCGCTGGGTGGGCTTCAGAAGGCGGCTGGAGCATGGGTCGGGGGGTGGCGAGCAGGTGCAGAGGAGCCTAGGCCATTCAGCTGGTGCAGGAGTATAGGGCAGGCCAAGGCTGTGTGAGGGCTGAGGACGGCAGGCCCCGGGCCCCGCTGCAAGGAGCTCCTGGCCATTCAGGCAGCTCCGCCAGTTTGGGCCTAACCTCAGTGGCCTCAACACTTCTGCAGGCACCCTCACTTCCCAAGGACACGTATCTGTGGAGGGCTGAACCAGATCCTGGCCCCTTTCTCTTGGCCACAAACCTTAAATTCACAGTGGACTTTCTCTGCCCCATCTACACTGGGGTCGCTCTAAAAGTAGGAGGTGCAACAGGGCAGCACCATGTGATACTAACAGTCTGAGGGCACTCTGGCTACAAAACCAAAAGCTGGTGTCTAGCTTAGGCCAGTGCATGAGATGTGTGCGTGTATGTCAGGACTCTTGCAGTTTCAAGACAGAAATCCAAATGAATCGACTCAAAGAGCTGGAGAGTCCAGGGGTATATCAGCTTCAGGTACAGCTGAAATAGGGACCTAAAGGGTATCACCTGTTCCCTTCATCTCTCAGCTCTGCTTCTCCTGGGAGCAAGCGGTGTCCAGCAGCCCCTGGCCCACTTTGTACACCTCAGCAATCTCAGCAGAGAGAAAGGAGAGGGTGTCTTCCCAGGTACTCCAACAAATGCTTGGCATTGGGGTTCATTGGCCAGTCTGGGCCATGTGGGTGCTCCTGGACCTGGGAGTACAGTGGGGTTGGCTCCCCCTGAGCCATGTGAACTGGGAGCGGGGAGTGGTTCACCAAAGGAAAATCAGGGAGCAGCACCCAGAGAAGGGGTGGGTCACCATGCAGCACAGCTCTAGGTGGCTCTGTTCACCTCCAGCAGGGAAGGGGGGTGCTGGGCAGGCCAGGTGTTTTATGTCCACCACCGAGGAGCATCGTTGCCCCATCCCTGGGAGGGCATGCCCTGGGGGCAGTTTCTTTCCCCTTCTCAAGAGCTCCCTTTTCCCCCTGGAGGTGCTAGAAGGGTAAGCAAGCCTGGACTCCAGACAATTTATGCATCTTCCAGCTCTTGTCTCAGATTCGGTGCACCTGTTACTGGTGTGGCCCTGATGGACGAGTGCCGAGGGGCTGGCCTGGCCCCAGCAGCCCTCCCTCTCCTCCTTTCCACCTCGAGTCATAAAAATGATACTGGCTGCCAGAGTTGCAAAAATTAATTCCGATTTGGTAATAAAGTTAGAAAGGGTTGGGATGAAATAATCCTAATGAGCTTCTTTTAATAAAGCTCACCAGTGGGGCTCTGTGCTGATGGCCCCCGTGGGGCTGAGTCTCTTTCTGCTCCCAGAGCCTCCAAAGAGCCAGCCTGCTTCCAAACAGGGCTTTTGCTGTGTCCTAATTATGCTTCTATGTAAACATATTTTATCTTAATGATCATCTTTAGGGGAATTTGCAGTCACAGAGGGCTTGTTTCTCTGTCGTTAATAAATAGAGAGGATGACTTTCCTCCAGATGACCTCCCCTAGGTGGAGGTGCCAGGGTACTCCTATGGGCTGCTGGTGCCCAGGACCCTGGGCCTGGTCCACTGTCCCTGCAGGGGCCTGCACTGGTTGTGTAAGGAGAGCTGGGCTTGCCTCTGACCCTGGTCTAGTTCCATAAGTGTCACTCTCCCCTTCTTCACAATACAGCAGTTTCTGCTCTGCAGGGCAGTTGTAGGGATTCGAGCTTCAGGGGTGCCTGAGCACTGGGGAAGGGAGAGTGATTTGTTCTCATCCACATAGCAGAGCCCTCAGCACACCCACCCATCCACCCATGTGCTTGTCCAGCAGAGGCCAGGCGTGTGAAAACTGCTCATGGGCAATGGGCAGTCGTAGGGGGACCTGGAAAGTGCACTGGCCTTGGAGTTCACAGCCTGCCTAACACGGAGACTGTAAAAAAGCATTTAGCTGAACTTTCTTCTAGCAATTTTATGACTTCATTTTCATCATCCCAGGTCACCAATCGGCCAGGAACTTGTTTTTGCTTGAGGTGTGAAGCCAGAGTTTGACCTTTTCCTCCTTTATCCAACCAGTTGTCCCAATATCATTAAAAAAAAGAAACCGTTTATCTCCACAACCAGCTTTCTCTCCTTTTCCCTTGCAATGAACAATCATTCTAAGGTGATCAAAAGGTATCCTTTTGTTAGTGTATATTTTTGCAAAATCACTGTTGGTCTTTGACAGTTTTCTTTTTTTGCCGTACGCGGGCCTCTCACTGTTGTGGCCTCTCCCGTTGCGGAGCACAGGCTCCGGACACGCAGGCTCAGCGGCCATGGCTCACGGACCCAGCCGCTCCGCGGCATGTGGGATCTTCCCAGACCGGGCCACGAACCGGTGTCCCCTGCATCGGCAGGCGGACTCTCAACCACTGCGCCACCAGGGAAGCCCCTGACAGTGTTTTAATTGACAAATGGTGCTGCATTTATCTCATTCTGACTCTGTTTCTAAGATCCATCTGTCTACATGGATGTCAAACTTCAAACCTCTGCATAGCACTGTGTGGAGTGCACATGCCGCATTTGCCTCTCTCGCGCACTGATGACACCCAGGTTGCCTCCAACTCCCC
Source organism: Monodon monoceros (assembly GCF_005190385.1). NCBI lineage: Eukaryota > Metazoa > Chordata > Mammalia > Artiodactyla > Monodontidae > Monodon > Monodon monoceros. The sequence goes on from NW_021703768.1 coordinate 153,765,971, forward strand.
CCAACATCCCCAAACAACATTGCCATGAACAGCTCTCAGTTGCCTCCTGAGAGACCTGTGTGAGCTTGACCATCTGTGTGCCTAGTCCAGGGGAGAGAAAAATTGCCAGTGGGGCAAGGGTAAGTACAGGGAGGGGACTGGGATATCCTAAGGATGCCCTATGTCTTTAGGACGTAGAGTGAAATTATTGGGCTATCAGGTTCTTACACATTGTTGAGTGAGTATTGCCAGATTGCCAGGATGTCCACACCTGCTCCACTTCCACCATTTACCAAGTCATCCAGTTTACTCACTGTTTTATTTTTTGATCAGCTATTTAAAGTTTACATATAAATGAATATCAAAGGTGATTAATGTTATTTTCTTTCACATCTTCATTGGAGTATAATTGCTTTCCAGTGTTGTGTTAGTTTCTGCTGTACAGCAAAGTGAATCAGCTGTATGTATACATATATCCCCATATCTCCTCCCTCTTGCGTCTCCCTCCCTCCCACCCTTCTAGGTGCTCACAAAGCACTGAGCTGATCTCCCTGTGCTATGTAGCAGCTTCCCACTAGCCATCCATTTTACATTTGGTAGTGTATATATGTAAATGCTACTCTCTCACTTCGTCCCAACTTACCCTCCCCCCTCCCTGTGTCTTCAAGTCCGTTCTCTATGCCTGCGCCTTTATTTCTGCCCTGCCACTAGGTTCATCAGTACTGCTTTTTAAAATTCCATATGTATGCGTTAGCATACGGTATTTGTTTTTCTCTTTCTGACTTACTTCACTCTGTATGACAGATTCTATGTCCATCCACCTCGCTACAAATAACTCAGTTTCATGCCTTTTTATGGCTCAGTAATATTCCATTGTATATATGTGCCACATCTTCTTTATATAACCATTCATCTATTGAGGGACATTTAGGTTGCTTCCCTGTCCTGGTTATCGTAAATAGAGCTGAAATGAACATGTCTCTTTTTGAATTATGGTTTTCTCAGGGTATATGCCCTGTAGTGGGATTGCTGGGTCATATGGTAGTTCTATTTTTAGTTTTTTAAGGAACCTCCATACTGTTCTCCATAGTGGCTGTATCAATTTACATTCCCACCAACAGTGCAGGAGGGTTCCCTTTTCTCCACACCCTCTCCAGCATTTATTGTTTCTTGATTTTTTAATGATGGCCATTCTTACCAGTGTGAGGTGATACCTCCTTGTGGTTTCGGTTTGCATTTCTCTAATGATTAGTGATGTTGAGCATCATTTCATATGTTTGTTGGCAATCTGTATGTCTTCTTTGGAGAAAAGTCTATTTAGGTCTTCTGCTCATTTTTGGATTGGGCTGTTTGTTTTTGTGATATTGAGCTGCATGAGCTGCTTGTATATTTTGGAGATTAATCCTTTGTTAGTTGCTTCATTTGCAAATATTTTCTCCCATTCTGAGGGTTGTCTTTTCATCTTGTTTATGGTTTCCCTTGCTGTGCAAAAGCTTTTAAGTTTCATTAGGTCCCATTTATTTATTTTTGTTTTTATTTCCCTTACTCTAGGAAGTAGGTAAAAAAGGATCTTGCTGTGATTTATGTCATACAGTGTTCTGCCTATGTTTTCCTCTAAGAGTTTTATAGTGTCTGGCCTTACATTTAGGTCTTTAATCCATTTTGAGTTTATTTTTGTGTATGGTGTTAGGGTGTGTTCTAATTTTATTCTTTTACGTGTAGCTGTCCATTTTTCCCAGCACCACTTATTGAAGAGGCTGTCTTTTCTCCATTGTATATTCTTGCCTCCTTTATCAAAGATAAAGTGACCATATGTGTGTGGGTTTATCTCTGGGCTTTCTATCTTGTTCCACTGATCTATATTTCTCTTTCTGTGTCAGTACCATAGTGTCTTGATTACTGTAGCTTTGTAGTATAGTCTGAAGTCATGGAACCTAATTCCTCCAGCTCCATTTTTCTTTCTCAAGATTGCTTTGGCTATTTGGGATCTTTTGTGTTTCCATACAAATTGTAAAATTTCTTTTTCTAGTTCTATGAAAAATGCCATTGGTAATTTGATAGGGATTGCATGGAACCTGTAGATTGCTTTGGGTAGTATAGTCATTTTCACAATATTGACTCTTCCAATCCAGGAGCCTGGTATATCTCTCCATCTGTTTATGTTATTTTTGATTCCTTTCATCAGTGTTTTATAGTTTTCTGAGTACAGGTCTTTTGCCCCCTTAGGTAGGTTTTTTCCTAGGTATTTTATTCTTCTTGTGATGGTAAATGGGATTGTTTCCTTAATTTCTCTTTCTGATCTTTTGTTGTTAGGGTATAGGAATGCAAGAGATTTCTGTGCATTAATTTTGTATCCTTAAACCTTACCAAACTCATTGATTAGTTCTAGTAGTTTTCTGGTGGCATCTTTAGAATTTTCTATGTATAGTATCATGTCATTGGCAAACAGTGACAGTTTCACTTCTTTTCCAATTTGTATTCCTTTTATTTCTTTTTCTTCTCTGATTTCTGTGGCTAGGACTTCCAATACTGTGTTGAATAATAGTGGTAAGAGTAGACATCCTTGACTTGTTCCTGATCTTAGAGGAAATGCTTTCAGTTTTTCACTAATGAGAATGATGTTTGCTGTGGTTTGTCATATATGACTTTTATTATGTTGAGGTAGGTTCCCTCTATGCCCACCTTCTGGAGAGTTTTTATCATAAATGGTCATTGAATTTTGTCAAAAGCTTTTTCCTGTATCTATTGAGATGACCATATGTTTTTTATTCTTTAATTTGTTAATATGGTGTGTCACGTTGATTGTTTTGCGTATATTGAAGAATCCTTGCATCCTTGGTGTAAATCCCACTTGATCATGGTGTACGATCCTTTTAATGTGCTGTTGGATTCTGTTTGCTAGTATTTTGTTGAGGATTTTTGCATCTATGTTCATCACTGATGTTGGTCTATAATTTTCTTTTTTTGTGATATCTTTGTCTGGTTTTGGTATCAGGGTGGTGGTGGCCTCATGGAATGAGTTTGGGAGTGTTCCTCCTTCTGCAATTTTTTGGAAGAATTTGAGAAGGATAGGTGTTAACTCTTCTCTAAATGTTTGATAGAATTAGCCTGTGAATCCGTCTGGTCCTGGACTTTTGTATGTTGGAAGATTTTTAATTACAGTTTTGATTTCATTACCTGTGATTGGTCTATTTATATTTTCTAATTCTCCCTGGTTCAGTCTTGGAAGGTTGTACTTTTCCAGGAAGTTTTTCATTTCTTTCACGTTGTCCATTTTTTTGGCATATAGCTGCTTGTAGCAGTCTCTTATGATCTTTTGTATTTCTGTGGTGTCAGTTGTAATCTCTCCTTTTTCATTTCTAATTTTATTGATTTGTGTCCTCTCCCTTTTTTTCTTGTTGAGTCTGGCTAAAGGTTTATCAATTTTGTTTATATTCTCAAAGAACCAGCTTTTAGTTTTATTGACCTTTGCTATTGTTTTGTTTGTTTCTATTTCATTTATATCTGCTCTGATCTTTATGATTTCTTTCCTTCTACTAATTTTGGGTTTTCTTTGTTCTTCTTTTTCTAGTTGCTTTAGGTGTAAGGTTAGATTGTTTATTTGAGATTTTTCTTGTGTCTTTAAGTGAGCTTGATTTGCTATAAACTTCCCTCTTTGAACTGCTTTTGCTGCATACAATAGGTTTTGGATCGTTGTGTTTTCATTGTCATTTGTTTCTAGGTATTTTTGGATTTCCTCTCTGATTTCTTCAGTGATCTCTTGGTTATTTAGCTGTGCACTGTTTAGCCTCCGTGTATTTGTTTTTTACTGTTTTTTTCCTGTAACTGATTTCTAATCTCATAGCATTGTGGTCAAAAAAGATGCTTGATACAATTTCAATTTCTTAAATTTTCCAAGGTTTGATTTGTGACCCAAAATGTGGTCTATTCTAGAGAGCGTTCTGTGTACACTTGAGAAGAAAGTGTATTCTTCCACTTTTGGATAGAATGTCCTAAAACTATCAATTAAGTCTATCTGGTCTATTGTGTCATTTAAAGCTTGTATTTCCTTATTTATTTTCTGTCTGGATGATCTGTCTATTGGTGTAAGTGGGGTGTTAAAGTCCCCCACTATTATTGTGTTACTGTCAATTTTTCCTTTTATGGCTGTTAGCATTTGCCTTATGTATTGAGGTGCTCCTATGTTGGGTGCATACATATTTATAATTGTTATGTTTTCTTCTTGGATCGATCCCTTGATCATTATGTGGTGTCCTTCCTTATCTCTTTTAACAGACTTAATTTAAAGTCTATTTTATCTGATATGAGTATTACTACTCCAGCTTTCTTGCGATTTCCATTTGCATGGAATATCTTTTTCCATCCCGTCACTTTCAGTCTGTATGTGTCCCTAGGTCTGAAGTGGGTCTTTTGTAGACAGCATATATAAAGGTCTTGTTTTTGTATCCATTCAGCCAGTCTGTGTCTTTTGGTTGGAGCATTTAATCCATTTACATTCAAGGTGATTATCACTATGTATGTTCCTATTACCATTTTCTTAATTGATTTGGGTTTGTTTTTGTGGGTCTTTTTATTCTCTTGTGTTTCCTGCTTAGAGAAGTTCCTTTAGCACTTGTTGTAAAGCTGGATTGGTGGTGCTGAATTCTCTTAGCTTTTGCTTTTCTGTAAAGATTTTGATTTCTCCATCGAATCTGAATGAGATCCTTGCTGGGTAGAGTAATCTTGGTTGTAGGTTTTCCCCTTTCATCCCTTTAAATATGTCCTGCCACTTCCTTCTGTATTGCAGAGTTTTTGCTGAAAGATCAGCTGTTAACCTTATGTGGATTCCCTTGTATGTTATTTGTTGCTTTTCCCTTGCTGCTTTTAATATTTTTTCTTTGCATTTAATTTTTGATAGTTTGATTAATACGTGTCTCGGCATGTTTCTCTTTGGGTTTATCCTGTATGGGACTCTCTGTTCTTCCTGGACTTGATTGACTATTTCCTTTACCATGTTAGGGAAGTTTTCGGCTATAATCTCTTCAAATATTTTCTCAGACCCTTTCTTTTTCTCTTCTTCTTCTGGGACCCCTATAATTTTAATGTTGGTGCATTTAATGTTGTCCCAGAGGTCTCTGAGACTGTCCTCAATTCCTTTTTTTAAATAAATTTATTTATTAATTTATTTAAAAAATTTTTTTTGGCTGCGTTGGGTCTTCATTGCTGCACAAGGGCTTTCTCTAGTTGTGGCGAGTGGGGGCTACTCTTCTCGCAGTATGTAGCCTTCTCATCGTGGTGGCTTCTCTTGTTGTGGAGCACAGGCTCTAGAGCGCATCCTCAGTAGTCATGATGCATGGGCTTAGCTGCTCTGTGGCATGTGGGAACTTCCCAGAGTTGCTCTGTGGCATGTGAGATCTTCCTGGACCAGGGCTCGTACCCATGTCCCCTGCATTGGCAGATTCTTAACCACTGTGCCACCAGGCAAGTCCCCATCCTCAATTCTTTTCATTCTTTTTTCTTTATTCTGCTCCCTGGCAGTTATTTCCACCATTTTATCTTCTAGCTCACTTATCTATTCCTCTGCCTCAGTTATTCTATTATTGATTCCTTCTAGAGTGTTTTTAATTTCAGTTATTGTGTTGTTCATCGCTGTTTGTTTGCTGTTTTGTTCTTCTAGATCCTTGTTGAATGTTTCTTGTATTTTCTCCATTTTGTTTCTAAGATTTTGGATCATCTTTACTATCATTACTCTGAATTCTTTTTCAGGTAGGTTGCCTATTTCATCTTCATTTATTTGGTCTTGTAGGTTTTTACCTTGCTCCTTCGTCTGTAACGTATTTTTTTGTCGTTTCATTTTTTTTTTTTGATGGGTGGGGCTGTATTCCTGTCTTACTGGTTATTTAGCCTGAGGCATCCAGCACTGGAGTTTGCAGGCAGTTGGATAGAACTGGGTCTTTGTTGCTGAGATGAGGACCTCTGGGAGGCCTCACTCCAATTAATATTTCCTGGGGTCTGAGGCTCTCAGTTAGTCCACTAGTTTGGACTTGGAGCTCCCACCACAGGAGCTTGGGCCTGACCTCCGGCTTGGGAACCAAGATCCCACAAGCTGTGTGGCATTGCAAAAAAAAAAAAAAAAAAAAAAAAAAAGGGGGGGGGGAACAAGCCAAAAGGAGCAGAACAATAACAAAGTATAAGGAATAAAATAAAATTAGAAAAATAAAAGATTTATTAGAAATACAAAAATATAAATGAATCAACATGGTAAAACAGAACCCCAATCTAAAAGGGGAAAAAAGAAAAAAAAATAAAAAAGCCTTGGCTATGGGGGGCGTTTAGGTGGGTGTGGAACTTAGGCAGGGGGGCGACATTTGAGTGTGGGGCGGGGCCTAGGCTCAGGACCCAACCAGCAGGAAAAGGCCTTGGGGGCGGGACCTAGGCCGGTGATGTTCAAGCATGGGGCAGCGCCTCTGCTTAGGACCTGCGTGGAAGGGGAGAGGCAGTACCTCCAAAGGAGGGCCTCTTGAGTGTGGAGTTCTGGAGTTTGGAGGTAAGGCCCTGAGTGAGGGTGTGTGGGTGGGGTTTAGGCCCAGCATGTTGGAGGGGGTCTCCGAGTGTAGAGGTCGGGCCCTGGGTGGGGGTGTAGGGGCGGGGCTTGGGCTCTGCACGGCAGGAGGGAGGCTCTGAGGGCAGAGGTTTAGGCCCTGGAGCCCAGGAGGCTCCCTGGTGCCTAAGTGGGCAGGGAAAGCACTGGCCATGTTCCCTTCTGTTCCTCTGCCCCCCCACCATGGTCTCCCCCAGGGTCTCCCTCATCCCTGCTGGACCCCTAACCATGGGTGGGTCCCGCTGGGTATAGGAACTCCTTCCCTCCCCCAGCCGCCCCTCAGGGGTGCCAGTCCTGTAGTTCCGGCCTTTACTTTTGCTCCCCTTTCCCTCCCTCCCACTCCTTCAGGACCCGCATGGCTGGAGGGGGCCTAGGTGGGCCTGGATCAAGCCCTGGATCTCAGCAGGCTCCCAGGGGCCCAAGTGGGCAGGGGAAATCTGGCCATGCTCCCTTTTGATCCTCTGCCCTCCCAGTGTTCCCCCAATTCCCCCCTTCAGGCGTGGGATCCCTTCCCCTCCCCCCAGCCACCCCTCAGGTGTGCCAGTCCCTTCCCAACTCCACTTCTCCTCCCTCACTAACCACCACGGCCCACGTCCTACCCGGTCACTGGGGGTTCCTCCCACCCCCTTAGGTGCCCATGGTCCCCCACTGGTGCCTGGTAGGTGCCCTAGTTGTGCGGAGACACGAATTCCGCTATCTCGTCCGCTATCTTGACTCCGCCCCCCAAAGGTGATTAATATTAAAACTAAGGGCAAGCACACACCATTCATGCAAGGAGTGGGCAGCACTGTCTCCGCTGGGCAGAGGATCCAGGAGGAGGTGAGTGGAGCAGTCTTGGGTCATGGTCTGACTTGGCTTCTCTGGGAGGTGACAAGGCCCTTTCTGGGGAACCCATGAGAAAGGTCATGAGTGAGTCTTGGGAAACACTGGGCTCTCCACAGTTGGGTGCCTGGCAAGACCGAGGTGTAGACCAGGTGCTGGACATGCAGCAGAAGTCCGGTCAGTGAGAGTGGGCTGCTCTGTCCTTTCTATATCTGAGCCCACCGTGGTCTACCTCCCGCTCTCAGGGCAAAGCTGGAAACTTCTGTGAGTGACATGTGTGTTTTCAGCAGAGCCTGAGGGGAGAGACCCTCATTAGCACATGGTCAAGACAAGACAAGTACTGATGAGAAGCTGGCCCAAGTTCTCCTGGGCGTTCTGTCCTCGGGTTAAGAAGATTGCCTGATGAAAGGGGGGTCTTGGTGATGACAGTCCATATGCTGGGTCACACTGCTGCAGTGTGGCTCAGTTGGCCTCCACAGCTGCTGCAGAGCTGCCACCTTGGGATCACCTTTCACCATCCTCCAGGGGATTCCCTCCTCATCTCTCGTGTTGGGTTTCCTTTATCTCTAGTCTTCCACTTTCTTGTTTACCTCTTTTGTTTTGAAGGAGCACATCCTTCAGTACCTTCAAAGGGGTGCTGGACAGATAAAACTTCAGACAACTTACTTGTCTGGAGATATCTTTCATACTTGAGAACTTGTCTGGGTATAGAAATTTTGAAGGCTTTGCTCTATTGTTTTCCTGCTTCTAATGCTGGTTTGGGGAAGTCTACAGCCATTCTGCTTCTAATCCTTTGTGACCTCTTCTGTAACTGCTTCCCCCGGCCCCCTCTTATTCTCTGTGAAAGTTTGTAGAAACTTCCTTGTGTTCTGAAATTTCATGATGATGTGCCATGGTGCTGGTCTGTTTTCATCTGCTGAGTTGGGTGCTAACTGGGCCCTTTCAGTCTGGGAGCACCTTTTAGTTGTAGGAAATTTTCTTGAGTAATTTCGTTAATTCTTTCCTTTCTGTTTTCTCCTTTTCTTAAAAAAATTTATTTATTTATTTATTTTTGGCTGCATTGGGTCTTTGTTGCTGTGCGCAGGCTTTTTCTAGTTGCAGCGAGTGGGGGCTACTCTTCGTTGTAGTGCGTGGACTTCTCATTGTGGTGGCTTCTCTTGTTACGGAGCACGGGCTCTAGGCGCGGGGGCTTCAGTAATTGTGGCACATGGGCTCTAGACCGCAGGTTCAGTAGTTGTGGCACATGGGCTTAGTTGCTCCATGGCACGTAGGATCTTCCCGGACCAGAGCTCGAACCCGTGTCCCCTGCATTGGCAGGTGGATTCTTAACCACTGCATCACCAGGGAAGTCCCTCTCCTTTCTTTTTGGAGCTTCTATTATATGGATGATACACCTCTGGTCTGGTCCTCCAATTTTCTTATCTTTTTTCCTGATGGTTCAAGTCTCTTGGTCTTACTGTTTTACTTTCTGGGAGATTTTTCAACTTTGTCTTCCTAATCCTTTCATTAAGTTTTTTTATTTCTGCTGAAATGTTTTTAATTTCAAAGAACCCTTTTGATTGTTCTCATTTTGTTCTTGTTTAGTGAATGCGATATTTCCTTCTACCTCTCAGAGGTCACTAATGATAGGTTTCCCCACCTTCCTAGGTAGTCTTTTTTCCCTCCATTTTCCTCATTTTGATTGTTGTGTTGTATCTTGGTCTCCATCTGTTGAGTCTGGGACTAATCCCAGAGAGCTGGATATCCTTGGCTGGCTGCTCCTGTGTAAAGCTGGGCAACAAAAGAGGTGACTGGGAGCTTGATGCAGGTAGTTGGGGGAACCATGCACAGTAATATTGCCTTTTGGTCTTTGGTCAGATTCCCTAGAGAAGCCTCCTTCCAATGTCCTGCCTGAGGGGTAAAGGCTTGACTACCAACGTTCTGGGAGTGGATTGTAGAAGTGGGCTGGTGTCTCAGCATTCATTTCATTTTCCTGTTCTTAGCATGGTACCTGTGCTCTCAACTACACCTGGTGCCTGCAGCCCAGAAACCTTCTTTTCCACCTTTTTGAGAGAGAATGAGCTTTCAGACCAATGCAGTGTTAGTTATTGGGCTGTTACTGGGACACAGGGTGTGGGGAGGGGATTTGGCGTTGGCCATCAACTAGTCCTTATTTCAATCCACCCATCATCCCACTTCCAGAGGTACTTGGTGCCTTTGGAGGATTCTGCAGTACAGACTGGAAGAGTCTTGGCCAGCTTCTCAGATATACTAAGTCCATCGCCACATGGCCACCTGCTTTCCAGTTTACAACAGTTCTGTTACTTTCTTCCTCTCCTTCTCCCCCTGTCCGTGTAGGCTTGTGATTAAAAAAAAATCATACCTTTTCTAAAGTTGTAATGGGGTTCCACGGAGGAGCAAAATTAGATGTATGTGTTCAATGCATTTTTACTCAAGGTCCCTCCTATGCTTGGATTTGTGTTTAGACATTGTATTCAGTTCCAAAATCTGTCTTTTCATGACACTCGTACCACTGTGATCTAATTAATGTTATTTTGTAGTGTCTTCTGAAAATTTGAAAGGTAAATACCTCCTTGTTATTATTCCTTTTTAATATTTTTTCTGACTATTCTCTCATATGTAGTCTTCCAGTTGAATTTCGGAATTATTCTGTTGGATTTTAACAGTCTTTTTGATGGAGATTGTGTTAAATTTATAGATTAATTTGGAGGAGAGTCAACCTGCAATCCAGGATAGTGTCATTGTGTCTCCAATTACTGAGGTCTTCTTTTGTTTTTGGGGAGAGCCTTGACTATATTGTATTACTCTCTGTGTAGTCTTCATACATTCCTTATTTTTATTTATACCTAGATATTTTGTGGGGTTTGTTCCTATAGTCAATAAGCCTCTTTTCCCATTCTCTTTCCTAGCTGGTCACTGTTATGTACAAGAAAGGTATTGATCTTTGCATACTGATTCTATGTAAGATGAGAATTAACTATTTCTTGTAGGTTTGGTAAAACTCTTCTATAAAACATTCTGGGCTTTTCTTTGACTGCTTTTTTCCATTTCTTCTAAGGTTTATTCAGGTTTTCTACTTGAGCCAACAGTTAGAGTGTATATTCTCTATTTAGTCTAGGCTTATTAGAACTGTGTTTTTAATTTCTGGTGTTTAGGGTTTGAGGGTCCTCCTTCTTGTTTTCTCTGATTTTGCTCTATGGTAGCAGCTGTGGACATGATTTTTGAGTTTCCTTTTTGTCCTAACATACAGTAAAATTTGGAACTTGTTCTGCACGTGCTTGAACAGGACATATTTTATGGTTGTTGGGCTTAAACATTAGGTTGCTTTAGTAATTCAAATCTTCTACAGTAATGCAAATCCTGCCTAATGTTTTATCTAATTCATCTGTTTCTTTCTGGAATAGATGTATTAAAAAGCACATAGCACTGTGGCTTTGCCTATTTCTCTTTGTATCAGGTTGAAGCTCTGTTAGGTGAAAAACGTTCATATCTTTTATATCTTCTCAATGAATTATCAGTTTGTCCCCTTAATGTCTTGGATTATATTTTATCTTATGAATGTAGTTAGGCCTGGTTTCTTTTTGTTGGCAATTAAATGGTAACTCTCTCTTCACCCCGTTTGTCTGAACTCCTCCTGGGTAATTTTGTTGTAGTTACACCTTCTATAAGTAACTTACAGCAGGATTTTGTGCCAGCTCCTGCTCCTTTGCCAGCCACCTGACTTTTGCTCCTGCTGCCCACCCCCCTCTGCCACCCCCAGCCTGGGCTTCCTGGCCCTGCTGTACCTGCCTCTCCTTCCAGCCCAGCTCCCAGCTCCCAAGGGCACCCTCTGCCTCCCCACTGTTGGCCCTTTGCTCCCTCCCATCGTATCTCTGCACTGGCTCCTACCCCTCACAGCCCTGCGATTATCTGTGAGGCACCGAGGCATACAAGACCCTGGGCCCCTGTCTTCTGAGGGGCCCTCCACTCAAGTGGAGAAGACAGATAATGCCCAAGTAAATTCACAAATGACATTCGAACTGCAAATGGTGGTATGTTCCATGAAGGAAGACACTGGGGGCAGGGACAGCCTATTTTAATTTAGAATGAAATAAGGCAAGTTGCCCTGAGGAGGGGACATTTCAGCTGACACCTGGAGGGTGAGAGGGAGGAAGCCCAGTGAGGAATGAGGGGAAGATCATTCCATGAAGAGGGGACAGCAGTCTTTCCCATCACTGAGCAGTGGCGTCTCAAGGCTCTGTGCCCCTCCTCCCCTTGTCGGTGTGCAGCTGGCCCTGAGCGGGGAGGCAGAGGGGGACCAACACATCTGAGTCCACTGCAGGAGGCAGTGGGTCCCTGGCACCAAGGGCTGCAGGTCCCCTTCCCTCTAGACCTTTTGGGGGGGGGGCTTCTACTGGACCTGATAGTGTTGCAGGAAGGGAGACCCCTTCCAGGGCCCGAGAGTGAATGAATTGTCCGACGAGACACACATGCTGACAAAGCAAGAGACTTTATTGGGAAGGGGCAGCCCGGTGGAGAGCAGCAGGGTAAGGGAACCCAGGAGAGCTGCTCTGCCATTTGGCTCACAGTCTCAGGTTTTACGGTGATGGAATTAGTTTCTGGGTTGTCTCTGGCCAATCATTCTGACTCAGGGTCCTTCCTGGTGGCCCACACATCGCTCAGCCAAGATGGATTCCAGCGAGGAGGAATCTGAGAGGTTGGGAGGACATATGGACTGGCATCTCCTTTTGACCTTTCCCGAATTCTTCCAGTTGGTGGTGGCTTGTTAGTTTTGTGTTCCTTACCAGGCCCTCCTGTCGTAAAACATCTCATGCAGGGCTTCCCTGGTGGCGCAGTGGTTGAGAGTCCGCCTGCCGATGCAGGGGACACGGGTTCGTGCCCCGGTCTGGGAAGATCCCACATGCCGCGGAGTGGCTGGGCCCGTGAGCCATGGCCGCTGAGCCTGCGCGTCCGGAGCCTGTGCTCCGCAACGGGAGGGGCCAAAGCAGTGAGAGGCCCGCGTACCGCAAAAAAAAAAAAAAAAAAAGAAATTTTTTGCAAATGGTTACCTGGCCAGGGTGGGCAGTTTTGGTCAGTGGTTCCCCTAACAATAGGAAGGTTAAGTTTGGGCAGGAGCAGCAGCAGAAAGGACATCCTAGGAGAGGCCAGTGCAGCAAAGGCCTGGGCGTGGGATGTGCACAGGGACAGCAAACACCCAGGCACCCTTGAACCTACAGAGCCAGCACTTGCTGCATGATGCTCCCATGGCATTTACAGACTCAGGTCCCTGGGGTTTCTCTTCTCGGGAATAAACATGCTTGTTTCTATCAGCTTCAGTTTTCCCACACCATCCCTTGGTGCTGGTGAAGTACACAGGTCCCTCTGGGGCACATTAACAACTTTGGATGACATGACTTAGGCTGGGTTCCAGCCCCTTCTCTGTGGTGTGACTTGTCTGAGTCACTTAATCTTCCTGGGGTTCCTTGATGCTAAAACGGGGACAGTAATGAGGATAGTGTGGAGCCTCCCATTTGCTGTGAGGATCAGACGGCTGCTGGACATAGTGGAGGTTTGTTACTGTGAGGGGCTGTGCACATGCCCCACCCTGCCACCAGATGCAGGGACAGCAGGGTCCGGCAGGGGCGTGTGATTCAGGGGCTGTGGCTGCTGTGACCCACTTATTCCCCTGGAGGGCGGGTAGTTCAGGATGCCCTGGATGCAATTCTGCTTCCCCTATTCCGTCCTCTCCACAGACTGTTATTGACTCTTTGAGGAATTCTGTCCGACCCGCTGTAGAGACTCTAAAATGAGGGACAGCTTTTGGAAGCTTCCTGTTGTGTCATCCTTTGCCTGAGACATGAACAGTCCAGAAAGGTCTCCCCAGCACAGGGAATGCCAGGAACTAAAACCCCTGTGGTTACCCATTGAGAAGATAGGGTCCTGCCATAGACACCTCTGCTCAGGGAAGCCTCAGCCTGCCGGGGTCCAGTCTTCTCCCATCTACCATGGATCAGCCACCTAGGGGGTACCAGCGGCTTCTCCTTGTGGGGAGGCTGTGCACAGAGGGCGATTGAGTCAGGAGCCAGGGCAGCATCGTCCTCCCACCTCAACAGGAGATGGGCAGTGCCAACTGCTCGTTAGTGGGCCAGTTACAAGCATGCAAGAGCTCCAGGGGGAGGAGGGGAGGGTGACAGAGAGGTCTGAGGGACCGAGAAGAACTGAGGCCTTTAGACCAAGGAGGCAGCCCAGTGCAGGTGGACAGGCCCTGAAGGCCGGGATTGGTTTCAGGAAATCACTAGGCAGCCAGCTGAGAACCCGAGCAGGACTCAGCCTGAGGGATAGGCCCGCTAGAGCCAGAGTGTGGTTGGGATCTCTGCGTGGCCTAGCCTTTAGGATCGGGCCCATTGTAGGGAGACTCAGGAGACATCCAAGAATGACAAGGTGGAACGACAGCCTGGCTGCTGGGTCCCATCAACACTCATGTGGCCCCAGGTCTGGGCGTCTGGCAGACCCTGCTGACCTTGGAGCTGTTCCCTACGTCCTGCCAGGCCTGAGCAGGGCTGGGGCTTCCAGGGACCCGACTGTAGGGTGGGGCTGTCACCTTCAAGGTACCCCGAGCGGCCCTGTCTTCCTCCCTTCATCTGCACTTTACTTTGGATTTGGACATATCTCTACAGGGGCTGGGCCTTGGAGGGGTGTTCTAGAACATAATGTCCAAGCCACCCTCTAAAATTATCATGCTCGAGATAATAATGATAACAATAATTATGCTTGTGGTGAAATTAACATTTCTAATGCATTCTTAGAAAACATTGCTGTTTTTAATGGGCTTGTAACATACAATTTAGTTAAAAACTGAGCTTGCGGGCTTCCCTGGTGGCACAGTAGTTGAGAGTCCGCCTGCCGATGCAGGGGACATGGGTTCGTGCCCTGGTCCGGGAAGATCCCACATGCCACGGAGCGGCTGGGCCCGTGAGCCATGGCCGCTGAGCCTGCGCATCCGGAGCCTATGCTCCGCAACGGGAGAGGCCACAGCAGTGAGAGGCCCATGTACCGCAAAAAAAAAAAACACAAAAAAACTGAGCTTGCTCAGCAGAAGCAGCTACAAGATGTACCCTAGCCAGCCCTGGCCTGGTGGCAGCCCCATTCCCTCCCCCAGAAAATGTCAAGAGGAGTCACTGCACGGTGACTTCTTGGGTTAGGGTTGGGGGCGCACTCTGTTGCCTTCAGAGGTTAAGTGGGCAGCAAGGGCGGCAGGCCAGGCAGCGGGCCCCTGTGTCCTGTTTCCAGGCATGGCTGTCACTCCACAGCTCAGTGTAAACTCCCCTCCCCCTCTACAGTGACTCCATTTCTTAATTTCTCAGACAAGCTGGCTATTCTAGGTTTTAACATGAAATCTCCAAATTTTGAAATACTGTCAACCAAATAAGGTATTTAAAAAACACCACATGGCCCTAACAGGCACCCCCATGGTCTGGTTTTGCTCAGGGACCACCTGTCAGTGACCCCTGGCTTGACAGGGGCAGGGGGTAACATTCAGACTCTTCCCTGGGAAGAGCTTTTTATGGAAATTACCATCTTTCTGCTTCCCAAGGTGGTTCTGAAGGTGAGCTGTCCCTGGTTGTTGAAAATGCAAAGAAATAAATGTGTAAAAATAGAGTAGCAATTCCTCAAACCCACTGTCAGGTTTAAGTAGCTGATGTTTCCCCTGGGAGCAGCAAGGATGGCCCTGAATTACCTCCAGACAGCGCAGCAGAAGGATGAGCTCTGCACTGGCGCTCTCCCTGGAGTGGCCCTGGGCAGTGCCTGCCGTGTGCATGTGTGTGCGTGTGTGTGGAGTGTGTGTGTGCCTGTGCATACTGGGGGGACATGGGGGACTACAGGGCTGGGGCGGGGGCACAAGGACCCCAGGAGGTAAGGAATGCCAGCAGATGCTCAGCCCTGGCACTAGCCCATTCCTCTTTTCTGTGCAGCCCTTCCCCCTCTGCTGCTCCTTCACTTCCACTTTTCCTTCCATAGCCAGGTTGCAGGTTTGTGCCTGAAACCTAACAGACAGCAGGTGTAAAGAAGAGAGCTTCTGGCTGGCTGGGGAGCTCTCTCAGTCTTCTGGTCTGTAAAATGGAGGCAATAACACACATCAAAGAGGCCTGTTGTCGGCACTGGATGAGGAGACATACTCGGAGGGCCTGGCTGCCTCACTGTGCCTCCAGAGGAGACCGTGGAAAAGAGCTTAGGGGACAAGTGAGAAGAATTGTTCTGGAAGACTCTTTGGTGATGTCATGATAACCTGAGGTCCTAGGTCCTTCCCAGGGCAAGAGTCTCTGAGACACATCTGTTCCTCCCCCTACCAGGAGTGCCAAGGAGGGGCAGGACCCTGGGGTCAAGGACCTGGCGTGGACACATAGACCAGAGCAGGGTTGTGAGGGGCTTCCAGAGGCTTTGGCACTGGGACTAACTGGACAATGTGGTCTGTGGCTGCCAGCAATGCTGAAGGTTGGCCTGGCCAGCTCAGCTGCAATCCTGAGAGGTAGGGGCCAGGATTGGTCCATGGTAGGCTCCAGGCCCAGTGGGAAAGTAGAAGGGGATTGAGACAGATGCTGCAGCCCTGCAGATGGTGCAATGACATCCTGGGGTCCTGGGCCTGATGCAATCCAGCCCCTGGCCCCCTCAACTGTGGCCCCTAAGGCCCCATACCCCAGATGGTCTGCCCCGCTCTGAGCCAGGTGTTTAGCCTGTGGGGGACGGAGTGAGCCCCTGCCAGGCAGACTGTGGTGGAGTTGTCATAAGAGGGGCTCATCCTGATTCCTGCATGATTCAGTCAGGCAACCTTTCATCTCTTTGGCACTTGGCATCAGGGGCAGGCACAGTTCTGGGGTCGGGGGTCACCCATGGCCTGGCCCCAACCCAGGAGTTGAGTGGGCGGGCCTGGCACAGAGATGAGGGACCTAGCTCCAACCAGGGACTGAGCAGAAAGTTCCAGAAGAGGAGCTGTCTGAAAAGACACTGTGAAACACATACCACCTGGGCTGGGCCTCAGTTTCCCCGGTTATAAATGGGGAGACCAGCCTGGGAGACCAGCTCTT
Organism: Monodon monoceros; assembly: GCF_005190385.1. Taxonomy (NCBI): domain Eukaryota; kingdom Metazoa; phylum Chordata; class Mammalia; order Artiodactyla; family Monodontidae; genus Monodon; species Monodon monoceros. Next base: position 153,782,414 of record NW_021703768.1, read on the forward strand.
TGGCACTGGGTGGCCCTTGGGGAGTGTGCGAGTGTGTGAATGAGTGAAAAGAGTCCACCCTGCCCATCCAGCTTCCCACCCTCTCTGTTCACTGCTGGGTGCCAAACCTGGCCTCTGTGATGGCCGAGCTGTGGATTTGCATGCTGCTGGGTCTGAGCTGACTTGGTACATCACTGCTGCCCTCTCTGAACCTCAGTTTGCTCTCCTGTGAAATGGGGACAGAAATGCCCTCGGTTAGGGTGCTGTGATGATGACAAGCTGATGGCTAAGCTGGCACCTGGCAGGTGCCGAGTTGCATCTGAGTGGGGTTTTGTCCTGCTGCGGTGTCCCTGGTGAGCCTGGGCTGCTGCTACAGGCTTTGTCCTCTCTCCTTCCAGGGATCTTCCCGGGCAGCCTGGACAGCCTCAGCCATGCCCTGGGCATCCTGGAGGAGCGAGTCAACAGCTCCAGGCAGAGGGTGCGCAGACATGCTGCCGACGACGACTACAACATCGAGGTCCTGCTGGGGGTGGATGACTCTGTGGTCCAGTTCCACGGGAAGGAGCATGTGCAGAAGTACCTGCTCACCCTCATGAACATTGTGAGTGGGGGTGGGGTGGCAGGGGCAGGGCACTGGGGGTGGGGCTGGGAGGCTAGGGGTGCAGGTGGGCCAGGGCAGCTGTGCTTGCCACGGTTTCCTGGTGGAGCTGGGGGTGAGTGACATGGTCACAGGGAGGCTGTCTGGGTCTACAGGTGAGAAAAGGTGACCCTCCCATCGATTTTGTTGAACCTCAGTTTTCTCCTCTGCAAAGGGCGGGTGGAGGGGGGTGGTTCTGACTTGGCAAGGCTGTTTACATACTAAGGCAACTTTCCAGAAACTCGTCATTTGTGTACCAATTTTCTTAATTTTTCATCATACCCACATGGTATAGGCTGTGTATTTTCCTGTAAATCAACTGACTTTTTTTAAAACTTAAAATTATTTACAAAGGCAACCTCGCTTTATTGTAAAGGTAACCTAGAAGTAAAATGTAAAGCGATGTTATTCAAATCCAGCTAGACAGTCCTGCCTTCTGCCGGGTCTGCACCACAGCCCGCGATGTTCAAATGGGAGATTAGTGTGTGTTAGAGAGGAGGACAGACAGACCGACACCCATCCGAGGTTTCTCCTTGAGGTAGTTAGAGGAAGTGAAGATGGAAGAGAGCATCCGTTTCTCCCTGTGAGGTTGGGCTCCTTAACTGGGTGACTGGGTGCCACCTAAGCCTCCTGTGGCACCACGGGACACCTGCCCTGTCTACCCAATCCTGAGAGATAAAGCTGTTACCCCTCCCCTCATTCCAGCCCCTTCCACCCCAGGAGGTATAGGATGCTGACCTTGTAGAAAATGCAGTTCCTGCCTCTGCCCAGGGTGGTGTGGAGGTCCTGTCCCTCGCTGCCTGGTGCCTCAGTTGAGCCCTGCTGGGAGAATATTAGGGGTTGGAGGGAGATGCAGTGGGCCTGCAACCAGGACACACTGTGGGCCGAGCATTGTGGGAGGAGTGGATTTGTGGAAGGAAGCCTGGGCTTGTAGGGGGCTGGAGGTGGGCAGGGAAGCCCAGGGGATAGGGGGATCTACAACAGGCAGGGCTGCTCCCCAGCCTGTCAGTGAACTGGGTCCTCCAGAGGTCCAGCTGGTGGCGAGCAGTGAGGGGGTAGGACATTTACTCCTGGCCTGGTTCTCAGCTCTGCTTCCTGGGCCATGGTGAGCCCCTGGAAATTCAGCTGATCCTTGGGCAAGACCTCCCAGAGCCCTAGTGAAGAGATAGGTCAGGGGCAAGAAGGAGGATATGAATGAGCTGGTCACTGGACCAGGAGTAAACCCCTGCCTGCCGGCCTGTCTTCCTCTCCACCTGCCTTAGGTAAGTCACTGACCTTCTGGAATGCAGCCATCTCATCTGCAAAGCAGGGCCAAAGTCTGTTTGCAGGTGTTATTTTATTTTGGAGAGTGTTGTCACACTTAATCTCACTTATTTTTGAAAAGTACCTTTAATATAATAATAGTAATAATAATACCATGATGGCTACAAATATTGAGCTCTTAATATGTGAATCTGTGTGCCAGGCTTGTGCTAGTCACTTATCATGCATTATCTTTGGAAATCTTCACACTAACTCTGTAAAATTGGTAGATATAAAATCTTGTCTGCCTTCAAAATATATGTCTTTCCCGAAGTATTATACTGCCCTCCAACCCAGTGGACAAAAGGACTGGTTGTGGAATTCGAGAGTCCTGAATCCTGGTAAACTACTTGTTTCTTCACACCGGAATTAGCATACATCCCACAGAGTAAGAGCTCAGTCTCGTAAGATGGGTCCCACTTCAAATGCCGAGCTCAACTCCCAGGTTGTCAGCTGTGCTTCTTACCAACCAGCTCCTCAAGTTCAATAATTTGCTAGAACGGTTCACAGAACTCAGGAAACCACTTTACTTAGTATCATCGGTTTATTATAAAGCATGCAACTGAGGAACAGCTAAACGGAAGAATGCATAGGGCAAGGCATGGGGAAGGTACATGGAGCTTCCGTGGCCTCTCTGGATGCACCACCATCCCAGCAACTCGATGTGTTCACCAACCTGGAAGCTCTCCAAACTTCATTGTTTAGGGCTTTTATGGAGGTTTTATTTTGCAGGCATGATTGGTGAAATCACTGGCCATGGGTGATTGAACTCAATCTTCAGCTTTTCTCTCCTCCCTGAAAGTTGGGGGTGGGGCTGAAAGTTCCAACTCTCTAATCATACAGTTGGTTCCTCTGGCTACCAGCCCCCATCCTGAACTATCTAGGGGCCCACCAAGAATCGCTTCATTAACATAAACTCAGGTAAGGTTGAAAGGGGCACATTATGAATAACAAAAGATGCTCCTCTCACCCCTATCATTAAGGAAATTACAAGTGTTTCAGGAGGTCTGTGCCAGGAATGAGGGGCAGAGGCCAGATATATATTTCTTATTATTTTGCACCTGGGTTACCCCTGACCCCACCACTACCAGGTATGTCACTGAGAATGGGCTTCAGTCTTCTAAGCCTTGGTTTTCTCATCTTTAAAATGGGCAATAATTTTCATCTTGAGTTGTCGGTGAGGATTAAATGAGATGATGAAGGTGAACGTGCTTTACAGTCTCTAAATAAATGTGGTTTTGCTATCATGACGATGACAATATTTAGTTTAGCGACAGCAGGTTTAGAATTATTCTTGACAAGTACAGCAAGGACTCTGAGTGTCTTCCTGAGGCTGGTGGATCAAATCCGCCTTTTCCCTGGTGTGGAGGGTCCCTCTGTCGCACACACCTTATGCCCATGAGCTGGTAGGAGGAAGTCTAGAACTTTGTCTTGGTTTTGCCAGTTAACTTCAATTTATTCATTTACAACCCCGTGATCCAACTGTACCTCAATTTTGGATAAGGGTGTGGTTTGGTTAGTTTCTTGAAAAGCATGAGAAATATAAAAATTCTTAAATTGAAACAAATTTGATTATAACAGAAAGAGATTTTAGGAGATGAACCAGAGGAGCTGAGAAAGAGTACTTGGGCCGTGTCTTTTTTCCCCTGCTGCATCCTGCAAGTGGTGCTTGTTCCAGGCACAGCGGCTGGTCCTGCAGAGACAGAGGGCCTGGCGGACACTCCTGGGCTCAGGGAGACACGGCAGTGGGGGGTATCTCTACCTACAACCTGAGCTCCCACAGTAAGAGTGCAGTGTGGTTGAGGGAGGTGAGGCCCCCTGCTTGGATCCTGTGTTGCCTTGACAATACCCTCTAAGGCTCAGTGTCTTCATCCAGGGTACATGCATGCCCTGGGAAGAGTCCCTGGGGATGATCTAAGGCGCATGAGCCCTTTGGTGGTCTTGGGGAGGAGGGGGATTGAGGAGGCAGGAATATTTGAGAAAAGATGAGCTTCTTTAGCGGTGCTGTCCAATAGAACTTTCTGCATTGCTAGAAATGCTCTAATTCTGCATGTCCAATACAACAGCCACTAGCCACCCTGACCCTTGAGCACTTGAAATGTGGCGTGTAATTGAAGAACTGAAATTTTAATTTAATTACGTTCCAATAGAATTTTAAACAAATTTTAATTATGAAAATATATATAAAATTTACCATCTTCACTGTTTATAAGGGAGCAGCTCAGTGACATTAAGTACACTCACATTATTACGTACCCATCACCACCACCCATCTCCAGAACTCTCTTCATCTTACAAAACTGACACTCTGTACCCGTTAAACAATAACTCCCATTGCTCCCTCTCCCCAGCCCTTGGGAAGCGCCATTCTACTTTCTGCCTGCTGTGCCCTTCCTCTGAACTTGACCAGCACATGGCGCTAAATGGCAGTGTGGGTGGCCCTGGGTGTGGGGGCCTTTAGACCCGGTAGGTGCTGGCCCACCTGAAGCTGCAGCCAGAGCCCCATGTGACCCTACAAGTCCTGGCCAGGGTAGGGCTCCCTCTTCTTGTAAGCGCACAGCTGGTCTTGGGGCTTCCCAGCATTTGGAGCCAAAGCAGCAACGTGCAGGACAGATGTGGCAGCAGCCGGCCCAGACTGTGCTCCAAGTGAGGCATTTGGTCAGCAGTGAGGACAGCCAGGACCAGGATGGAAGTATTCCCAGCTCCCAAGGCTGGGGGCCAGCCCTGGGCGGACAGTCTGTCCCCTGAGGGAGGTCACAGAAGCCCTGGGAGGAGGGTCAGGTGGGGGGTCCCGATGGCAAAAGACCTGGGGAATGTGGGCTCCAAGGAGCAGCAGAGGCCAAGGTGTCAGGCCAGGTGTCGGCGTGGCTCAGCCCTGGCAGCTCTAAGCCAGCTTGGTCTCCCTCATCGTTCAGTTATTCTGCTTGCAGGACTCCCTTTGGGGTCACTTTGTGGCAGACCCTGGGCTGGGACGTGGGTCCTGGTGTGACACCGACATTTCAGGTTCATCAAATATCCACATGCTCCCCTCCCTTCCATTTCCCAGCCTCCCTTGCACCTCATTTTTGGGGCTGTGTGGCTAGTTTTAGCTAACGACCTGTGTGGAAGGAAATGACGTAGGTCACCTCTTGGTCAAGGCAGTTGAGAGCCAGTGTGTCCACTCCCTCTCTCTCTGTCCTACCACAGTGACCTTGGAAGTCACATGTCCCAGTAGCTGCAGCCGCAAAATGGGGCAGGGCCGCCCAACCTGCATAAGTCTGTGATGTGTGCAAGGAAACACACACCAGCCTTTACTGTATTAAGCCACTGAAATGTGGTAGATTCTCTGTTAACTGCAACACAGCCCATCCTATTCTAATACACACAGCTCCTGTCCATACAGTACAATCAACAAATGTTTACTGGGCATCAACTCTATGTCAGCCGTGAAATAGGGCCAATGTGGGGAACAAAGGGCCCAAGTAAGAGGGGAAGTTGGAGGCAAGAAAGGCCAGTCAATAGAGGGACTTGGATGTGACTCTAAGGGCAGTAGGAAATTGCTAGAGGTGCTACTTCCTTCCAACATTAATGGGCAAGACATTTAATGCCCTTTTTTTCATAGGAAAATGGGAATTAATCCATCCCCTCTTTCCACCTCAGACTCTCGAGGGTCAGAAGGGTTGGAAATATTTGCTGAGCATTTCGAAAGAGCCACCTGGATGTAGAAGGGGTCTCATGGTGTTCAGAACCCTCCCACAAACCCATTCAAGCACCTCTTTCGAGGTCCAGTTTCCTTCTTTTCTTCCTCAAGTCTAGAAAAGTAACATTCTTTGTTTATTAAAATATGCTATATTTAACATGTACCATATACTATTTATGATGGAAAATTAGAATATATTCATATAGGTTTGTGAATGTTTTCTCCTATCAATTATTGCCTAGTACTTCATTTTAATGATGGCATAACATTGCACCACGTGACTGTAGCATACTTTTTAGGTAATTGATTATTTATATGACTCATGTAACAAAATTTATTTCCCTTTTAGATGTTAGTTTGGCCACTAATAGTAATGAATATCATTATAGCTGAAACTATTACTCATCCTTTACTATTTCCTTAAACTAAGTTCCTAAAAGTACAATTCTTGGTCCACAGTTATGTGCAGTTTAAAGTTTTCTGTGTCAGAAAGCTTTCTGTTCATTTTCACCTATTCATGTTCCATTGAGTAAATGCCCATCTCCTCACCTCTTCACACCACCAAATCCTTTTTAGCTTTGGCAGTTTGATAGCTACAACAGGGATATACTTTTGTTGTAAGTTGTAGGTATTTGATGGTAAGGAGGTACCATTTAAATATATATATATATATATATATATTTTAAAACAGTGATCATCTTATATTTTTATGATTGGCCTATTCATGTTCTTTATTCCACTGGGACTTTAGCTTCTTTTGTGTTAATCTGAAGAACTGTTATATTAAAATAGGTTAATTTTTTGTCTGATGTTTGTGTGGGAAATGTTTTCCCCAGTTTTGTTGTTTGCCTTTTGTTTTATTTTGTTTGGGGTTGGTTTGTTGATGGCTTACATTTTTGTGTGTAGTCATGTCCTGAGATCTTTTCCTCCCTGGTTTTTCCCTTGGGGGCTGTCTTTGGCATTTCATGCCCTCTCCAGAAGTTAATCTTCTTGGAGTTTCTTTCTGGTTGCCCCCAACAGTGACTCCCATGGCCTGTTGTCAGCAGCATCATTTCCCAAACCCCAGCCCTCACTGACCACCTGACGATTCTTGCTGTGCATTCAGCTGCGGCAACCCCACACCTAGAATGTCTCCTGGGTACAAAACTCCCGGGGCCAAGTGCAAATTGAAAATGTGGTTCTCTTATTCAAAGAGCAGGAAAAAGTGTCATAAGGGGTACCTATACAAAGCCTTTTCCTTTCGTATACAGCCTTTCAACTTGTCAAGATTTTAAAATTTTCTATTTATTATCACTCTAAGGGAAGAAAAATTAGGATTTTTAATTATAATCATGCATTTTACCATTCATCTTTATATTGTACAAGGCCTGTTTTAAATGCAGATATTAGAACATTTAACCAGCATGGGGAATCACCAAAATTAAACAGATTTGTACTTTATGGCTTGTGCCCAAAGGGTGCTGCAGGCTTACCAGAAGTTCAGACAAAGCACCAACCAGACTTAAGAAGGTTGGGAGGAGGAAGACAGGCCCCCCCAGGAGTGGAGCCATGAGGGAGCACTCCCTGAGGGCCCCCGGTCCTGGCCAGTGATGCAGGGCGTGCCCCCGGGGCCTGACAGCTGCCTGTCCTGTCTCCCGACAGCTGCCACTGAAAGAACACAGGGCATCTCCCAGCCCCAACCCAGGTCATGCCCTGCCCCAAGATGCCCCAGGGCACATGTGTCCACCTGACCCTCCCTGCACCTGCATGCAGGTCCCTGTAGTGGTCACTGAGTGGGGAGTAGGAAGACAAGAGCCTGTCCTGTGGAAGTGGGACCACGTGTGAGCCAAGGCTTCCCCATCCCAGCGGATTTCACTCACAAAACACAAATTCAGAGATAAAATAATGAATTTCAAGATGGTAACCACAGAGCGTTAAGCCCAAGTGCAGAGCCCTCCTGGGCGTGGGCCCTGGTCACTCGCCTCTGAACCCAGGAACCTGAGCCTGTGCTTCCTGCCTCAGGCCCCATTCTTATGGCCCATCCCCATCCTCTACTCATCTGGAGGCTCAGCTCAAACCTACCACCGCTCTCAGCTCTCTGCCCAGATGAAGAAAGCTGGTGCCTTCTGAGCACTGAGGCCAGGCTGTGGGCTGAGGCCTCATCCCTTGGGGTCCTCTGCACTGATTTTTACCTCTCATACACCATAGCCTTGAGATTGCTGGCAAACCCAGGATGAGGCCCTGTGTCCTGGGCCCAGGGTCCTTTAACCGGGCCAGAGAAGCTGGGACCCCTTGGGGAAGGCTGCCGGACAGCCTCATCCACATGTTTGAGGGAGGAGGGGTCTCGATCCCACCACCAGTAGGCTGTGAGGATGGAGCGGGGAGCTCTGGCAGATGTGCGGCCCCTCCAGCCATGCTGGCTCCTCCAGGGCCCATGCCCCACACTGCTGCTGGGTCCCGCCTTGGTCCCCTACTTAGGTGTGCCTCTCCAGCGCTGGCCACCCCCTGCCGCCATCCCGTTCCTGCTCCTCCCGAGTCTTCAACTGTGGCTCATCTTCTGACCTTCACCAGGCTCAGTTCTGAGGACAAGGAACTCCCCCCTGCCCGGGCCGCCCTCTGCACTGGGAACTGCGGTCCTGTTGACCCCTCTTCCTTGGAAACGGGCTTCCTGCCTAGCCTGGAGCTCCCAGGCTGGGAGGCAGTCAACACTCCTGAATGTGCCTGCTGCTGACTCTGATGCCAGCCCTTGAGCTAGTCTGTGCTTTCAAACTCAGTGCTGTGGCAGTGCACGCCTGGCACCCCAAGGAGCCATGCAGTGACGCAGCCCTCATGTTCGTGGCACCTCCAGTTACCTTGTCAGGCGTGGACAGTGGGTCTTCTCTGGGCTCAGGTGAATGGGAGGCCAGGGAGGAATGCCTTCGGGGAAGACTCGAGAGCCATTATTAAAGTAATATGTTTACAAATGCACTTTAAAAAGTAAAACCTATTCATGCCAAGACTTCAAGAAATATAAAACTTAGGCACAAGACTAGTGCTTCCTATATGGCTTATAGCATTTAACTAAAGCATTAATTTCAATCCTACACTTCCCTGAGCAACCAAAGGCCTTGGTGGTTGCTCGGGCTCTCAGGATCCATAGAGACCTAGCACTGCTGCCTGACTGAGCTGCTGGTCCGCTTGCACTACTTCTAGGTGTGAGACAGGCCAGTGTGTTGGGTGATGACCTGCCCCAGAAGACGGCTCTTTGCTCGTGGGAGCACGTCCTCTCAGCAGGCCTGCCAGAGGCTGCTGAGGCCACGGTACAGATGTGAGGTGTCTCCCCCTAAAGTGCCACTTTTTCTGAATGGCAAGCATTTTAAAACATCAATTTTATACGAAAGTAAACTGGGACATATTACTGAGTTAAAGCAAAATTCGCCTGAATTTTTCAAGATAAACTGGAGCATCTAAGGCAGGGTTGCCAAAACTATAGTCCAAATCCGGCCCATCATCTGTTTTTGAAAATAAAGTTTTATTGGGACATGGCCATGCCATTCATTTATGAATTGTCTATGGCTGCTTTTGTACTACAATGGTGGAGCTAAGTAGTTGGGACAGAGATCATACGGCCCACAAAACCACTATCTGGGTGTCAAGAAGTATTCTCTCTCAGGGTGTAAAGAAATCTTCTACTTGCTTAGGGCTCACCTTGAGCTGTGGCCCCAGCGCTTTATAGTTGCATTTGCCTCCCACTGTTGTCCGTGCACATGGGCATACGTGTTAGGGAAGCACTGGGCGTAGAATGAGGACCAGCTTTGGAGTCAGAAGCAGTTGCACCCTAATCCTGGCTTTTACCTACCTGGCAAAGTTCCCACCTTGCCCTAAACTTGGTTTCTTCATCTTTAAACCTCCCGCACACTCTGACCCATAAAGACTGGCACACTCACACCCGGGTACCCCCTGGAGACAAGCTCCCTCTCTCCCTCTTCAGGCCTCTGAGCCCCGGCAGCTAGAGCAACCCTTTCTTGCTGGCCATTGCAGGAACCTCACACGTGAGCTGAGCTCCACCCTCTGCCTGCTCAAACCCCAGCCCACCCCCACCCCAGCTTTGCCAGCTGAATGGGTCTGTGAGGTCACTTTGGGGATTCTTTTTAAAGCAACTGAGTGAGGATTTTAAAACAACATAGTAGGAGGAGCAAGATTTCTGGGCCAGCAGATCTGCCCCTCCCACCTGGGCTAATTGCTCATGTTCTGGAAGAATTTCTGCCCCCACCCCCACCCCCACCCCAAGCATCTCTTCTGTCAGGGGCAGACACACTCCTTAGGCTCATGGAGAACATGGGATCCAAAGGGGCTTCTGAGCTTTCAGAGCCGAGGCCATACCCTTTGACCCTTCCTAGTGTGGGATCAGTCCTCTGTACAGTATGTTCTTAAACATTTTTTGTTGAATGATTTCTGTCTGTGCCAGGATTCAGATATTTTCCCTCTTTTCTTTTCTAATTTAATCCAGAAATTGGCCTGGGCTCACCAAAGCCTTGCCAGGATTTGCAAACAATCAGAGGCACATGGGCTCCAGTTCTCATCAACTTCCAAGAATGCTGGGGACACGTGGTGATGGTGGGGAAGGCAGTGACAGGACAGGAATGTTTTCTGCTCTCTCGGGGGTGATCTCGTGAACTGGCCACAGAGCTGCAAACCCGCCAGGGGGAAAGCGCAGACCCAAGTCCCATTTACGTGTCTCTGGCTCTGGTGTCTGGGGAAGAGAAAAACATCTCTGAAACTGGACACTAAAACTTGGTTCCCTTAAGCTGAAGGGAAGCAAGCAGCGCTCCTGGGGCAAGAGAGACACATTTGGGTTTGGGCCTGGCCGTAGCAAAGGATGTGAGGATGCGGAGAAGAAGTTCCCACTGTCATACGGCAGCTCCCCAGGCCCCAGGGTCTGCTGGTGCTGTGGCCACAGCCGGACGTTCCTGGCACTGTTCCTGTTCCTCATGCTTGTCCCGCTGGCCTGAGAGCATGGCCCTGTGTGCCACCAGGAAGTATGACTATCAGGGCCAGCAGTGTGTGAGGCTGATACAGTACTTAGAAGAGGGCAGCGCTCTCAGATGCTGACAGGAGCCAGGCAGGAAGCCTAATCAGGGTGTCCAGGCTGTGGACAATAGGGAGTGGTGGAGACTGGGGCGACAGGAGAGGCTACACCTCTGGAGATCCCCTCCTGGGTTCCATTCACTTGCGGTCATTTAGGAATAAACAGGCACACTCTTGTGAGCTCCCCACCCCACCCCGCCGAGAAGCTGGAAATCCAGCTTTTACAGGAAATCTAATTACTTTTCAACGTTGGCAACAAATTGAAATTAAGACCTCACACTGCACTAGTGAATCAGACTGGCCGATCAGCGGGTGGATTGTTCCTTCAGGCCTAGAAGAAAGGAAGCGACTGCCTGCCCTGCCCTGCTGTATGCCGTGATGGGGGATAATTAGTGCCACCTCCTAGGGCTGTTGTGAGCATGGCTTGAGTTAAACACCAGAAAAGTGCTTAGTGGCACCCTGGGCACATGGAGAGCATGCCTCAAGTGTGAGCTGTCCCCGGTCATGTATTTGCTCCTTGGGCGCTCTCAGAACCCTGGTCTAAATGGGCCCCACTCTGGGCACTGGGGTGCAGAAGCAGGCAGTCGTGTTCCTATGCTCAGAGAGATTGGAACACGGGAGGGGTGGGGAGCAGGGCAAGGAATACGTAATTTCATCCTGGTTAATATGCCTGCTGATCATGCAAGTACCACAGGGTCACAGGGAAGGGTGCCCCAGATGAGGGCCCCTTGCGCTGCCCCTAATGCAGAGGCAGAGTTGACCAGGAGGGGAGCATGGTGTAAAGGCTCAGCGACATCTCCACATCACAGTGCAAGGTTGGGCCCGACTGGAGTGTAGGGTGCTTGGGGAGAGGCAGGAATGAAGTTGGCAAAGCCTTCTGTGCCAGGCTAAGGGGCTTGGGATCCACCAACATACTGTCAGGGGAGTCATGAGTTTGCTTTGGGGTCTAAAGAGACAGAAACATCTCTCTTAGGGAGTTTGGGGTTCATGCCTTTTACTATTGGAAATGCCTCTCCCTATGGCCTAAGAGGCTGAGTTTTCACACATGCTGGCCCCAGGCAAGGAGGCACTTATATGATGGCTCTACGTTGCCCTGGTGGCCCTGTGAGGTTCCCTTTCCTGGGTAAGGTCACTGAGGCTCAGAGAGGCTGGGTGGCGCAGGTAGGGTGTGGAAGATGAGATTCCCATATCTGTGTGGCCTGGGTGCGAGTCCTCTCCCCGCTGCCCACGGCCCCGACTGTCTTTTCCATCTATGACTCTCCTGGCTCTTCCCCTTGGCTTCTTCATCTGTTGTGCCTTCCTGTTCTCTCTAGGGTTTGCTCACCTACCCACCCACTCATTCACTTAGTGCATGTCTCTAGAACACCTGCTATGTGCCAGACAACAGTTCTAGGTGCTGAGAATGTCATGTTAGCAGGCCTGAGGCCCTGCCTGCATGAAGTCACATTCCAGTGGGGACGGGGGTGGACAGTAGATGCCCCCTCCTCCCAGGGATGATGATGCAAGTGGAGAACATTCTGCTGGGGGGAGCCGAGGCCTGTCCTTACCTCTGCCTCTTCTTCCCTGAAGTGTGCAGCACTCTCCTGCCCCCTGGACTCCCCCACACCTCCCTCCCCACTCTGGGAGGCCCCCTGACAGCTGATGAGGGAAGCCTCAGAGCAGCCTGTCCTTGGCCTCCCTGGGGAGCTGGCAGTTGTCAAAGCAGGAGTGAGAGTCCCCCCCCCGAACGAGGAGGGCTGGGTAGTGTCACTCCTTGGTGACAGCTCTGGGCAGCTGCAGAGCTTGTCTCCTGCAAGCTCCAGCAAGGTGACAGCCAAGCCAGAAGAGTAGAGAGCACCACTTCCCATCTGGCTGTCCCTCCCATCCAGGTTCCTCCTTGGCTGCCCTCTGTGCTGCAGGAGTTGTAGCTGAGTGACCCTTGAGTTCTCCTCCGCTGCCCAGGGGGCCCTTTGTTGGCATGTCTCAAGGGGGTTAGGGGTTCACACAAAGATGCCAGAAATTTAATGTCAGATTCAGAGGGTCTACTTACCTGGTTTTGCATGTTCAGCACCTGGCGACGAGCCAGGCACAGAGTAGGTGTTGAGGAAATGTCTTGTGAATGAACAAATCAATGAGTAAATGAATTCTCATAGAGTGACTGTGGTCCCACCGACTCCCATAAAAAATAGGCTCTATCTGGGACTTCCCTGGTGGTCCAGTGTGTGAGACTCTGTGCTCCCAATGCAGGGGGCCCGGGTTCAGTCCCCGGTCAGGGAACTAGATCCCACGTGCATGCTACAACTAAAAGCCCACATGCTGCAACTAAAAGATCCTGCATGCCGCAGCTCAGACCCAGTGCAGCCAAAATAATAAATAAATAAATATTTTTTAAAAAAATAGGCTTTATCTGTCCGTGGAAAAGAAGTACCAGTAGCATAAGTGTTCTTGTCCCTTCTTCCTTGATGCTCAAGGCTGTTTGTCTCCACCATAGATGCTGGAAGTTTGAATCACCAGGTCGTAGGAATGTACAGTTTTAATTTCAGCAAGTTTGCCAAATTGCTCCCCAGAGCCCTTTGCCCTGGTTCCCACGCATGCTCACATGGGTGAATCTCCCAGTTTCTCTGAGCCTCTGTTCCCCAGTAGGTAAACGGGGGTAGTAATGCTCACCTGCAGGGTGCAGGAGGTGAAAGGTAGTGCTGTCAGGAGGCACCTGGCACAGGTCTGGGAAGGTCAGAGCTGACCAAGGAGGTGCAGCCGTTGTTCCTTCATCCACGACATCTGCCAAACCAGCCCAGCTCTTGTCCTCGAGAAGCTTGGCTCTCTTGGGGACACACTGGCTTGCCTTAGCGCAGCCAGAAGGACAAGGGCCTGGCTGGGGAGGTCAGAGCCGAGGTGAGCCTTGAGCTGATTGACCACAAGTTGGTACTTCCGAAGTGGACATGGTGGGGAGGGTGCAATTCTGTGTAGACCTTCAGCGTGTCCTGGGAATGGGAGGCCTGGAGTGGGACAGACATGGGGGTGCAGGGCAGGGAGGCCTCGGAGGGTAGAGCTGGCCAGAACGGGGGAGCTTGGATTGATCCTGAAGCTTTGGGAGCCAGCTGGGTTCTAGGCATTGAGGATGCAACAGCTAAAGATGCAGAAGAGCCCCCAGCTCTCAGTGGGCACAGACAGGTCCAGTGGAGGGAGGTGGCAGTTAGCAGACTAACAAACAAATGAAGGGATATGAGGCCGTGATGGTGCAGCAGAGGGAACGGCCTGGAGGATCCTCGAGCAGCATCCAGGTGAGCCCAGCAAGCTCTGGGGGGATGTCCACCGTACACGCAGAGTGAGTGGGAGGCAGCCAGCTGCGGGGGTGGGGCAGTCCTCATGCCCCTTGCCACCTGAGCCTAGCAATGAGATGGGCCTTGTGGGCTCCCGTGGCCCTTCCGACCCTGAAGTGACCTGGGGCAGGTACTTGCGTGTCCAAGAACTCAGCCCCTCTGCCTTTGGTTCTGGGCTCCCTGTGTAGCAGGGTATGTTCATCCATCTTCTCAGTTGCCTATTTGTTCTCTTCTTCCATGTTTCCGGGCGCCCGTTCCCAGCCTGGGCCCAGGTGGTTAACACACTGCCCTGCCTGGGGACAGAGGCTGGCAAAGACAGTGCAGCTACTCAAACAGAATCTCGTGGTGCGAGGGGCCATGTGCTGCACGCAGGACAGGAGTGTTTCCCACTGTGTTCCGAGGTGACTTCTTACATTCTGGGTGTTAGGAATAGTGAGTGCCGAGGGATTTCACTCTGGAGGAGGGATATATTCGCAGCAGACAACTCTGGCAGTGAGCTGTGATGCTGCAAGGAGGGCTGCTCTGAAGCTTGCGAAGTTTTCTGGGAGGCTCACCTTTCCTGGTGAGCCCCTTGCCTTTGCCAAAGGCACAGGTGACAGTGTGAACGGTCAGGGTTTCCTTAGTCTCTTCTGTGTCAGTGCCTGGTAGGCAGGATCCCTCCCTTTCTCATCACGTGGGGGACCCTGGGGCCCTAGTGGCAGTGGGGAGAGACTGGCCTGAGTCCTCGCCATTTTTGCTGTCAGGTCTGGCCCCAGACTCTTTACCTGGACTGCTCCGGTATGCTGAGCCCCACCTGGTCCAGGTCTGGTGCCGTGATGACCCATCCAGTCTGAAGCCTCTCCCACCCTGACCAGCATAGGCAAGAGCTTCTGGAGCCCACACACACCTCTCAGGGGCTGGGGCTGGGGCTGGGGGTGTTCCAGGCCAGTTTACTCCCAAGAGACCCTCCCGTTTCTCACCTCCTGCTAGAGCCACCTTGGGAGGGGACTCTGCTCTTGCAATGTGGTCTCATCTTAGGGTCCAAGTGGGGAGCAGGAGCTGTAGCTCTCAGGATCTGTGTTTGACCCTAAAGGTGTGTGAGGGGCAGCAGCAGGGGTGGGGGGCCATAACCCTGGGTCTGACTTCCTGCCTCTCCTCAGCCTCCTCCCCTAACCTACATAAACCAGGGCAGTTGCTTCTCCCCTGTTCCCCTCCCCAGGGACCTCCCAGGTGCCATGTCCCCCCTCCCCATGGTGGCATTTTCCCTCTTTCTTTCCTTGGGTCACATGGTGATAGGGAAGCAGAAGAATATGAATTATAGGAGGGACGAAAAATCATTGTTTTTTCTAATGACATGCTGGTGCCCAGTTGCTCACATCACAGGGGTGGGGTTGTGCTCACAGGCTCTGAGACAGGGATGGGGTGGGGGACCAGGGAGGATGCCATGAGGTGTCGCCACCAGGGGCCTCCCTGAAGTGCTTCCTCTGGAGGAGACTCCAAGCCAGGCCCTCAGGGCTCTGGTCAGGGAGGGCTGAGGAGCTCATGGGTGACATCCCAGTGCTCTCCAGGGCCAGGGCCGCTGCCAACAAGAATCAAGATCCCTGCCTTCTCTCTTCTCCTTCCTGTCTGTGCCCTCCAAACTGGCCTTGGTGGGACGGTGGGCTCTAGCCTTTGACCTCAGATGAGTTATTCTGTGTCCTGCGGCCTCAGCAGGGTCCGTCCTTCCCTGTTCTGCGGCATTATCCCTTTCTGATGAGTTCTCGGGTGATGAGTGGGAAGGTTGGGCCCCAAGTGGTGGTGTGGCTGTTGGTTACCCTGTGGTGGAGCTGGCAGGGAGAACCCCGGGTATGGGTCACACACGGATACCTGGTGAGTCCCAGCATGGGCTCTGGAAAACAGCCTGGCTGTGCACTGCAGTCCAGGTAGGCCTTTCCCGATGGCCCTGAGGAGAGCCCAGGGTGGGCCCAGAGAAAGGACTCAGGGTATTTGACCTTCTGTCATTTGATAACAGCTCTACTGAGTCTGTGCTATGTGCCTGGGATTTTGCTGGATGCTTTAAATATAGTGTTGAGGTCGGTCCTCCATACAGCCTGAGGGGCTAGAACTAGTATTGCCTCCATTTCACAGATAAGGAAGCTGTGGCTCAAACAGGCAAAGTACCAAGCCCAAGTCACAGGGTAAGATGGTGGCCGAGCCCACCCTGGAACCCACGCAACCTGATGAAGTGACGAGGTATGGGCAGCTTCTTGGAAGTAATCAGTGCCAACATGGGCAGCTGTTTAAGGCATCTTTGTTCCTTCATTTGCACAGTAAACATTTGTTGAGGCTCCACCTAGATTCAAGGCACCTACTTGCCTGGGGGTGGAGGAGCCCGTCCCCACCCTGGGGACCTGCAGAGATGTCCCCAGGCCCAGGAGAGTGTGGCCTCATGCAGGACTGGGGACTGAACCGTTTCACCTTCGTGAGAGGAGTCACAGTGGGGGTCCTGGGGGCTGAAGAAGGGGCTCCACCTGCCTCCCATTTTTGTGCACAGTACGTACGACCTTAGTAATTCCTGTCCTGCCCATTTGCATTTCATGACAGTTTGATATTTTGAGCAGAGGCCAGAGTCGTGTTTGTTCTTGCTTTGCCTACGAAGCATTTGCTGAGAAACGAGTGGTAAAGAAGATCTGCAAAGGGAATGTTTATTCTCACAATGAGACTGGGCTTTTGCAGTCCCGTTTATGTGTCATGAGATGCACACGAATGAAAATACTCACTGGAAGCCCGCAGACTTTCTGCCCCAGGTTCTACAGCACTTTCTTCACCTCCACCTCCACCGTGGTGGTCCAAGCCTTCTCCTGGGGGGCTCAGAGAGAGCAGCCTTCTTCCCAGTTATGCCAAGGGTTCCTGGAGAAGCCACAAAGCAAAACGGGCTATGGGCCTACCTCCTGAGGCCCCACAACAGACTCCTCCAGACCTGGCTTCTCCCCACAGGGTGCTCGGGCTCCTTCTTAGTTGCCAAAGCTTGGCTCAAGGGAAGAGGTGGTAACTTTCCTGAAAGTTGGACGTAAGCGTTGGGAACCCAAACAGCCTCTCTGCCCCTGCCTGCCTCAGTAGGAGCCCCACGACCTGGACCAGCCCCTCTGTCCCTCCACCCTGGTAGGGGAGAAAGTCACCTCTGCCCAGCAGCCTCAGGGCGCCTGCCAGGGCTCAGTGGTTGCCCAGGGCAGAACTCTGCCACAAAGAAAGCAAACTTTTACATTATCATGCAGAGCTTGTGTCCTTCCTTATTGTCTATTCCAGAACAGAAACTTGGCTGCATCTTTGCATAAGCAAAAGGCGCATTACGATGTATTTCCCCAAACAAGAGAGCTCTTGGCCTCTCTCTGCACAGAGAAGGGCTGCGGCTTTGAACCTTTTCCCCAAGGTTTAAAGATTCCAGGATCAATTTCTCAGACAGGGCTCAAGGACGTTGTCCCTGCTTCCCCTCCTCCTGCGGTCTCAGCAGAGGTGAGCACACAGGCCTCGGGAGGGCAGGTGGGGGTGGGGAGGCACTTGGGCACTTAGCTGGGTCTTTGATAATTACAGGGCATCATGCACCCTGCTGCTGTCACACATTTTGCCCATTTCCTCTTGTTTCATGTTTACCAACGTTATTCACCCATTCAGAACTCTTTACTGAGCACCTACTGTGTGCTTGGCACTGCTAGGGACACAGCAGTGACTGAGGAGGAGGGGTGCCTCCACATCAAGTGCATAGTCCAGTCTGGGAGCAACTACTTTAAGGGCTCACTTTGAACAGGGGACAGTCGTGGTGGGGGAGGAGAATGAGAAACCAGAGGGCACTGCAAGTGCAAAGGCCCTGAGGTAGGGATGGGCTCCCTGCGTAAGGAGCTCACAGGTCAGTGACTGGACCATGGTGAGCAAGGCGAGGGCAACCTGAGAAGAGGGAGCAGGGCTTTGATTTTATCCCAGTTGCAGTGGGAAGGCCCTGTGGTGGCGGTAGGGGGAGGGTAACTGCCCTCCTCCTTTGAAATACATCGATTGCTCTTTGTTTTTTCAAATGCTCTTGTATGGGAAGCAGCCGCATAGCACAGGGAGATCAGCTCTTGGTGCTTTGTGACCGCCTGGAGGGGTGGGATAGGGAGGGTGGGAGGGAGAGAGATGCAAGAGGGAAGAGATATATGTATATGTATAACTGATTCACTTTGTTATAAAGCAGAAACTAACACACCATTGTAAAGCAATTATACTCCAATAAAGATGTAAAAAAAAAAAAAACAGCATCCGCCTGCCAATGCGGAGGGCACGGGTTTGATCACTGGTCCAGAAAGATTCCATGTGCCACGAAGCAACTAAGCCCGTGCGCCACAAAAAAAAAAAAAAAAAAAAAAAAGAATTCAGAGACTGGAGAGGGAACTCCAGGTATGAACCATAGCACAAGCAGCAGGAGAGGGCAGCTGGCTTCCGAGAAGGCAGAGCTGTCAGGAGTGAGGGTTCCTGGAGGAAAGTAGCTGAAGTGGAGCTCAGAGAAGCCAGCCAGGGCCAGCTTAGCGAGGGCCCCAAGTGCCAGGCTGAGGGCTGAGGCCTGTTCCTGAAGGCACCGGGGAGCCATTGAGGGTTTCAGGCATAGGAAGCAGGAGGTCAGACCTTTTCTGAGTGGTGACCATCGTGAAGAATGACCGTGGGGGAGACACGAGGTGGGAAGGTGCTGCTTCCTTGTCTACCTGTGGAGGAGATGGAATGGGAGTCAAGGGACGGGCGGGGGGGAGTTGGGAGGGAGATGTTTGGAAGCTGCCTTCTGTCTTTGTGGCTCTTTGTGCCATGTCTGTTAGCTCTCTGCTTGGCGGAAATGTTGTAGCTGTGTCCCTATTATGGAGGCAAGTGTTTTACTGGGCATCTTATTCCCGGGGGTCTCTACACCACAGCGGGCCCTGCTGGCTTCTGGCCTCACCGGCAGCATCCTGTGGAGAGTGGGATGCAGCTGGCCTCAGGGGGCTATGGCAATTTCACAGCCCCCTGAAAAGTTGGCGTGGCCCTGGCGGGGCAGGGCAGGGCCCACTCCTCAGCAGAGCCAGCCTCCTCCATGGCCCACAAGCCCTGCATTCTGCCCTTTCTGTTCCTGATGAGTCGCAACGTGGGGATTGGGAGCCAGACACCGGAGGGGAACCCGTTTGCAGGTGGGGGGATTCTGCCACACCACCGTAATGAGCAAGAAGACGTCCCAGGCCACCTGGTCACTGTGGGGGTCCCACCTGCTTGGGAGGGGGCTGCAGGGGGCCGGGCCTCAGGTGAGGCCACCGGGAGGGCTTGTGAGTGGGAATCCAGGTTGGGAACCACCCAGAAGGTCCAGCAGTTGCCAAGAGGTGCCTGTGCTGTAGGGCGAGGCTGGGGCACACCCAGCTGGAAGCCCTTCCTCCCTAAGAGGAGCAAACTGTGTGCAGCTGTGTCCCTGTGTGGAAGGGCAGAGGCTTCCTAGGAGAAAACAGTGAAAGGTGCACCACAGTGGAAGGCTACCAGGGAGGGCGGGGCTGGGGCATCTCGAGAGCAGGCCTGGCCTCCTTGCTGGCTATCTGCTGGGTGTGCTCCAGACGTGCCTCTTCTAGCTCCTCAGTAGTCCCGGAGGCCCAGTTGGTCTCTGAGGGCAGAGTCAGGGTGCCCAGCCCAATTGATAGGAGCTGGTGGCTGATGGACAGCTCAGAAGACAGTGCTTCCCCAGCTGGGCCCTCGCTCAGCAGCCTGACACCCCCTGGCTCTGACTGCCTGGCCCTCATCCCCAGCAGGAGGTGGGCCTCTGCCTCGCAGAGTCCAGCGCCTGGTGGTGGGGATCCTAGGGTTCTGGCGCCCTCCTGTCTCTCGAATCAGGAGTCAGGGTCAGACCTGTCCAGCATCCAAGAAGGACACAAAACCCCTTACCCGAGATGAGAGTGGCTGCCATCGGCCCCAGTGGTGGGACCAGGAGAACAGGAGGATCCTGGGCCCCGATGGGCAGGGTCTGGGCCAGGAACTGAGAAGAAGCCCTGCATCTCCTTCCTCCCTTGGGGACCAGCCTCAGCTTCCTCATCTCTCAGGAGGGGCTGACACCCCTCCTTCTGGCCTCAAAGGGCTGTTGGGAGCATAAAATGAGGTAATTCTTTGAGCTCAGCCCTGAATTCCTTCCAAATAACAATCTATCCTGCCACTGTCCCTGGATGCCCTAGGCATAGCTGGGAGCCGGACTCCATTTCAGCTCTCTGAAGCCACCCCTCCTTGACAAGAGCCTGTCCCCTCCCAGGTCCCAGAGAGCAGGTTCAAGCTCTCTCTGTTTTCATCTTCTTCCCAAACATCGGGGCTGTTTTTACCCTCTCTGCCCCACCCCGGCCCCCCACTCGAAGCATGACCTGGGAGTCAGAGTTGAAGGGAGTAAAGTGAAGCTGGCCATTCACTCCTGTCTCTCTCCCCTCTCTCCTCTCCTGCCCGCCGTCCGCCAACTCAAGCCCAGATGCAGCAGGACCTCCCTGTGTCACTGCCTTCTTCCTTTCTACACCACGACTATCAGTCAAACTCCATGAGCCGAATTGGCGAGGCTCTGCTTGTGAAAGATAAAGCAATCCTGTGGAGACAAAAAAATCCTCTCTCTTAAGAAAAAGTAGTTTTTAGGGCTGTTGTTTCACTGTGGACCAAAAAGTCTAGTTTGACCCTCAAAAGTGGGCAAGGACCTCCGTGTTTAGGGGGTGTACACCCGGTTGCCGTGACCTCATGGGAGGCTGCGGGGCGATATGACTTAGCAGCAGTGACTAATACAGTTTTCCTGTTTTCACCAACATCATTCCATCATGCATGTGCGGAAGTCTAGTCCTCACAAAGCTTTGTGACATGGGGACTGTCATTCTTGTACAGAAGGGAAGGTCCGGCAGGGGTGAGTTGGCAGAGCCTCCCAGGGCTCCACCTTGTCAGCTGCTGGTGTCATCTTGTCTGGTAGGTGGCTCTCAGTGCCAGTGTCCACCCTCTCCAGACTCATGCACCGAGTCACAGTGACCATCCCGTAGGGCTATCAGTCGTCCCTTCCCTGCAGGAAAGCCAGGTCAGGGCAGAGAAACAAATTATAATTGGAAGGTAGATTTGTGGGCAGGAGGCTTCCGGCAGGGACCGCACTTAGGGCTGGCTGGTGGCCTCCCTGGACCCCACCGTGCACATTAGCTCTGCCTTCCCATTGGTGCCGTCTCAACACACAGCAACGGTGACAGGAGCCACCAGGCTCCTTGTCTAGCATGCCCCATGTGCCTGCCTGTCCCATCCATCACGAATTGATTTTCCTTGCTAACGCTCAGATTTCCCAAAGGGTTTTCCTACTGTTTATAGGTAGCAATTACCATTGCTCAGATAGAGATTCTAAAAGCTGGGATTCAGGGGGAGTATGGCACTGGCCTGAGATGACAGAGTGGGCTCTGGGAGGCACGCTTGGTGGGGTCTGCCCTCACAAAGGGTAGGTCAGCAGCCTCTGGGCTCGGTCTGCATACAGGGAGGGGTTGCATGGCCAGTTCGTGCCTCTCCACTGAGTGATGGTATGAGTGGATCCGTTCTTTTGACGAGTGTGTCCTGAGTATCTGCTGTGTGCTGCTGCGTCCTGGGTGCTGGAGACATGCAGGGAAAATACAGGTGGCCATGCAACTCACAGTCCCTTTGGGGACACAGAGAGCTCAGGAAGCAATGGACCCTGGTGCTGGCTGGGAAGCAGATCAGACCTGGGGGCCCTTCCAGGAGGAAGCAGCCACGAGGCTGGGCCTCCAGAAGAGTAGGGTTTTGTCAGGAAGCGAACGAATGAAGTGGGTGGCAATGAGGCGGCCGTTTCAGGTAAGATCCCGAGAGCGCGTGAGGGTGGGAAGGAAGGCTTTGTCGGCCCTGAGCCCAGGGTTAACCTGACTAGTGTTTCCAGAAATTCATGCTGGCTGTGCTGTGGGGAAGGAAGGATTCCTCACCTTTCTTGTGCAGTGGACCGCTTTGACATCTGGTGAGGCCCCTGGGCACCTGCACCAATAATGTTTGTAAATGTAAAATATTAAATACATGATAATAAAAGAGTGAAGAAATACAAATGAAGCCAATAGTATGAGTCGCAGTTATCAAAACAGAACACAATTTTGTGATATAGCAATATCTGTTCTTAATTAAGACATTAAAAATTAGATCTGTTGGTGTGTCTAGAATGACCCCCCTTTCCAAGTTGTGATGAGTGTAGACGACATTTCACAACCACCAGCAGCAACTGAGGAGTGATTTCTGCCAGTGACAGTCCCGGCATTGCCCCCGCCACTGGGGTTTGTGGCCTGCATTCTCCCTGAAGGAAAGGCCATGTTGCATTTACAGTGGTCAGCGTCCCCATCCCAGTGTAGGCTCCAGGTGGAGAATCCCTGAGTTGGTGGGAGGGGCTGCTGAGGAGGGAGTGGCAATATCCTGGCAGGGGTTAGAGGGAAAGGAAGGGATGGATTCAGAGTTGGTGGTGATTCCTGGGTATAAAGTGTGGCAAAGAGGAAGGAGTGGGGCTGGGTCCCAGGGTTCTGGCCTGGGGCCTAGCTGGGTGGTGATGCCATTTGCAAAGCCAGAGCTCGTCCTTGGGCCTGTGGTTTCTGCTGACACGTCCCTGATTGTCTTTCAGGTCAATGAAATTTATCACGATGAGTCCTTGGGGGCCCACATCAATGTCGTCCTGGTGCGGATAATCCTGCTGAGCTACGGGAAGGTGAGTGGGCACTGCAGGCTGGTGCCTTCCAGACACACCAGAGCCCCCGCCTCTGTGGGATGAATGGGGCCCTCCAGTGAGGTGCAGGCCTCCTATAAAAGCCTTTGTGTTGGCCAAAACCACCCTACCTCTCCCTGGCTGCCCTGTGGTTCCTACAAGAAACAAGGAGCTTGTGAGCCACGGCTACTCTGCTTTCAGCCTCACTCCTTTCAAAATTTAGGTTTTTTTTTATTTTAAGAAGAAAAATTTTATTTCAAACAGGTTCAGTGGTATGTGCGCTACAGCAAAGGCTGGTTGTAGCAGTTTCCTTTCAAACCTGTGCTGATGTATAAATTAGATGTTATTTGGGAATGATTAATTTCTGGTAAAATGTAGATTCAATCCAACATTATGCCAATTTTTACACTTATTGTAGACCCTATGTTAGTACTAGAGGTTAAGTTTTCATCACCAAAAAATGAGAATAACCTTACAGCTACTCCTAAGGTAATGAGCTATGCCATTAATTCCTCACTATTGCTTTGAAAATATACCCCTAGGTTGTTAAGAGAAATTCCAGCTCCATCCAAATCTATTTTTTAATTCTTCAGTCATCACCTACTGTTGGCTTGATTGTCACTCCTCTTCTTATTTGACCCCAACCAATTGAACGCCAGTGTTTCTCAACTCTTTGGCTAAGGGCAATTTTTTCTCCTACTTCTGTGCACACAGGGTTAGTCAAAACGATTTTGTCCAAATCAGCCTTGACTGCACTAACTCTTCCTCCTGTCGGCAGGGATCCTATGTTCACCATAAGCACTTCATTCTTAGACAGCTTTTGCACTTTTGCTGCTTTCTGGTCTCCTTCAGTGTGTACACCTAGAAGCCGTCTAAGCAGGAAATAGGGAATTTCCAATTCTGTGAGGATTTCAGGTAAAGCTCCAACTGCGCCATTCTGTCAGCCCGGCACAAAGTGGGGTCAATTTTTCTTCCAACTCCAATAAGACCTCCTGGAGCAGCATACTGAAGATCATTATGCTCTGCGAAAAGCGATACAATTTTGGAAAAGATGGGTTTACACATGAGTTTTCCTTCACTATCTTTGGAAACAATACCAGGTCTGACTTCTATCTCCTGGCCCAACTTTAATACTCCTTTTAGAATACTACCACCAGCTACACCCCCCTTAAGGTCATCAACCTCACAGCCAGGTTTGTTGACATCAAAGGATCTAACAACAATAAGTCGGGGTCCTGAAGTAAAGTCTCTTAGGGGTACTGGAATTTTCTTTACTAGGTACTCGCAGACAACTTCAATATTGTATTTTAGCTGAGTAGAAATTGGAATAATAGGAGCTCCTTCTGCTACTGTACCTTGTACAAATGCAAGGATCTGTTCATACTGTTCTTTAGCCTGGCTTTCTTTTACCGAATCAGTTTTATTCTGTAGAATCAAAATATGCTTCAGTTTCATGATTTCAGTAGCAGCCAGGTGTTCAGCAGTCTGAGGCTGAGGACAAGACTCGTTACCAGCTATCAACAGAAGAGCTGCATCCATCACTGCGGCACCGTTCACCCTGGTAGCCATCAAAATATTGTGGCCAGGACAGTCAACAAAGGAAACACGTCTGACTAATTTGAAGTTCCCTTTGGTCCCTGGAATGTCTGTAGGAAACTCATCAGGTGTACTACTTCCACAGGATCTAGAACATTCTGGCCAAGGACAACTTGGGTCGTCAAGTTTATATATCTTAGCATTAGCATAGCCAAGTTTGACTGTAATATTTCTTTCTAGTTCATCTTTGAACCTGACAATGTGAACTCCAGAAATAGCTCTTACAATCCCAGATTTCCCATGAGCTACATGACCAATTGTACCTATATTAATTGTGCACTGTCTGCTGATAACATCATGTGAAAGTGGCATCAACTTGGTAACATCCAAAGTGTTGAGATCTTGCTGAAAAAGGTGCAGCTGCCCTAAAGTCACACCGGCCTCACGCCCCCCACCCCCCACCCTGCCCTGCTATCTTGCCTGGAGGCTAAAATTTAGGTTTCGTTATTATTCAAGTTTGGTGAGACCAACAGATCAGGAGGTGACTGCCATGGTTTTTTTTGTTTGTTTGTTTTTTTGCGGTACGCGGGCCTCTCACTGTTGTGGCCTCTCCGGTTGCGGAGCACAGGCTCCGGACGCGCAGGCTCAGCGGCCATGGCTCACGGGCCCAGCCGCTCCGCGGCATGTGGGATCTTCCCGGACCGGGGCACGAACCCGTGTCCCCTGCATCAGCAGGCAGACTCTCAACCACTGTGCCACCAGGGAAGCCCGCCTGCCATGGTTTTTTTACCCACAGTTTCTGGCCATGCAGGGCCGCACCAGAAACACCATGGTTGGTCAGGAGGCCTAAGGAAGGAGAAGGAAACTGTGGGCAAGCACCTTTATTGTGGCTTCCTCAGGAAGGACAAGGTAAGGCGGGGTAAGCAGGCTTAGGATTGGCCAGTGTGAATAATTTTCAACAGGCTCAGGAGCATTGGGGCTGCCCCTAGTTGTTTGGTACCTGGCCCTATTGATTTGCACAGGGGATAGTGGGCTGGAGTGTGAGAGCCCAATGAAGGAGGTGGCTGGGGGTGTGGACTCTGAATTGGTTGGTTTGCATTTGAAGAGCATATGATCCAGAATGAGTTGTTTACTGTCTCTAGGAATTGGCTGACCCTGGGAGGAGCAGGTCCTCCCAGGTCAGCAAGGCCCTGGATGTCAAAGCATCAGAAACAACCTGTGTCTTCCTCTTCTCATGCCACGTAGCTGCTGTTCTAACTGAGCAGTCTTGCCCTTCTTACTTCCCTTTGTTGTGAAACTTGGAACCGTCTTTCCTAGCAGCATGCACGGGTCTATGCACCAGGATTAGAAAGCCCCCAGGCACAAAGACCTGAGATGGAAAAATAAGGGGGTGCCTAAAAGGAGAACTGGTGAGGAAGGAAGGAGCCCCATGGTGCTGGCCAGTGTGTTCTGAGCAAGTGCCTATGCCAGGCAGCTCGGGAACACTTTACATGAAATTATCTCACTTCGTCCAAGGACAGATGGGGAAGTGGAGCTATGAGGATCCCACTTCACAGATAAGGACACTGAGGTTTAAGGCAGCTCAGTGGCATGAGTAGCCAGTGGTATATGGCTCCTTAGGAGTCCAGCTTCTCACCCTGGCAGCCAAATTCTGGAGTCCGTGGTCTGACCCCACGCAGTATGAAGAAAGTCAAGTCATAATAAGATGAGGCACATAAGGCATAGTAAATTATGCGAAGGGTCCTGCCTGCCGATGCAGGGGACACGGGTTCGTGCCCCGGTCCGGGAAGATCCCACATGCCGTGGAGCGGCTGGGCCCGTGAGCCATGGCCGCTGAGCCTGCGCATCTGGAGCCTGTGCTCTGCAACGGGAGAGGCCACAACAGTGAGAGGCGCGCGTACTGCAAAAAAAAAAAAAAAAAAAAGAAAGTTGTGAATTATGCAAAGGGTCAACTCCTCTACTCAAAGAGAGAGAATCTCAGTCTCACAAAATAAAATCGAACTGCACACAATGTACAAGGCCTGCAGTACAGAAATGACAATGAAGGACTTTATGGCTGGTCAAATTCCAGGAACAGTGGACCTTGAGCCCACTCTTCCTACCCTGGGAAGTGTGTCACTCTAAAGTGATGGAAGCGAACACAGTGAGGATAGCAGTCATGGTCCTTCATGCCCCGTGGAGAACATAAAGTGTACCAAAGTGGACTGTCAGATCAAGGGAGAAATTTGCAAAAACCTTACTGCAGGAGTCTTTCATACCCTTTTCAAGACCTTTAACAGATCACATTTTAAAAGGCATAGGAGTTTCCCCTACCTCCAGTATCCTTGTTGCTTAAAAAAAAAAGCCTTCTCAGTTCAAGCCTTCTTTAATAAGTTATTCAGTCATTTATAGCCAATAACAAATGTTCATGATTTTTAAGAGACAGTATCCCTGCATTGATCTCTTCTGTCTAGAGCTGCACTGTCCAGTCCAGCAGGCACTAGACACATGTGGCTACTGAGCACTTGAAATGTACTTAGTCCAAACTGAGATGTTCTGTAAGTATAAAACATATGCCTGGTTTCAAAGACTTAGTACAAAAAAAAAAAAAAAAGGAAAGATGTAAGATACTTTCTTAATAATTTGATATTAATGAAATAATGTTTTGGATATATTGGAGTAAATAAAATATTTTATTAAGTTAAAAAAAAGGCATAGGAGTTTCAAGTAATATAGTGGATAAAGTTAAATTAGTAGTTATATCATTTTTTCCCCTTGTCCTATGGAAAAATGTGCCTTCTTTTTGAGGAATCATAGAACACTTAAAAATTACAGAAGTACTTTAGGTCATAAAGAAAATTTTAGTGAGTTTTATTTATTTATTTTATTTTATTTTTTAATTAATTAATTTTTTTTTTGCGGTACACGGGCCTCTCACTGTTGTGGCCTCTCCCGTTGCAGAGCACAGGCTCTGGACGCACAGGCTCAGCGGCCATGGCTCACAGGCCTAGCCACTCCGTGGCATGTGGGATCTTCCCGGACCGGGGCACGAACCCGTGTCCCCTGCATCAGCAGGCAGACTCTCAACCACTGTGCCACCAGGGAAGCCCTTAGTGAATTTTATACAGCAAAAATAGTTTGGGCTATTCTCTGACTCGGTGCTCTAAAACTAGGTGGAGAGAAGGGATATATAAAAAGAATAAATCCAGTCTCTTTGAAAAAAAAAATCTCCTAGGAAGAATAATATTAGACCCTCAGTTGCAGACTATTGGGAAAACTAATGAAAACAAGAGTACTACAGATCAAAACCTGTGGGGTGTGACCAAGGCTGTATTCATAGGCAGGTGCTTTCCAAGATCACACAGAGCGAATGAAAACAAGTTAACCCTGTATTCAGCTCGGTAAGTTAGAACAGATGTTAACAACCAGCCAAAACCAAAAACCTAAAGAAAGTAAAAATAAGGAAATAGTTCAGAAAAAAGCAGAAATCAATACATTAGAAAATAGAAAGAAACAATAGGATCAATCAAGAGGAGAGCCTTGGAAAAAGCAAATCTCTGGCATATTCAGTCTAGAAGAAAAGAGAGGAAGCATAAACTAAAAGAAAGAGTGTGTATAATGCAACCCACAGCGGGATGCTTATCCCAGCTGAAGAGAAAGCTTTGGAGGAGGTTGCTGCCCTAGGCAGCTGTTGGGAGATCTCCACCTGGGCCTTCTCCCCATCCCTCGACTCTGACACCCAGTGGTGGTCAATGGAGGAGGAGTGTGCACACCTTCTTCTGCATGTAAGCAGGCAGGTTTGTGGCATGGCAGTGCACTCTGGGCATGCAGACACAGTACACAGCCAGGGAAGGCTGGGGTGGCCCAGGCCCAGTGACACAGTTCCAGCCTCCATCCTTGGAACGTCCCATGGGACTTTGTCCATCCCCACTGGAGCAGCCATCAACATGTTCGCCATCCCTTCCCCTCCTCAGGCTGGGTCCTACCAGTCCCTCCTTTCCTGGCCTGAGACCCCCTTAGCATCCTCCAGGGTCTGAGGAATTTTTAGGTGTGTAGTGTGAGGGATGGGCATGATTATATCCAACCTCCCTCCCCACTTTCTACCTCTGGAGAGGGGACATGGGAAACTTCACGTTGTGGGGTAGGAAGGGGAGGAGAGCCACCAAGTGGTCTGAGCCCTAAAAAGAAAAATTGGAGAATTGTGCATGGTTAATTGCTTACCAGCACTGGCAAAGCTTTGGCTCTTATTTCACCTAAAAACTGTCTGGTTCCTTCTCCCAGTGTTGATTACTCAATGGAACAAGGCCTTGTTTATTTTAACTACGTCCTGGCAGGCTCTGTGCTAAATTGCCCCCACCCAAAGCTGTTTCTTCTTATTCTTCGTTCCTTAAGTGTCACAGGCAGGTAGAAACCAGGTAGAAAACCTGAAGGTGAGATTTTGAGAACCTCCGTCAGGGACCTGGAAATCCTGGGAAACAAGGGTTTCCTGGGGAAATGGGAATATTTCAAAGCTGACTCCAAAAAATGTAGAAAATACCACAATAAGCCTCATAACCATGGTGGGAACTCAAATTCTTCTCTGTTTTCAAAGTTATCTTAAAATTACCTCTAAATAGAGAGTCGGATAATATATTTTTGCCAGTCTATTCTTATTCATTTGCAAGGAATTATTAAGCAAAGATAAAACAATACCACATAAAGTGTTTCAGAATATATATATATGTTCTGAAATCCACCCAATTTATCTTTATAGCCAACATGATTCCTACACACAAAGCTGCCAAAGGTAGCATATCTAAGACAAAGTACAGACCTGTTTCACTTCTAAAAATAGATGTAAGAATTCCTGAGGCTTTAAGCATTTAATTCAATAATGCATAAAGAGAAACTCTCACCATGATAAAATAGGGTTTATTCTAGGGATGTGATGATTGTTTAATATTAGAAAGTCTGTTCATATAATTCATCACATCCATTTGCCTAATGACAAAGCTCGTCATCTAACAAATACATTTTTTAAAAAATATTTATTTATTTATTTGGTTGTGCTGGGTCTTAGCGCAGGGTCATGCACGGCATGTGGGATCTTTAGTTGGGCACACGGGATCTTTAGTTGGGCATGCGGGATCTTTAGTTATGGCATGCGGGATCTTTAGTTGAGGCACGTGGGATCTTGTTCCCCAACCAGGGATGGAACCCAGGCCTCCTGCATTGGGAATACAGAGTCTTAGCCACTGGACCATTAGGGAAGTCCCTAACAAATACTTTTTGAGGGTTTTTTGTGCCAAGCACTGTGCCGTGTCACTGACGTGGTCCCTGACCTCAGGGGCTGCTCTAGAGCAGAGGTGCAGATGAGGAAACAGTTACAACTGAGGGCTCAGGGACTTGGTCAGGGCAAGGGGGGCAGGCAATCTTATTTAGAGGTTAGGGCAAGCGACTGGAGGCAGTGACTTTTCAGCCATGGGGAGGGAGTGAAAGGGGGAAGAACCAGCACAGGGAGCGGTGGCTTAGGAGAGGGTGGGAGGCATCAAAGGGAGCTTAGTGAGCTCCCTTTAGTGACCTTAGTGACCTTAGTGACCTTAGTGAGCTGTCCTGGGACCGTGGCCACAGGGTGAAGAAAGGAGAGAAGATGAAAGAGAACTTTAGGAGGCCAAACCAGGAGCGGATGGGTGCTACGCGGGTGAATGTGGAGGGACGCTGAGTCCGTGCCTTGGGCAACCTGGTAGATGATAATGCCGACCCCTGAGATGGAGAGCACGGAGCCGGGGGAAAGTGGCATGTGGGGAAGAAAGGCAGTGAGCTCAGGGGAGACGTGCTGAGTTTGAGGTGCTTTGTGCCATCCCAGTGGAGATAGCCAGGGAGATGCTGTCATGGGGAACTGGAGCCTGGAGAGAAGAGATGAGCGTGTTTTGCAAAGGCATGGATGGGGGTGCACAGAGAAGCACACCGAGTCGGGGGCACCTGAGAAAGAGCCCCAGGGGGCTCTGCTGAAGGCACCAGCAGGGCAAGGAGTGTGATCAGCTCCATAGGAACTGAGAGGGTATCTCATGGTTTTTAAAAGATCTGTGAAACTAGTAACAGATGGTAACATGACAACCCAAATTTTATTTAAAGGTAGAAAAAGAAGCACATTGTCCCTAAAAGTGTTCTGCATAGCTAATTCTCAGGATGTTCATAGATGTTTTCACAGGAGAATAGAGGGGTTCCATGGTCAAATGAGTCTGGGAAATGCTTATAAAACAAAGTAAAACAGGTATTCCTGACAGCAAAATTTCTCAGAGACTTTACTATGAAAATGTGCAGGGTGAATCTCTAGGAGATGGATCAGTATGCATGGTTTCTCCAAACTATTTCTCAACAGAACCCTTTTCCTCGTGGAATCAACATTCTACAGAATTTGCTTTGGGACATGCTGCTCTTATGAAACAGTTACAGTAAAATTGGCAACAAGAAAGAGACGCATAACTTTGTTACTGAGGTTTTGGAATTCTGGACAATGTCGTATGACATGAAACCAGTATCAGAGGAGAACAGATAAAATTATAATTGTTTGCTAATAATTATGTGCCCGGAAAACCTAAAAGAATCCATCAGAAAACCAAGGAGTTTAGTGACATGGCCAAATATAAGATAATTACACAAAACCCAATAATTTCTGTGTGAACCCACAATGCCCTGGTAGTAAAGATAATAGGGAAAGAAAAGTTCCCTTAATGATAGTAACCAAAAACATAAAATACCTGGAATAGTCCTAACAAGACAGCTATAAGACCTACGTATAAGAAGAAAATTGCACATTGTTAATGATAGGAAAAAAATAAAAATAAATGAAGAGACATATGCTATTCCTTACAGGAACACTGGGTATAGTAGTGATGTTGACTTTTCCCAGATTAATAATTGGAAACTTGATGGAATGATTCTAAGATTCATCTAGAAGCATAAACAGTCAAGAATGGCTGGGAGCGGCTTCCCTGGTGGCACAGTGGTTAAGAATCCACCTGCCAATGCAGGGGACATGGGTTCGAGCCCTGGTCTGGGAAGATCCCACATGCTGCGGAGCAACTAAGCCCGTGTGCCACAACTACTGAGCCTGTGCTCTAGAGCCCTCGAGCCACAACTACTGAGCCCGCATGCCACAACTACTGAAGCCCGCACGCCTAGGGCCCGTGTTCCGCAACAAGAGAGGCCACCACAGTGAGAAGCCCGCACACCACAACTAAGAGTAGCTCCCACTCGCTGCAACTAGAGAAAGCCTGTGCACAGCAACGAAGACCCAATGCAGCCAAAAATAAAAATAAATCAATAAATTTAAAAAGAAAAAAAAAAAAAGAATGGCTGGGAAAACCTTGAAAGCCAAGCAAATAAAAAGGATTTACTTCAAACACCTTGTAAAGCAAAAATAATTAAAATATACTATATTTGCATAAGCATTAACAGATCAACTGAATAAAATATATAGCTCTGAAAATACCTCTCATATAAATAACATGCGATAAATATAAATGGAATGGTTATAAAGTGTTATAAATAAATCTATGATAAATATAAATTTCATATATAGCAAATTAAATACATCAGATGATAAACATAGGCCAATAAAATTCAACTAGTTAAACCATACAAATCAAGAAGAAAATATTCATTGTCAAGGACTTCCTAAGCATAAATACAGTAGAAGGGATTATAAAGAGAAAGATAGATATATTTGAATACTTAAAATATAAAATCATCAAAAAACACAAACAAAGGGCAAACCACAATCAGGAAAAGCATTTGCAATATGGAAAAGATATCCTAATATATGAAGAGCCCTAGGAAAAATAGAATTGGCAATGGACATAAGCAATTAACTGAAGAAAAAATACAAATGGCAAAAAAAGAGAAAACATTGAACTTTACTATTAATCAAAGAAATAAAAGTTTAC
This sequence comes from Monodon monoceros, assembly GCF_005190385.1. NCBI lineage: Eukaryota > Metazoa > Chordata > Mammalia > Artiodactyla > Monodontidae > Monodon > Monodon monoceros. Next base: position 153,814,476 of record NW_021703768.1, read on the forward strand.
CATTTTAAAAGCATCAGCTGTGTTAAGATTAAGACGAGGGATTTACTGCTGGCTTGGGTGAATGTAGCAGTACACTCCCCTGGTATGAGTATAAATGTGTACACATTTCTGGAAGGAAATGTGACAGTTTGTCATTTCCCTTAAAAATGTTCTTCATGTTTGCCCCCAGTCATTCGTTTCTATGATTCTATTCCAAAGCAGTTAACAGAGCTGTGGATGAAGTTTTAGGAACAAGACAAAAGCCATGGCCTTATTTCTAAGTGTAAACAACTGGGAGCAATCTAAATTGTCTGCCAATAGGGGTCTAGTTAAATAAATTACAATATGTCTATGTGGTAGATTATTAGACTGCCAATAAATCCCATTTTCAAAGCATGTTTAAGGGCTTGGGGAAATGGTTACAGCATTAAGTCAAGTTTGTTTGCTTTTTGGAAAAAAGGATATAAGCTTACAGTAGTAGGATCTCAATTTTGTTTGCAAATATATACACAGAAGGGACTCAAGGAATACATCAGACGTGAATAGTACTTATCTCTGGGTAGTAGGTGATGGATTTTTATTTTCTTTGTACTTTACTGAATTTTCTTAATTTATCATGATAAGGATGTTTCCTTTATAATTGAAATAGTGCATTTTTAATTATGGAAAATTTGTTTATATTTTTAAAAAATCATTTAAAAATGGTAGAGTCCAAGTAATTCTGTTTAACTGAATGCTAGCACCTGGGGAAGGGTCTCCAGTGGCATGCCACAGGGCTCTGTCATGTCCAACATTTTATTTCTGATTTGAAGGAGCATGTAGAAAGGACTTCATGCTTTTGCTTGGCACCTCTTCTCTGTGGTGGCTTGGAGGCACTTGGAGAGGGATCTGTGTTCTTCTGCCTGGGAACTCTGTCATCTGAGTGTCTGTGGAAACTTTGGGCGAGCCATCTTGGCCAGAGGGAGGATGCAGGCTGCCACAAGTACGTGGCCTTACCTACAGGTGAGGCTGTATTACCCAGGTGTTGCAGGCACCTCCCTCATGGCCATGACCAGTCTGGTCCTTTATGTTCCACCTCGTAGGGAGGGGTTCTGCTTTGCGTGAGCCATGTTGGTACCTTCCGAGTCCCCCATAGGCAGAGTGAGGGTAAGGGAAGCGGGCATGGACCCCATTGTGAGGCTACGGCCTACTCTTCCTGGGGACAGTATGGGGAGGAGGGCAGGCCATGGGGCTGCCTCGAGCCCATGGCCAACAAGACGGGTGGCCACAGCACACTTGGGCAAGTGGAGCAGCTTCAATGAGACTAGGACCAATACAGTGAGAAGTGAGAGGGCACAGGGGGACCAACGCCTCCCTCGCCTTCATGACTTCCCACTGGGAAGGAGTTTGGGAATCCATGATGGTGAGGCGACAGGAAGGGAGAATGTGGAGCTGGATGTGTGCTTTCAGAACCGAGTCCAGGCTGCACCCACCGCACTCCAGCAGGGCTCGGCAGACCAGCCTTAGACTTCTGCCGATGACCTCAGAGGTGTCAAGATAAAAGAGGTACCAGGATGTGGAGTTAGAACCCCACATCCATCCCCAGCCCCTGAAGCCTGGCCGGGAAGGACAACATGCTGCCACCCCTCTGCTGGCCCCCAGCCCCTGATGGCAGCGGGGCTGACCAGTATCTTGTAGCAAAGCCCACCCCACACTCTGCCCAGCTTCTCCCACCTCCCCACCCCACCTCTTCTCGGGAAGCCATGGGGGAGGCTGGCGCCCATCAGGGCCTCTGTGTCCTGGGGGATTCCAGAAAGTTATAGGGCCAGACTTGGTCCTCCTCCAGCAAGTGGCAGGATTGTGAGTGGGGAGTGGAGTCCAGGGTGTGAATCTCACTTTCTCTGGGGAGGACACACTGCAGAAGCACAGGTAGGGGGAGAGTAGAGTTGGGAGGACATGGCTGGCCAACCACATCCAGGAGGGCTGGCACTAGACAGATATCCGGACGCAGAGGGACTGTGGCCCCACCTGCTGGCCCATCGTCTCTGGAACGGAGCATTCTGTGCCTTGCACAGAGCATAGGAGCCTAGGGACAGTGCGGCGTGTTTGGCTGTGGGCTCAGGAGCAACCCCCGTGAGAAAGGAGGGGTTGTTCCACTGACCTGGAGCAATCAGACCATAAGTCTGAACATGACAGTCCATGGAGAGTAGCTGTCAGGGCCAAGGGTGCCAAGCCAGACACACAGAACGCCTCAGAGCCAAAGGTCGCATCACGGACCAATATTTCTGTAAGTACATCTAAAAGGAATTTTCTAGAAAAGGGAAATGTGACAAAAACCAAGATTATACAAAAATACCGGCCCCTGGGCTTCCCTGGTGGCGCAGTGGTTGAGAGTCCGCCTGCCGATGCAGGGGACACGGGTTCGTGCCCCGGTCCGGGAAGATCCCACATGCCGCGGAGCGGCTGGGCCCGTGAGCCATGGCCGCTGAGCCTACGCGTCCGGAGCCCGTGCTCCGCAATGGGAGAGGCCACAAGAGTGAGAGGCCCGCGTACCACACACACACAAAAAAATACCGGCCCCGACTTTTTATTATTAAATTCCACAGATATAAAATCACTCCATCAAACTGCTATAAAAGTTTCCCATTTCTGTGCTTGTGCCTATCTCGTTGTGGGCGATAAGTTTGTGTCCACTGGTCACAGACTCCACTTGGCACAGTGCTGGGGATGAGGCCCTGTTTTTAGGTGTCTGAGGGACCTCAGGGAAGTGGGAAGCATGCCTCCTGAGCAGGTGGATCCTGGGACCTGCCTGCCTGCTCCCAGGACTGGAGCACCAGCTCCCCATGAACTCAGCAGTAAACAAGATTGTTTCAGAGTGGTGAGCACCGTGGGGTGCCCTGGATGGGGTGACCCAGCAGGAGACTGCCTGGCTGGGATTCACGTAAATGGAATGAGCTCTGCTTGTTCAAGGAAAAGCCAGGAGGGGCTTCTAGATGGGGTTGGGGAGTACAGTTTGGCTCACGGAGAGGATGGATTCTGATGAGCTGCTCCTCAAGGAGCCACGCATTTCCTGTCAGTGAGTGAGGCCCTGTCCCTGGAAGACTTTAAGCATAGCAAGGCCGAGGTGACTGGAGCCAGGAGCCCTGCCAGGAGAGGGGCCTGAGCTGTGTCCCCCAAGGCCCGGCCGGAAGCGCTCTAGGGGCTGTGAGGCCGAGACCCAGGCTTGGGGCAGAAAGTGGCCCGGTATTCAGATGCTGTTATTTATTCCAAGCTGTGATGGAAATAGAGCAGCTTCCGTACCCTCCGCTCCCCCTGTGCCTGTCCCCAGGCCTCGCCAAGGCTCCAGTGGGGATAAAATCAGTAGCACTTGTGCAAGTGACATGTTGTTTGTCTTCCAGCTTATGAGAAGCCTCTGAGTTATCTCAAGTTTTGCCTAAAACAACGTTTTTCTCCATTTCTTAAAAAAAAAAAAAAAAAACCACAGCAGAAGAAAAGAGATTATCTTATTTTATACAATATGCCATCAGCCAGGGAGCAGAACACCGGCAACACTTGAGGGTTGCATAGCAACTGGCTTTTCAATTGATTTTTTTTTTTTGAGAAGGCACCAAAGCTACTGAACTGTTCTCATTTTAAATATTTCCTAAGATGATTAAAATCAAAGCAAACGGAAATCAGAGACTTGGGGACAATCAAAGAACATAAGGTATCTTGTCAGGTCAAGACAAAATATGGAATGCTCTTAGAAATTTTTCAGCGTTGGAGGGGAAGGGTCTGAGAAAGTCTGACTGTGAGTCTCTTAGGGGAAGGCAAGAGAAGAGAATGCTGGGGCAGGGCTCAGTGTTCAAGGCCCAGTGCCACCATCTGCTTACTGCATGTCCTGGGCCATTGCCTACCTGCTGTGGACCTCCGCTTCCCTGACTGTGTGAGGGGCAGTGTAGGGGATTCAGAACACCCCAGGGACAGCCCCTGGTTTCCCCAGAGTCTGGGTCCCAACCCCCAATCAGATGGGGGCCAAGCATGGTGTCCAGCCCCCACCCCCACCCCCAGTCATTGCGGCCCACCTCCTGAGCCAGACTCTCCATGGTCCAGAGAAGAACAGGAAGCATTAGGGCCAGACGTGCCCCATAGGCTTGAGCTGGGAAGGTTCATGTGAAGAGTCCTGAGCTGGCTTTCTCTGGGAATAGCTTCCCAGCCTCTGGGAGGATGTCTGGAATGTTCCTTGATGATATGGGAGTCCTGAGCAGAGAAATAAGGATCATGCCTTCCAGCCCTCACTGGTGTTGGGGTCGCAGATGCCTGTCATGAGGTTTGAGCTCCAGGCACCGCCTTGTCCGCTGGAGCTGCCCGGAGAAGACCCCCAGCCTCGGGGGAGCCTGTGCTGCACCCAGCCTGGGGCTTGGTGTTAATTCTGGCCCTGTTGATCCTTGTGGGACCTTCAGTGAGCTATTTACTCTCACTGAGCCTTAGTGTCCCCTGTAAGGGGAGTGCACACTAGCAATGACAACAGGAACAAGGGTATTCATGCAAGTCACAGCCTGCAGTGCCCTCTTTGGCTCAGACCCTGTCTGCAGCCCCTTATGTGATGTCACACACTTCACCCTCACAGCAGCTCTCTGGGGCAGTCACCTCGTCAGCCCCACCTGCCAGGACAGGTGAGTGGCCTACCGAGGTCACACAGCGGTGAGCAGCTTTGCTGGGCTGTTATTCCACAGGCTGGGGAACATGAGCTCCGGGCTCTTTGGCTATGCTCCCCACAGAGGGCATTTTGCTGTCCCCCACCCTGGGGATGCTCGTGGCATGTAGCAGGTAGAGGCTGAGATGCTGCTCAGCATCCTTCAGTGCACAGGACAGTCCCCACCGCAGAGAATCACCTGGCCCCAAGGACCAGCAGTGCCAAGGTTGAGAATTGACCTCTGCTTTCTTTTTTTTTTTCTTAATTTATTTATTTTTAAATTTATTTTTATTTTATTATTATTTTTTTAACATCTTTATTGGGGTATAATTGCTTTACAATGTTGTGTTAGTTTCTGCTTTATAACAAAGTGAATCAGTTATACATATACATATGTTCCCATATCTCTTCCCTCTTGGACCTCTGCTTTCTTGAACCCAGCCGATCTGGACTCCACTCTGTGCACGCTGTCCTGTTTTGTGCATCTTTGGGAGGGCGGATTGGGCAGGAGACCCTCTGGGGTCATGGCAGTTGAGAAGGCTTCAGTGGGCTTCAGCTGGATCCATGGGACATGAGCCAAGGGGCAGAGACAAAGAACATTGTGGGTGCTGATCACCATGGACAGAAGCGCCTGAGCTCCCAGCTCGGTGCTGCGGTTGTGCCCACTTTGGAGATGGGAAGCCCAGGACAGTGAGGTAACTAACTTGTCCAAGAACACAGGGCAGTTGACAGATGAGCAGGCCTCCAACCCCAGGGCCCTGAGCTGCCCAGGTGAGCCCCACCTGTCACTTGCAGGTGCCCTGGTGGGCAGGGTTTGTGGTCTGAGGGGCTCCCTGATATGCCCCCAAGCCTGCAGAGCCTCCAGGCTGCTGGTCCCACTTTTCTCCTGTCTCCTTGACTGAGGGAGGTAAGAGCATAAATACTGTAATTCAGCTCATTCTGGAGCAAACAATGGAAATGTCAGAGAGCAGTGATGAGAACAGAACTTTCTGCTCAGGTCTTAACTGATTTGTTTAATGTGGGACCACAGAGGCTGTCAGGGGCTTCCGTGGTCCCCCTTGAACCGGTGCCCTGGCGTCTCAGAGCAGAGCCCTGGGATCCAGGCGTCCCACCGGCTGAGGCCCCGCGCTGCTGTTCCTGCGGCAGCAGCGCCACCTGGTGGCCACCTTGGCTCTCGCCCTTCCTTTCTTGTCCCGCCTGCCTAGGGGAGATGGCCCTGCAGACAGAACACCTTCAGAGGTGGCGTGGCTTCCAGGCCCACCTCCGCCTCTTTCTAGCGGTAGGACTTGGGGTGAGTTACTTCAGTTGTCTGAGACACGGTTTCTCATCCGGAGAATAGGTCAATAACAGCATCTATATCTTAAGGCAATTATACATTTTAAATTAGATGATACGTGTGAACGCAGAGCCCACTGTTACCACCCAGCCCCAGGGTGCATAAATGCCCTGTGTACTATAAAAACAGTTCCATGCACTATGGACAGCTGGCACCCTTGGCTCCCTCGGGAGGAGGGAGGCTGGTCTGTGAGATCCCGACCGGTTCTGGGGCCACCCCCTTACTGGGCCTGGGGTGCTGCCCCCTGGAACACCATGGCCCTCTGTGCAGTCCTCAGCCCAGCACAGGTGGGAACAGGCAGAGAAGCCAATGCAAAAAGGAGCAGATAGACGACTTTGGGGCCAGGAGGATGCAGGTGACTCCAGTGAGCTGGGTGTGAGAATCTTAACTGCAATAGCAGCTCTCTCAGCCTCTCTCCATCACTTCTGAAGGAGAAATAGACACGTCTCCTTTCCTCGCTCAGATGAGGACTACAGCTCACGTGCTGTGTGATACATAGCAAAGGCACGGGGTGGAGGCGTCTGAGGGCTGTGGATGTGGGCCAGGTGGCAGAAGAGTATGGGGAGATCCCACTAGAGCCCAGGTGACCCTCGTGGGTGCCCAGACCTCCCTCCTGGGCCCTCTGCCTGGACATCTCTGTCTGTGAGGAGCCCTTCAAGGCAGGCGGAACCTATGGGAAGGCTGGCAGCTCTCAGGAAGTAGGAGAAGTAGGTAGAGGAAAGGCTGAGCCTGGGGTGCTGGCTTCTGCCTAGAAGCTCGTGGGTGGTTGTTTGGAGGCTGCCACTAGGCAAGCCTGCTTCAGCCGTTTTTTCGTTCTTTTGAACCTCAGTTCTACTGACCTAACCTGAGTCCCAGGCTGGCTCTGGACTGTTCCCCCAGGAGCTGCACCCCGAGAAGCAGGAGAGCTCCCCAAAGGAAAACTGCTGAACTTTTACCGAGCAAACAAGCTGGGCCCAAAAGGATGATCCATGGCCTGTGTCCCGGCGTGCTGCAGACCCCACCTTTCCCTGCGAGTGTGTGGTCCTCTCCCCATGCCTCCTCTGCAAGTCCCACTGCCAGAAACCATCCTCCCTCTCTTACCAGGCGACACCTCTCTTGCTCATCTCCTGCCACCCCGTGGTCCTGACTGCTGAGACATTACACCAGACAACACCCCCATCCATCTCAGCAAATGTCCCCCTCCCCTCCCCCCTCCCTCCTCACTGACTCAGAGAGCTCTTTCTAAAGTGCACATGCGTCTGGCACCTGCCACAGAGCACAAGGCACACTGCGCCCTCCTGAACTCTCCAGACCCTATGAGGATCCCAGCCCTTAGCTCCTTGGTGGCCATCTGAGATGGGTCAGATCCTTGAGAAAGTTGGGACATTAGCAGAGAAATAGGAAGTAAGCAGCTCTGCACCTTGGATGCCGGAACACTGACATCACCCTCCTCCTCCATGTCTCAGGGTCCTGTCTAGGCTGCAGGTTCCCAGGGCCCAGCGCGTGGCCATTGTTTTCTGTGACCTGCCTCCCCAGGGCCACCTCGTCCTGGTGTAGCCCCTCCAAGCCCTTCTCTCTGCCCCTCCTCTTGGGGAGTCTCCTCAGAACCCAAAAGCCAGGAGGGGGTCCCAGACAACTTCTGCTCTGGACCCTGCAATGCAAACCCCCATGGGGCTGGAGAATGGAAGTGGCAGGCTGTTTTTTGGAGTGGAGGAAGGAAGACGAGGCAAGAACAAAACGCAAATCAATATTTCAATAAATTATCCTATCCTGCCGCAGCAGTGAGATCACGGTGGCTGCTGAGAGGGGCTGGGAACCTGGGCTGAACCCAGGAGCCTGGTGTCTGGGAGGCAAGAGGCGCTCGCCAGCGTGCCAGTGTCGGGTCCAACCTGCTAAGGCCTTTTCTCCAGGGTTCTCAACCTGGTGACCTGAGAGATGTGTTTTCTTTTGTCCACAGAACTTATTTTAACTTGAGTCAGTGTTTTCCAGGAGGTACGCTTCTTTGTAAAATGTGAACATTGGCCTGAGTAGTGAGATCTGGCAGCCCTGGGCTCTGTCCTTGCATGCCATGCCGATGGGGCTGGCGCTGAGTGTTGTTGCCCCTTCAGCTGGGCGTAGGCTCCTTGGTTGGCCACAGTCCTCGCCACTCCTTATCCCCCCAACTTCTTTACCATAACAGGGAAATACTCTTCTGTAACCTTACCCCTTCTGAACTGGCAAATAAAAGACAGACTCGTTTTTCCTTAGAACCAAACTGCCTCACTGACTTACATCACCGGCCTTGGCCTGTGGGCATTTGGGTTTGCAACACCCACCCAGCACTTCCCACGAGCCCACCCACTGAGCAGTCAGGCCTCTCTCTGAGCCCCCAGCTTGTTTGTCCTCACCCTGTTTCAGCCTTTGCCTCTGTCCCCAACTCCATGGCCTTATTTCTGCTCTCTGGCCCTGACACAGTGTGTCTTTCTGACTGGGCCCTTGACTCCTTGTCAAAGATGTGACCAGAGCTTCTCTCCCACTGGTGTTGGACATACCAGCTGGACCCTGGAGAACAGCCACTGGCTTTCCTTTGCCAGCCAGTGCCCTTGACTGAGCTTCCCACGATTCTCCAAGGAGGAAGTCCCCTGCTCATGCTCTTTCAGCTGCAAGTGACAACAACACAACTCAAATTGACTTTCATGGGAGGAATTTCCTGACACACAATATGTGAGACACATATCTGCTGCAGACATCTTCTAGAATGGCCCCTGGTGAGCCCACATCTTGGTATTCACTCCCCGGTGTGGTCCCCTCCCTGTGGGTTTGGGCAGGACTGAGATTTGCATCTAAATGGACTGAGACCTCTGTCTTGGATGTGCCCTATCAATGCTATCTCTTGGGTCACTCGTGCTGGGGGGAGCAAGCTGCCCCGTGTGACTGCTCTGTGGTGAGGTCCATGTGTCCGTGAGGAACTGGATCCTGCCAGTAACCACGTGAGTGAATGTGGGAGTGGGTCTTCCCCAGGGGAGCCTTCGGATGACATTGCAGCCCCAGTCTCAGCTGCCAGCACTCTCACGGGAGACCTTGAGCCAGAAGACCCTACTAGATTGCCTTTGGATTCCTAACCCGGAAACCATGAGATAAGTGTTTGAGGTTTTTCAGACCATAAAGTTTGGAAGTAACTCATTTTGTGGCAATAGATAACAAACAGGCCTGGGGTAGGCTGGCCTCAGGCCTGGGGGAGCCAGGTGGTTGTGTGAAGATACCAGGAATTGACCTCTCTCCACCCCAGGCCCTGCTCTATCTATGCTGGCTTCTTCCTCCCCTGGGGTCTCCTCCCCTAGTGGCAGCTCCAGGCTCGCAGTCTCACACCTTTCCAACTCCTTGGCCCCAACCATCCTTTGCTGGGAAGGTGCAGGGTGGTGTTGGCTGGGCCTGAGCCTAGGGTCAGACCCAGATTAACAGAGAGGATATTTTACCAAAGGGGGACTGGGCTGCTGTTGTCAGAAGAGCCCAGGCAAAAGTAGCTGCAATCTAGCAGGGGAACAATCCCCTGATGTTTGGGCTGAGAGACATGGCCCTGAGGGAAACAAGGCCCTTTTGTTGGAGATGGACTAACAAGGCTCTGAACTGGTTTTGGGCTTTGTGGAGCTGGGGGAGTCCCACTCCAGTGGGGGCTCTGCGGCCATCCTTGATCAAGTGGTCATCAGTGGCCTTTGTGATCACCCTCTGATCGGGACTTGGGCTGGCAATCCGAAGCCCAGTGGGGTCCATACTCAAGCACCAAATCAGATCCACCCATGAGGGTCCCTTCCTTCTCATTCCACCCAAAGGTCCTTCCCTAGAAAGGAGAGTCTTTCACTCACTTCCTCCTCCAGAGCTGTGGCCTCTCAAGGTTTTCTGGAGACAGTGATCACCAGGCAGGGTCTTGAGCTGACCTGCTTGGATGAGATATAGATGCCACGTCCCCTTCCTTTGCCCTTTCTGTGTCAGGTGGGGTGGGCCGTGCTGTGCTGCAGGAACAAACAAGCTCCATGTCCCCGCAGTTTACAACAACAAAGATTGATTTCCCCCTCACACTTGTATGTTCATTGTGAATTGGCAGAGGACTCTGGTCTCATTGTCACTCAAGGCTTAGGTGACAGAGCAGCTACCATCTCAACATGCTGGTTCACATGCCAACAAGGAGAGACCTCTGGAGGCGCTCATGTGGGCAATTAAGTGCTTGGACCGGGAAGAGACACACGTCACTTTTACTCGCAGCTAATTGGCCAGAGCTCGTCACATGCTTCTCCGAATCACAAGGGGGGCAGGAGTGTACCTCCCTTCCCCTTTTCCAGCATCCTCTGGGCTGTCCACCTCTGTGCCAATGTCTAACAGGTCCTGGCCACCAGACCTCTCGCTCCAGTCTATGACTGACTTCATTAGGATTCAACTACATCTTTTTTTTTTCTTTTTTAAAAAAATTTATTTATTTTTGGCTGCGTTGGGTCTTTGTTGCTGTGCGCGGGCTTTCTCTAGTTGCGGTGAGCAGGGGCTACTCTTCGTTGAGGCACATAGGCTTCTCATTGCGGTGGCTTCTCTTGTTGCGGGACACGGGCTGTAGGTGCGTGGGCTTCAGTAGTTGTGGCACGCAGGCTCAGTAGTTGTGGCTCTCAGGCTCTAGAGCGCAGGCTCAGTAGTTGTGGTGCACAGGCTTAGTTGCTCTGTGGCATGTGGAATCTTCCCAGACTAGGGCTCAAACCTGTGTCCCCTGCATTGGCAGGCGGATTCTTAACCACTGTGCCACCAGGGAAGCCCCTCAACTATATCTTATTAAAACAAGTAATCTCATCTCTCAGGAGCAATTGGCTCTGTGCTTAGGACTTGGGAACTGGTCTGCCATCTTGTAAGCCATTGACTTGGGTAACTCACGAGATGCCTGGCAATGACTAGTCCTCCCTGGCCTTGAATCGTTCTTCCTTCTTCTGCAACATGCTGGCTTACTAACAATACCCTATATCTTATTCTCTGCTACGTATACACAAAAAGAGAAATATGTGGCTCTGCTTGATGGATATATTTATGCAAGAGAAGAGACAAAACATCTGCTTACGTGTCTACCAAAGAATGCATAGTTCTACTTTATGGACAGATGTATCCTTAAAGTGGAACAGAACGTGCCCAGTACTCTCTGCCTAGAGGGAACTACTTTGATGGTGGGAGTATGTGGTGAGAGCAGAAACTGGAGTGTCTGCTGTGAGGATTGTGGAGAGAAAAGGGATGAGCGCAGCTTATAGGAGACTTGATTTTGAGATGATACAGTGTATGTTTTATTTGTGGAGGAAGTTTAGGGCAGTGGATTGAAAATAAACTTTGGTTTCAGGCTTCCTAGCTGTGTGACCTGGGGCAAGTTACTTGACCCCTCTGAGCCTCAGTTTCTTGCCTCTTCGGGTGGTTGTGAAGACTGAATGAGAGAGTGAATGCCAGTGCCATGGTGCAGATCAGGCTGCACTGCTGCCAGTCCAGCAGCCAGCCTTGGCTAGTAGGTATGTGTCATGACACAAAATGGAATGTGGTTGCTCCCAGTGGCTTCCTGTCCGTGGATCCTGAGGGAATTATCCCTGTGCTCCTGTTCCTTATGTGGCTCCTTTGCTGTATTTGCTGCAGGGTTTTTCCCTCCTTTGTGTCGTTTTCTGCAAATAGCTTCTATCAAGGGGAAAGCACAGGTCTCTGGGCTTGTAGTCATACTGAGAGTTCTGTCTCCCCTGTCCTGGAGCCTGCCAGAATGTAAGCTCTTCAGGGTGACCGAGGTTCATTGCATTTGCCTCCTGGCCAGGGCCTGCACAGAGCAGGGGCTAAATAGGATGCAGGGGCCCTGGAGGTAGGGTGGGCTGAATGGACTCTTTGAGCCTTTAGACGGCCTCAGAGCTTGGCTCCCACGTCTCACCTGAAATTGTGCAGTGACTTTGTGTGGAAACTCGTGCAGTTATGTGGAAAGGCCGGGGAGCCTTTCCATCCACTCAGGAGAATGGAGCCAAGTGAGAGGGGGTCTTGAGAATGGACTGGGCTTAGCGCCACCTGGCCCAGGTCCCCGGTAGATGGGGTCTGCTCAGCTCCCATCAGGACCACCAGACGCCAACCCCTCTGTTTGTCTCTCCTGCCCCTGCAGTCCCTGAGCCTCATTGAGATTGGGAACCCCTCTCAGAGTCTGGAGAACGTTTGCCGCTGGGCCTACCTCCAGCAGAAGCCAGACTCCGGCCACGATGAGTACCACGATCACGCCATATTCCTCACACGGCAGGACTTCGGGCCTTCAGGCATGCAAGGTGAGCCCCTGGCCCTGCGAGGGCCCCCTGGCAACCTTGGCCTGGGCTGGGAAGGGTGTCTGGGCAAGGGGGCCTGCGTCGAGGGGGAAGGGTAAGTGCTAGTGACCTCCTAGCTCTTGCAAACCACCAGGAACTCTGACCTTTCCCCCAGGTAACTGCATCTCTGGGAGGGACAGAGAGGATCAAAGGTAGTGAAATGGGCAGAGTCTGGGGCTGGCAGCCTCAGACCAGACAGGATCTGAGGCTGGGTTTCAGAGTTTTTTGCTTCCTCCAGCTTTCACAAAACAAATTTGAATAAGTTTTCAATCTTTAACAGTTAAGAAACTTTACTTAAAAATTCAAACTATATAAAACTGACAGATCTAAAAGAAAAAATTGAAGGTCTACAATCATCGTTGAAGATTTTCACACATAGCAAGGAATGCACACCACACCGTGATGGATCTCTTGCAGTGAATGTTGAGTGAAATAAGCCAGTCAGAGAAGAATATATACTTATGATTCCATTTATTTCAAGTTTGGAAGTGAGCAAAACTAATCTGTGGTGTTAACAGTCAGGAGTGGTCAGGAGGGAGAGAGTCGCTGTTGGAAGAAAGAAGAGGTTTCTGCAGTGTGTGGACAGTTTCATTTCTTGATCAGGGAGGTGGCTACACAGGTGTGATCACTTTGTGATAATTCACTAGTTGTGTCCTTATGATTTGTGCATTCTTATGGCATATATTATACTTCAAATGAAAGAGCTTTAACGACCTATATAAAAATGTATATTCAGGGGAGTGGACCCTGTTTCACTTCACCCCTATCCTCTACAGATAGTCGTTTTTATTAGTTTCTAGTTGATCATTCCAGTGATCCTTTTTGTTTTCTCGGTACGCGGGCCTCTCACTGTTGTGGCCTCTCCCGTTGCGGAGCACAGGCTCCGGACACGCAGGCCCAGTGGCCATGGCTCACGGGCCCAGCCGCTCTGCGGCATGTGGGATCCTCCCGGACCGGGGCACGAACCTGTGTCCCCTGCATCGGCAGGTGGACTCTCAACCACTGTGCCATCAGGGAAGCCCCAGTGATCCTTTTTATAAAAATAAGCATATTTATCTGATATAGGTGCTGATTCCTTCCAGCACTTTCTTCCATGACTTAGTTCATATGCACCGCTCTGCTCTCTTAACCTGCAGCTTCTCTCTGCCAACCACTTGTCATATTCACGTAAATAGAAAGACTTCTTAAGTGACCCCTGATCAGAGCTAGGATTAGTTCACGTTAACAGAACACCTCTAAGGCACTACTGTTGCCCCCTTTGCCACGCAGATCAGCACCACAGTGGGAAGCAGATGGGAACAGAGAGTGTGACCCCAGATCCCACCAAGCACAGAATATGGCTCCTAGTTGGTGTGGGTGCCTCCCCACTGGGAGGGGGCTGCTAGCTCCCCTTCAAGCCCTACACCAGTGTGGCCAGCTGACAGACAGAGCACCCTGTCTGCCCTTGGTCCAAGTGAGAGCTCTAATAGGGAGCAGAATTGTTCCATAGGAGAGAAGCCAATACAACCTTTGTATTAAGTGACCTCATTCTTCATTTAAAACTGTGAAAGGATAGCCAAGGATTACCAGACATGAAAAAAACCGATAGGATGAAAAGGATGGACCAAGATGCAAAATAAAATTTTAAAACTGACGCCGGAGGAAACAGATAATTTAAAGAAGGGAAAAGCACAGTTTATAAAGTAATATCCCCAGAATGAGGAACTACATCTGTAAACCCAGAACAGGTTGCAAGGAAGAATTAGAGAACAAAGGGTTTTCATTAAATAAAAGATTTGACGGTGTCGACTAAAAAATTAAATGCCCAACCTAAAGGCTGAGTCACAGAAATTTTTAGGACTTCAAGCCCTTGAGGCAGCATCTCAAGTAACCCTGAGAGAACTGCTTCGAGGAGGCGAGGGGGTAGCTAGGATACACAGGAGTTTTGCAACAAAGGGCAGGTAATAAGAACAAAAGATTACTGTTAATTAAAGAATACTAGAAACCTCAAGTTAAGGCATTTACTGCTTTTCTGTGTATGGGAAAATGCAAGAGTCTGGGCTCACTAAAGTCATTCCTTTGATATGCACCTCAGCTATCTGAAGCCAGTATCCTGTGTTTTCACATCCAGAGTTTCCTCAGGGCTCACCGTGGGGATTGGCTGAAGTCTGATGGCTGCTAGAAGGCAGGTATTCTTTGCCTCAGGGCTCACCAGCTCACTGGTGGTGGCTGCGATCGCTGATGACTGTGACATCCTTTGTGGCAGACAATATTCCATTTCTCAGTGGGTAAAATAGAAAATTCAAAAGTTGAAATAAAAAGTCAATGGATCCAAAAAGATTAAAATATGAGAGAAAAGTTGATGTAGAGGCTCAATCCAGGAAATACAATATCTATCTAAAAAGATTTCCAGAAAGAAAATAACAGCAGAATAAAATAAGGATATAAAGCAAAAAATACAGGTACATTTTCAAGTCTTCAGATCCTAAAGGTTCATTTAATGCTAATGTAGGTGAATGAGAAATACTCATACTGAGGCACGTATTCATGTGCAAGCTTTGCATGCAAAGGACAAAGAGAAGACCACAAATGTTTGCTCTGGCGCTGATGGGAGAACAATCATCTCAAAATCTACAGAGCAAAAAATGCTTTATGACATAGATTTTCCTGTTTATTAGAAGGGAAAAAGACAATACGATGCTTTTACAGACAAGTCTAAAACCAGCACTCCCCCATCACACTTCCTTCCCTTCTGTGCTTTTCTCTGGGAGCACGTTGCCTGGGACCTCCCTGTGGGGTCTCAGAAGAGTGAGACTGAGTCGGGGTTGTTGACTTAAAAAAGAATATATTCACAACGTGAGAGTTGCGAGTTAAGTTTTATTGGGGGCAAAATGAGGACTGCAGCCCAGGAGGACAGCGTTCCAGAAAACTCTGAGAAACTGCTCCAAGGAGGTGAGGGGAGGAGCTAGGATATAGAGGAGTTTTGCAACAAAGAGCAGGTAATTGGGAACATCAAAAGATTGTTGTTAAATAAAGAGAACCAGATATCTCAAGGTAAGGAATTTAGTGCTTTTCTATGTATGGGAAGATGCAAGAGTCTGGGCTCACTAAAGTCATTCCTTTGATATGCACCTTAGCTATCTGGGGCCAGTATTTTTACATCCTGAGTTTCCTCAGTGCTCACAGCAGGGAGTGGCTGCAGTCTGATGGCTGCTAGATGGCAGGTATTCTTTTCAGCCCTGAGTTTCCTCACGGCTCAACAGTTCATGTTGGAGGGCTGCAATCATTGGTGACTGTGACATCCTTTGTTTATCGATATGGCAGGAAATATTCCATTTATAAATATTCCATTTATCAGAGGACAGGCTGGCTTCTCACTTGGTGGGCCACTAGGACGCCCAGGCTTCTAAACAGAGGCCCCCTCTGGCACACAAAGGTCTGTATGTACTTCTGTATCTTGTCCAGGGGCAAGTGGCTAGGCCCTGTTCTCTGGATTTCCTCCATTTGGGGTGGGGTCATCATGTACTCCCATCACCCTCCCCCTCCCCATGGGTGAGAATGTTGTCCTGTAAGGCTTCCCTGGGGACATCTTAAGACATCCCATGATCGGGCTCAACCTAGTCAAGGGGGGTCATTCTTCCACGGACCAGCCATGCCACAGGAAGGCCTTCCTGGCCTTCCTGCCCGGGTGGTTCAGGCTCATTCCTCAGCCCTGCCCTCATTCCCTGTCAGGCTCCATTCCCGACTGCTTCCTTGGATCACACACTCTAACTGGGCTGGCAAAACCCACTGTGTCTCCTTAATGTTACCTGTGAATTCAGTGGCTCTTCAGAAGCCCTTGAAGGGGTGGGGTGGGCCCACAGGGCTGCTGGAGGGCCCGTGGCATCTCATGTCGGGGGTTGGCCTGCTGCAGCTGCCCCTCCTCATTCTCCACCTTGCCCGGGACAGACCCCTGGACCCCTCAGCCGGAATGTGGCTCATAATCTCCTCAGTCAGAGTGCAGAGTTGCCGGGCCAAGGGCTCCGAGGGCCCCGTTGTCTGTGGCTGGTCTGTCCCCCAATCCACGCAGCCAGTCCCCTCTGCATGACTCAGCAGGGCAGCGTAGCACCTCGGCTGTCCTTGCCTGACCTGCCCATGAACAGCTCAGGGCCACCCTCACTGTAGCCTTCTGTGCACTATGGAAACCCATCCAGTTGAGGACCCAGAGAAGGACCTATGGACCACGAGGGAGCCAGGGAAGGTCCCGAGGGGTGGGCTCAGGGTATGGTGCCGGGCACCGGGGCCAGGGTTCTTGCAGCACCAGGAGCGGGTGTGGAGACAATGTGCTACCCAGGGGCCAGAAGGCCACCCAGCCAAGCGGGGGGGGAGGAGCGCGGGAGGTGGCCTGAAAGGGAATAGCGGGAAGGAGGTGGCAGAAAGCCTTAGCAGGTGAGACCTGGGCTTGGGAAACTGAGCTTGCCGCGGTGTGGCCACAGACGGGCAGGGCCGAGGCCCGCTGCCCTGGGGGAGGGGACAGGTGGTCTCCTGAACCATGCCAGCCACGGGGGCAGTTGGCTCTGCTCATTTGCTCTGGGGGTGTTGGGGTCAGGGCCCCCAGATTTGGGCAGGGCTCTGAGCCTGGGACCTGGAACTACCCTTTGTCCCCTTCCAGGCTATGCTCCTGTCACTGGGATGTGCCACCCTGTCCGCAGCTGCACCCTGAACCACGAGGACGGCTTCTCCTCAGCGTTTGTCGTGGCCCATGAGACTGGCCACGTGTAAGTGGACTCACCATCCTTGTTGTCTGAGGAAGGTCGGGGTTCAAAGGGCCCCACTTCTCCTCTGTGCCCTGAGAGGGACAGGACCTGTATGAAAAGCCCTTGGGATGTGATGTCCTGCCTCCGTGCTGCACAGGACAAGCTGGAGGCCCACTTTCTGCTGAAGGCCGCCCCAGGCAGGAGCTGGGGGCTTTCCACCCATTATGCCATTCAAGCACCTGGGCAGGGTGGGGGGGTCTTCTTACCCCATTTTACAGATGCGTAGCTGAGGCTCTGAGAGAGCCTTCCCCAGGAGCATAGAGCTGGAGTTGGGGAAGTTACTCCGCCTGGGTGTGCACACTGCTGGGTGTGTAGAGAGGGCTGTGGATGCCTCTGCCTCCATTGCATTCTCATGTAACAGTGCTCTGCCTTGGGGACAGGATACCTGAGGGGGCTGCTGCTGGATGCTCTCACCTCAGAGTGCCCCTGACTTTAAAGTTAGCTGGTAGAAAATGGGTACCACCTTGCTCAGGGCAGACCAAGCCAACTAAGGTGGGGGGGGGGCAGCTCGGGGAGGTTAGGGGTGCCCTCTGAGCATAAGGGTGGGGTGGAGCTGACAGGTGAATGCGGCCAGGTGAGGGTCCAGTGAGGCTGCCTTGTCTTCCCGCACAGGCTGGGCATGGAGCACGATGGGCAGGGCAACCGCTGCGGTGATGAGGTGCGGTTGGGCAGCATCATGGCGCCCCTGGTGCAGGCAGCCTTCCACCGCTTCCACTGGTCCCGCTGCAGCCAGCAGGAGCTGAGCCGCTACCTGCAGTGAGTACCACCTGTGTCTCCCAAAGACGAACCCGAAGTGCCGGTCTCAGCACCTCCAGCCTGAGGTGCAGGGAAGGGGAGAGGGGGACAGCAGTACAGGACGGGGGTATCCCATTGTTGGGGGCTAGGTTTTGGATGGAAAGTGGTTATGACAGCTGTACCTTTAATGGACGCCTGGTCCTGGGTAGCTTATGCCAAAGAAAACAGGTGCAGCAGGGAAACTGAGGCAGCACAGCCTAGGGCTGGGGTGTGCAGGCAGGCCCACCCCCAAGGCTCCATGAGGGGCCTCAGCTGCCTCCTGGGCTAGATGGCCAGTTCTGTTGAAGGCAGCTTGTGGCACCCATGTGTCCCCTCCCAGCTCCTATGACTGCCTGCGGGATGACCCCTTCACCCACGACTGGCCAGCACTGCCCCAGCTCCCGGGGCTGCACTACTCCATGAACGAACAGTGCCGCTTTGACTTCGGCCTTGGCTACATGATGTGTACCGCGGTGAGTGTGGGAGCCTACGACACCTCCAAGGGCTGGGCGGGGGGAGTCTGCCCCAGATCGGCCTGGCTTCCTGGGAGGCGGCTGGTGTTGGGTGGCTCCCTGGCACAGGGTGGAGCAGCCCTCCAAAACAGCAGCCTCTCCCTCCATACCCACTGCTCTTTCCCCAGTCGGTACCCAGTGCCCTCCTGGCTGGCCCAGACATGGCTTTAGGAGGGATTGAGGCAGTGGAGTGTTCAGCAGGTGAACAGCGGGTGCTCATGGGACCCTGCAATGACCGCCCCTCCTGCCTGGGCCAGAGGAAGGCCACCAAGCCTTCATGCCAAGCACACTTGTGCCCAGCTTTCTGTCCAGGCTCTGTGAGAGGTGCAGCCACCAAGGTCTGGAGGCCGGGGAGGCCAAGCAGCCTGCAAAGATGTGAAGCACCGTGCTGTCTGCTTGAGGTCCTCACTGCCCCAGAGTCACACACAGCTCAGGGCACCACACAGGCCTGTCATGTGTGGACAAGTCATTTCTGGCTCCACAGCTGTGCAAGAGGACTCTGGGTGACAGGGCGGCACCCCTGGAGAGTCCCTGAAGTGGGAGGTGGCCTGGCTAGCTCCTGGTGCTCTCTTCCAGTTCCGGACCTTTGACCCTTGCAAGCAGCTGTGGTGCAGCCACCCTGACAACCCTTACTTTTGCAAGACGAAGAAGGGGCCTCCCCTGGATGGGACCATGTGTGCACCCGGCAAGGTGAGTTGGGGCAGAGGGCAGGCACTGTGACATGCACAGGTCTCCAGGGACAGGCCCCGCAGGGCCCTCGGAGTGGGGCCAGGGGTCTTCTCAGGGGACCCCTTCCTCATTTCTAAAAACCCCACACTCCACAGCTTCTGCCCCGTGCACTCTTTCTTCTACAGGAGGGAACCTGGTGTCTCAGAGTCCCTCAATGTGCTTCAAGCCCCACTGCAGGAATCCCCTCCTCTGAGGACCAGTTTCAGGGTTCCAGCAGCCTTCCATCTCCCCCTGCACACTGTGGGTGACTGGGTCACCTCATCTTGAGGCCAATATTGGCCAACATTCTGGTGACCACGGGATCCTCAGGCCCAACATCAGGCTTGGCCTTTCTATTCTCTGGCGCCTTGGTGTTTGGTCCCTGGTGGGCAGACTTGTCCCTGGAGGTAGGTGGATGGCCACCCACCAGCGCCTGCCTGCTGCCCCAGGCCCTCTTCCCACCTTCCCACCTCCTACTTCCAAAGCAGCAGAACAAAGGGCTTCTCCTTCCAGCCCAAACTCCGGGCCTGATTCTCATCGGTTCAGATGAAATCGCACTCCCACTCCTCCGCCAAGCACTTGCTAGGGGGCTGGCTTATGCAGGTGAGCCTAAGCCTAATCCAGGAGGATTCAGCCCAGGGAAGACACGCAGACACAGCAGCATCCAGTGAGGCCCAGGAGAAGACTCCAGCACGTGTCCCCCAGAGTCAGGCCTAGGAAGGCACCCAAACCACCTGAGCCTGAGGTTCCTACACCGCAGGTCTTAAATGCTGCTTTATTTTAGAAGCCCTGGCAGAGCTTTTTAAAGTTACGGATTTCCAGGTCCACCCTGAAGATTTTGATTTGGGATGAGGACTGAGAATTGTTTTGTTTGGCTCTTTATTTGTAAAATGATGGTAAAGTTCACATAACGTAAAATTCATCACTTTAACCACTTTCAGGGGCTTTTCGTACCTTCCTAATGTTGTGCAACCATCACCGCTATCCAGTTTCCAAAACTCTTCATCACGCCAAAGAGAGGCTGCATTAAGCAGTGGCGCCTCATTTCTCTCCTCTCTCCAGCTCCTGGCAACCACTAATCTGCTTTCTCTGTCTGTGGGTTTGCTTATTTTGGAATTTCACATAAGTGGAATGATATACTATGTGCCTTTCGTGTCTGGCCTTCTTCACTTAGCATAATAACTTCAAGGTTCATCTGTGTTGGAGCAGATATCAGTGCTTCATTCCTTTTTATGGCCAAATAACATTGCACTGTATGGATATACCACATTTGTTTATCGTTTGATGGACATTTGGTTTTTTTCCACCTCTTGGTATTTGTGAATAGTGCCGCTAATGAACATTCACGCGTATGTTTCTGTTAGAAGACGTGGGGAACGGTATTTTTAAGAGGTGCCCCGGGTGATTTAGCTGTGCCCCTAGACTTAATGAACTGTCAGAAGTTGGAAATGAAATGTTGTTAGTAATACTCCAGGGACTTAGTAATGCCAGAACTGACCTCATAGCCCTGCTCCCCACAGGAGCTCGAGGGAGGGAATGGGGCCCCAAAACATCTGCTTTAACCCCAGTGGGGAGCCCAGTAAGTGCTAAACTGGTGAATGAGACTAGCTCAGCATGGCCTCCTTCCCCCGGTCTGCCCCTCCAAGTCCAGCCCTGGGTGGAGAGAAGGAGTGGGAGCAGACCCTGCACAGTGTGCTCACCCAGGGGTGTGTGTGGCTGGTCTTCACCCACAGGACCACTGACCACTACAAAATGTGGGCCAAAGAGTGCCTGACCGCCAGCTGATTGGCCCACTTCTCCTGGGCAGGGTGTGGGTGTGGGTGTGGGGTCTGGTGAGGAAGGTGGGCAGATGTGGCCAAAGTACCCTTTCTCACAGAAAACACTGACTCAGTGACGACCTTTCACTCTTTTTGGTGGTAGGACCCTTAGTTCATTTAGCCCAGTAAAAACCCCATCATTTTATGTATTAAAAAACAGTCTTGTGCTGATTGAGGGGGTGGAGCTGGGGCTTAGCTCAGCCTGCCCTCGTTCACAAGGAGCATAGGTAGAAAGCTGACCTAGGTGAGGGATCCCTGGTGTGTGTGTGTGGAGTGGGGCTGGAGGGGCAAAGGGAGAGAGGAGGACGGGCAGGGCACCTCCCGGGGGGCCTATCAGAACCCTCTGCCTCTATGAGTTTCCTATTGCAATGTAATCTTATATTTGGAAAGCAATCATCCTTTGTCTCTCCCTTTCCTGCAAGAACAGCCACAGGGCCCGGGAGAGAGGAGAGGCAGAAGGGAGCAGGGGGAAAGTCTAGGCAGGTTGGAGAAATAGCAGGTCATCTCAGGGACCAGGGCTTTGCCAAGCTCAGCTGTCCGTTTCCGTCCCTCTCTGCCCCCATTGCAAGACCCCTGGCAGGGGCTCACACAGCACTCAGGCTCTGCCTGGGGTCCTCATGTCCACAGTGGGTCATCCCAAGCGCATCCTCCCGTCTTGGCCTCCAGCACTGGATTATATCGCTGCTTACTCACAGTTTCCTACACCCACCATTTCCCAGAGACGGAACAATGTATCTATATTCCATCCACAGAGATGACCTGGGGAGAAGGAACAAAACTACAGATGAGCCAACTCCACTGCCTGCCCCTCAGTTTGATGGCTTTTTCATTGTCTGCCTGGGTTCCCACAGTGGGGTGTGAAGGGTGCAGAGTGCATGTGTTGGTGAGATCAAGTGGAGAGGGATGAGGGCCAGTGGGCACACGGCTTTTCTCATGGAATCAGGAGTTGTGGGCAGGCGTGTTTGGCTGAGAGGGGAGAGGTGAGCTCGTTGCTCTTGGACGTAGATGTGGGCAGTGGACCTGAGGATTAGGCTGATCAGCCACGTCAGCTTCACATTCATCCATCCATCCATGTGTCAGGCTCCCTCTGCCTCCATCAGACCTCGCTGTCTGTGGGGGTTGGCCACGAACGTGACGAGGCAGCCATGACATGGTGGTGAGGAACGGGTTGGGGAGGGGCCTGTCGGGAGCTCAGAGAGGCTTCCTGGTCAGCGGCCCCAGCCAAATCCCAAAGGGTAAAGAGACGTGGGACCAGTGCTTCAGGCGGGGGGGCCTCATTGGGTGGGAGCGTGATGAGGATGGCTGGGGAGGGTGGATGAGAGGAGCATGATGTTTTAAAATATAATGTATTAGTAGAAAAGTTGAGGTACAGTAGGGCCAACAGATCAAGACAATTGCCATTGACAAGATAGTTTGTTCCTCACAAGTCCCAAAGGGAGGGGCCACACCACACCGTGGCAGGGGGGTGAAGGGGGGCTGTCGGGCACACAGGGAAGCATCAGGATCAGTTGGAGAGCAGAGGGCGGCAGGAACTCCAGTTTCTGCAGAAAGGAATGGCAAGGCAAGGTAAGCAGGCTTAGGTTTGGCTGCTGTGAATAATTTCAGTGGGCTCTGGGCCATAGGGGCTGCCCCTAGTTGTCTGGTACCTGACTGGCCCTGGAGTGATTAGGATGGAGGATGGTGGCCTGGAATTTAGGAGCCCTGATGAAGGAGGTGGCTCTGTGTGCTCTGGATTGATTGGTTTGCACTTGAAAATTGCACTTGTGGATGAGTTGTTTACTATTTCTAGGAACTGGCTAACCCTGGGAGGGACAGTGCCCCCAGGGTCAGCAAGGCCCAGAAGTCGAAGCATCAGAATCCAGAAAACAAAAGACCCGATTAACACACATGGCTCCGCAGGAGACTGGGTGATGGTGGGAGAGAGGGAAGGACTGATTGAACTGATGATGGCTGTTCCTGAGCCTGCTTCATCACCTGCCCTGTCCAGGGTGCTGGGGACACGGCTCAGATCTGCTCTCAGAGAGGTGCGCCCTGTGGCCACACAGTGTATGCCCTGGATACCCTGGAGGCAGGGTCAGGCCAAGCACAGAGGGTCCCCCCAGGTGCCTCTACCCTGCAGGCCAGGCTGGTGGGCTCACCTTGCCCTCCTTGCCTGAGCCAGGGTCAGGGTCATGGGTGGGGTGCAGATCCAGCTGGGTCAGGGTGGCTCCTGCGTCAGTGTGTCTTGTCAGGGAAGAGTCCTTCATGTGTCTCACATTCAACGGCAGTGTCTTGGGGAAGCAACGCCCCCCCTAAGTTTTCCTGAAATCAGAAGGACTGTTTCAGAAACATGTGCCACGGTGCTTATCCAGAGTGCAGAGGCCCTGTGATGCCCCATGTTTTGCTGCATAGTCGAGAACTGGCAGGCAGGCCTAGCAACAGGGACAGCCCACGGGCTGGGCATGGGAGTTTAAGCCCTGGGTCCTCCCTCCTCATTGTGTGACCTTGAGCCACCCTTTACCCCTCGGGTGAGTCACCTAAGTGTCCGACTCAGTTATCCTCACATCCCAGGCTCCTGGCACATGGTACCAGCTTGGGACATGCTGGCGGGTGGAGAACGGAAACCCAGGATCACAGTGGTTCAGAAATGCTAAATGTGCACTTCCTGAAAAGAACAGCCTGCCTTTCAGGCTTTCAGACCAACCTGGCAGTGTTCCCAGCCCTGCTTAGGTGCACCAGCGCTCTCCGTGGTACTTATCCTGGTACCGGAGGCAGCCCTGGTCAGGATTGTCCATGGGTACGTGTGGGCTCTGAATTCACTCATGACATGTGACTTTGTGCTTTTAAATGTTTAAACCTCTCTATTGGATGAAATATTTGTAGGCATTTAAACATATGTTTATAAAGCATTTTAATAATATTAAACATGTTTCTTTTATAATAACACTGAGGCATCAGAGTATAAAATTGTTCATTTGGGATAATTGCACTCTTTTAAATGCTCATCATCATCCAGGAGTAAATAAACCAAATATTAGAGGGACAGCTTCTGAGTGGTGGAATTAAGGGTGATTTTCCTGTCTTTCTGCTTTGCCTTGCTTTCATATTTTCTACAGTGCACGTGTGTTGCCTCTGTGCGTTTGGTTGGACCCAAGTCTGCGGAGGAGGTGATCCATCACACCATAGGCCTGTGGAGTGTCCTGAGTTGTCCCATGCCCAGCTCCCCATTTACAAACTGGGGACCAATTTGTTCAGTGGGGACAGGGGGACCACTATGTGGCCTCTGCCATCCCCCTGGCCCTTGGTTTCCATGCCCACCAGTGATTTAGAGGCTGGACCCCGTCACAACCTTCAGAGGTGCCAGGACCCTTCCCATCCTCTTTGTCTTAGTCAATGGGGGCTGCTATAACAAAAAGCCAGAGACTAGGGTGGCTTAAACAACAGGCACTTATTCCTTACAGTTCTGGAGGCTGGAAATCCGAGATCAGGGTATCGGCATGGTCGGATTCTGGTGAGGGTTGCAGACTGCCATCTTCTCTCCCTGTCCTCACATTTTGGAGAGAGAAATCATCTCTCTCTTGTCTTCTTTTAAAGGCACTAATCTCATTCATGAGGGCTCCACCCTAATCACCTCCCAAAGGCGCCACATTCTAATACCATCACTTTGGAGTTAGGCTTCAACATGTGAATTTTGGGGCACACAAATATTCGGTCCACAGCATTCCCCTGCCTGGGCCCTCCTCCTTTCCTGCCAGCCCTCCCCTTGCTCCACCAGCTGAGGGGGACACTAGCAAGAATTTCTGTGGGTCTTTGCCTTCCCTGGTTGAGTGAGGGGAGCTCTGAGGTGAGAGATGAGGTAACTGTGGCCCGGGAAGGATGTGAACAGCATCACTGGTGACCTGGAGCCAGGCCTGCCGGACCCCAGGTAGCTCATGACTGTGCTTGTTGGCCATGTGCCCGGGTGCCCAATCTGGTGGTGGTGGAGCCCTTGATCACTTGCCCAGAGCCCGGGAAGGAGAATCCAGGGAATGGCAGCCTCTGCAGAGCCTCCTGTGGGCTCAGACTGGTGCAAAGGCAGGCCTGGGAGCGCTTCAGCTGGTTGGGAGGAGTGAGAGGCCTGTGTAAGGAAGAAGAGGCAAGGTGAGCTCCCAAGCAGAGATGTGCACAAATCTAAGGAGACAAGAGCCGAGAACCAGGAGGGATACATGGGAGCAACGTGGGCATGGAGACGGGAGCTTGGCTGCCCAGGAAGTGGGCTCTGAGACAGAGATCTGATGGCAAGGTGTTTCCTGAGGAGCATGCTCAGTATCAACACCTGCAGAGAGAGAGAGTCATTGAACAGTGGTGTGGTCACAACGTAGGTTCAGCCTACCCTGCCCGGCGCTCCGGGCTGGCCTTTCAGAGTTGTCCCCCACCTTGACCTCTGGCCGTGGCTGTCCCCAGGAAAAGGGCATGACTCCGGGCTAGGCAGCTGTCTTTGGCTGAGGGCATTTCCTATAAAGGGATTCAGCTGTCAGCCATGAGCAACAAGCAGCTCTCCACAGCTGGGGGAGTGAGCGTCTCTGTTCTGCAGGGGGATCCCTGCATTACTGCAGGGGTGGGGGAGGAAATGGAGCTAGGGCTTCTTTCGCAGAGGAGCTCCCAAAGGCAGCGTGGTCTGTTCAGAGAGCAGTCAGTGCTCCCGTGCCTGGTGTGGCAGTGGGAGATGGAGCAGGGTTGGTGTGTAGGAGCCAGGCCACAGGGCTAGTCTAAATCCTGCAGCAGTGGGGAACCCCAGAAGGTTTTGAGAAGGGAGCAGAGATGGGTTTACCATGAAGCTGACGATGCATAAGCTTCAGGGCCCCATACTTGCATAAGCCCCTTCCAGGGCCCTGGGACAGGCCTCACAATGTGTTCACATGGTCATATATTTTCACTGACCATAATCAACTAGGATCACTCCTCCTTCCCCTCTGATACATTTCTCCTGTTGACATTAGAGGGGCCGTGGGTGTTTTGTGGCTTTGGCTAAGGATAAATTGGATTTGGGGTATATTTATTGGTTTATTTACATGGTTTTTAGTACCGTATGTGTACGGTTAGGTTGTTGTTTCTATACAGGTGTAAGAATAGCTTCTAGAAATACTCTTACTGCCTCTGTGCCAACTCACCCAGGGTTGTTGCAGAATATGTGCTGTGTTTAGCACAGTCTCCTCAATTGATTGGAGAAAAGGGGCCTCACATATACTAGAGGTTGTGATTACTTCTATCTTAGCAATAGTTTGTTTTCTTCTGGGGTTTGTCTTGTAGATGGGACACTAACACAGATCCAACTTGGATACTTCTTTGGAAATGCTAAGTTTAATAAGATGGTTCGTTTATTTAAAAACTGTCCAGACCTCCAAACATACACATTACAAAACACAAGGAGCACTAAAAATAATTTTCAAAGTCTAGGAGAGAAACCTGAATGCAGATGGGATGCAAAAAGTTTATTCAAAATGTTGATAAAGCTGTTACTAGTTTAACTGCAATTTTGAAAGTTGTTTCAGAATGCTTCAATAAAGTAAGGGAGAAACGACAGACTTCTGATTTAGATATATGTATAAAGATACCTTCTTTTACCATTTTCAAATATATTTATTAAAGAAAATTCAGATAAAAATCAGTAGAAAATAAATAAAAGTTTAAAATGAGTAAAGAAATCAGTAGCAATAAATCTGACTTCAAAAATTTAATTATAACGAAATAAGTTTTCAGATCAAACTAAAGCATTCATTAGAAGGAAGAGATAAATATCAAAGCGAAATAAGTAACAGGCTCTTGAAGCATTTAACAATGCAGTTAATGAAGAGGAGGGAATCAGATGAACACATTGGAAAAGCATTTAAACTTCTTTCTGATTTTGACATGAAATGTTGACAACATCAAAGGCAATGTAAAGCTCAGAATATTGCCCCTACAATAAGAATGTTGACAGCAACAGTTACTGAGTTGCTAATCCAAAAAGCATTTAAAATCAGGCTCTGACCAAGAAAACCTGAAATACCCTGAAATCCATATCCAGAAGCACACTAGATAGCAAATTTGATCATCTACATGTTCACATAACATCACCAATAACTTCTCTAAATTACTGAAAATTAAAAAATATTTTGCTCAACCTTCTAGAGCAGGCTAGAGCACACATACCAACTCCACCTGCCACCTGTTTTATTTTCCCCTAACAGTTTCATCAAGATGTGACTCACATTTAAATTCACCCATTTAAAATGTACAATTCAATGGTTTTCAGTATATTCACAGAGTTGTACAGCCATCACAACAATCAAATTTTGGAACATTTTTGTCACTCCAAAGAGAAGCCCTGTAACCATTAGCAGTCACTCCGATTCATCCCCCCTCCCCCTTAATCCTCGGCAATCACTAGTCTACTTTCTGTCTCCTTAGATTTGCCTCTTCTGAACATTTCATACAAATGGAATTGTACAATGTGCATCCTTCTGTGACTGGCTTCATTCAGTTAGCATAATGTTTTCATGGTTCATCCAGGTTGTATTATGTGTCAGTACTTTATTCCTTTTCGTTGCTCTATAATAATTCATTGTATACATATACTGTTTTTTATTTATCCGTTTATTAGTTGATGGACATTTGAGCTGCTACCTCTTTTCAGCTATTATGAGAAATGCTGCTATCAACATTCGTGTCCAAGTTATTGCGTGGATGTATCATTTTTCTTGAATATGTGTCTAGGAGTGGAATTGTTGGCTCTTATAGTAACACTATTTTTAACATTTTGAGAAACTGCCAAACTCGTTCCCAAAGCAGCTGTACCTTTTTACATTCCTACTAACAATTTCTCCATGTCCTCACCAAAACTTATTACCTGTGTTTTTATTATAACCAACCCAGTGGATGTGAAGTGTTATCTCATTGTGGTTTTGAGCACCTTTACATGGGCTTAATGGCAACTTGTATATATCTTTTTTGGATAAATGTCTATTCATTATCCTTTGCTTATTTTTTAATTGAGGTATCTTTTTATTATCAAGTTATAATCATTCTTTATACATTCTGGGTACAAATCCCTTATCAGACTGCTCAGATATATGGTTTGCAAATATTTTCTCCCATTATGTGGGTTGTCTTCTCACTTTCACGATCGTATCATTTGATGTACAAAAGCTTTTAACTTTGGTGAAGTCCAATTTAGATATTCTTTCTTTTGTCACTCGTGTTTTGGTGTTGTAACTAAGAAACCATTGCCATTAGGTCAAGAAGATGTATTCCTGCTCTTGCATTTGGATCTATGATCCATTTTCAGTTAATATTTGTGTAAGGCGTGAGGAAGGAGTCCAGCGTTATTCTTTTGCATGCGAATATCCAGTTGTCTCAGCACCATTTGTTGAAGAAGCTATTCTTTTTCCATTGAATCACTTGGTACCTTTGTTAAAAATCAGTTGATCATATGTAAAGGTTCTTTTAGGGACTCTGCATTCTGTTCCATGAATAATTTTGTCTGTCCTTATGGCAGGGCCACACTGTCTTGATTATTGTAGTTTTGTGGTAAGCTTTGAAATACAGAAGTCTGAGTCCTTCCACTTTGTTGTTTCTAAAGATTGTTTTGGCTATTTCTGATCGTTTGACATTTGATATGAATTTTAGGAGCTGTTTCTCAATTTCTGCAAAATTCCAGCATAAGTGTTGCATTGAATCTACAGATCAGTATGGGGAGTACAGGCATCCCTCGTTTTATTGGACTTTGCTTTATTGTTCTTTGCAGACATTACTTTTTTTTTTTTTTACAAATTGAAATTTTGTGGCAGCCCTGCATTATCAGTTGATGGTTACCATTTTTTAGCGATAAAATATTTTAAATTAAGATATGTACATTTTTTAGCGATAAAATATTTTAAATTAAGATATGTACATTGTTGGGCTTCCCTGGTGGCACAGTGGTTGAGAGTCCACCTGCCGATGCAGGGGACACAGGTTCGTGCCCCGGTCCGGGAAAATCCCACATGCCGCGGAGCGGCTGGGCCCATGAGCCATGGCCGCTGAGCCTGCGCATCTGGAGCCTATGCTCCGCAACGGGAGAGGCCACAACAGTGAGAGGCCTGCGTACCGCAAAAAAAAAAAAAGATATGTACATTGTTTTTTTAAGACATAATGGCACACTTAATAGACTACAGTATAGTGTAAACATAACTTTAACATGCACTGGGAAACCAAAAAAATTCATGTGACCCTCCTTATTTTGATATTTGCTTAATTGTGGTGGTCTGGAACCGAACCAGCAGTATCTCTGAGATATGACTGTGCTGCCATATTAAACTCTGATCCATGAACATGGGATGTCTTTCCATTTACTTAGATCTTCTGTTTCTTTCGACAATGTTTTGTAGTTTTCAGTGTACTAGTTTTGCATTTTTTTCTTCAATTTATTCCTAAGGTTTTTTTCCTTTTCTTTTTTCTTTTTTTTGATGCTATTGTAAATAGAATTGTTTTCTTTTTTTAACTCAAAATACTTCTAATTTCTTAGTTGAATTACAATGTTATGTTACTTACTGCTGTACAGCAAAGTGACTCAGTTATACAAATATATATATATATTCTTTTTCATATTCTTTTCCATTATGGTTTATCACAGGATATTGAATATAGCTCCTTGTGCTATACAGTAGGACCTTGTTGTTTATCCATTCTATATATACCAGTTTGCATCTGCTAATCCCAAACTCCCAATCCAACCCTCTCCCACCCCCCTCCCCCTTGGCAACCACCAGTCTGTTCTCTATGTCCCTGATAGAACTGTTTTCTTAATTTCATTTTCAGTTCATTCACTGCTAGTTTATAGAAATACAATAGATTTTTGTATATTGGCCTTGAATCCTGCAATCTCACTGAACTTTTTAAATTAACTTTAATAGTTTTTTAGTGGTTTCCGTAGGACTTGCTATATAGAAGGTCAATTCATCTGCAAATAGAGATAGTTTTACTTCTTCCTTTCCAATCTGGATGCCCTTTACTTCTTTTTCTGGCCTAATTGTCCTGGCTAGAATGTTCAGTACAATGTTGACTAGAAGTGGTGTGATCAGACACCCCTGTCTTGCTTCTGATTAGGGGGAAAGCATTCATTCTTTTACCATTAAGCATGATGTTAGCTGAGGTATTTCACTGATGTCCTTTATCAGCTTGAGGAACTTCTAGTCCTGTCTTTTGAGTGCTTTTTTCAGGAAAGGATGTTGGATTTTGCCAGTTTTATCTTTTGAGTCTTGAGGTAATCATACAGTTTTTCCTTTATTCTGATGATATGGTTTATTACATTGATTGATCTTCAGATGTTAAACCTTGAATTCCTAGGATAAATTTCACTTGGTAATGGTGTATAATCTTTTACTATGGATTTGATTTGCTAGAATTTTGTTGAAGAATTTTTAAGTCTATTTTCATGAGATATTGTTCTGTAGTTTTTGTCTTTTGATATCTTTGATTTTTGTATTGGGGTAATATTATCCTCATAGAATGAATTGGGAAAATCTTCTCTTCCGTTTTTTGAAAGAGTTTTTGAAGGATTGGTATTAATTTTTTTAAGCGTTTGGTAGAATTTATCAGTGAAGTCATCTGGCTTTGGCTATTTTTTGTGAGAAGTTTTAAATCACTAATTCAATCTCTTGTTATAGGTCTATTCCAATTTTTAGATCTTACTAAATCAGTTTTGGTAGTCTGTGTCTTTCTAGAAATTTGTCCATTCCAGAACTCTGTCTTTTCATGTGGATTTGAATTATTCTCTGGTGTCACTTGCTTTCAGCCTAAATAGCTTCCTTTAGTATTTCTTTTTTTACAATTTTATTGGAGTATAGTTGGTTTACAGTGTTGTGTTAGTTTCAGGTGTATAGCATAGTGATTCAGTTATACATATACATATATTCATTCTTTCTCGGTTTCTTTTCCCATATAGTTTATCATAGAATATTGAGTAGAGTTCCCTGTGCTATACAGTAGGTCCTTGTTGGTTATCTATTTTATATATAGTAGTGTGTGTATGTTAATCCCAAACTCCTAATTTAGTATTTCTTATATGGCAGGTCTGCTAGTGATGAATTCTCCCAGTTTTTGTTTATCTGGGAATATTTTTATTTCACTTTCATTGTTGAGAAGTAGTTTTGTTGGATATGATTCTTGGTTGACACCATTACCTCTGGCCTCCATTATTTCTGATTAAAGTCAGCTGTTAATCTTATTGGGCTTCCAGTGAGTCATTTTTCTTTTGCTTCTTTTGACATTTTACCTTTGTCTTTCTATATTTGACTATATTGTGTCTGGGTGTGGATTTCTTTGCATTTACCTTACTTGGTTAAATTTCTTGGATGTGTATGTTAATGTTTTTAATAAAATTTTGGAAGTTTTCAAACATTATTTCTTTGAATATTTTCTACTCCTTTCTCTGTGTCCTCTCCTTCTGGCACTTTTACTGTGCACATTTCAGTGAACTTATAGTCTTCCATGTTTCTCAGAGGCTCTGTTCATTTTTCTTTATTTTTTTCCCCCTCTTCTCTTCAGATTGCATAATTTCTATTGATCTATATTCAAGTTCATGGAGTCTTCTGTCAGCTCAAATCTACTACTGAGCCCTCTAGTGAATTTTTCATTTGTTTTTAAACTACATAATTTCTTTTTCTTTTTTTTTTCTTTTTGTTTGTGTTTTTTTAGTTTCTATCTCTTTCCTGATGCCATTTGGTGAGGCATTGTTCTTTAGACATGGTTTTTCCTTTTGTTCTTTGAACATATTTATAATAGCTATTTTGAAATTTTTGTCTGCTAATTCTAACATTTGGGACTCCTCAAAGGCAGCTTCTGTTGCCTGCTTACTTTCCTGTGTATAGATTTCACTTTCCTGTTTCTTTTCACGTCTCAGAAATTTTTGTTGAAACTGGACATTTTAGATGATACATTGAAGAAACTCTGGATAGTGATTCCCCTAGACCTTGTTGTGCTGTTGTTTGCTTGTTTACCTGTTTATTTCTTTAGTGACTTGGATGCACTGTTTCAATAAATTTTATTTGCCCTGCAGCATGCAGCTGTTGATATTGCCCCTCAGAGATCACAGCCTTGGGCATATGCATAGTCACCCAGGCCACACAGCTTCCCACCTCCACCCCTAGAACAGTGGGATTAGCCAGGTTCTCTTTGTCTCTTTCTTTGATCTTCCAGCTAAACTTCTGGCTGTTCTGCCTCTATTGTTACCACACCCAATTAGCTTTCACTAGCTGCTAGCTGATGCTGTATTGTTTTTGATACAGTTGCCCTGGGGTACAACTTGTCTACAGCCTGACCTAATCAGATTCTGGACCCTTCACAGAGGCAGGGTGTTACCAATATTTGAGGCTTGCTCAGACTCCAGGAGGGCTCTTAGCTGTCTTTTCCCTGGTTACGCTTCTAGTTGGTTTACCATTTTACTTGCTGCTTACTAGTACTGTGGAGCTACTGGCCTCCTCTTAGTTGCTCACTACCAAGATTTCTATTGTTTTTGACAATGCCCTTAGGCATGAACTTCCTCATGCTCCGTTCCAAATAAAGTTAGTCCTCTTAGGGTGAGCTGTGGAGCTCTCAGTTCTGCCTCTCCCTCTGGGAAGACTACTGCACCACTGCGCTGGAGCTAGGAGCAGGGTGGTCCACTTACAGAGTGACACTCCTGGTCTACGAATAGATCACTGGATAGAGATAGTAGCTTCTAGTCTTCTTGGTTTTTCCCTTTCAGCATGGAACCTCTGCCCTACAAGGAAGCCAGAGAAGGGGCTACTAGAGTACTGTATTCTTGGTTTGCCACACCTGGAGTAGAGCCTCCAGTCTGGGAGTGAGGACTGGGTGGGCAAAGGGAGTTCCCTGACTGGAACAGATTTTCTGCAACACAGTGTTGGGAGGTATGGGAGATGCCAGTGGCCTGCCTTTCCCAGGGTGAAACTATAGCCCTAGACTGGGAGCTGAGGAGGCGAAGACCTCTGTCTTTTAGGCAGTAAAGCCTCCATCACACTGAGATGGGGAAGGAATGGGAGAGGGTTGTGGCTCAAATGTATAGACTTTTACTATTCTTACCAAGATTTAGTAAATTCTCTCCATTTGTTGTATTGACCTTAGGACAATTTCCAGATACTTTATTTTTTTTAATTGAAGTATAGTTGATTTACAATATTGTGTTAGTTTCAGGTTTACAGCAAAATGGTTCCGTTATATATATTCTTTTTCAGATTCTTTTCCATTATAGGTTATTAAAAAATATTGAATATAGTTCCCCATGCTATACAGTCAGTAATTGTTGTCCAGATAATTTAAATGGTTTGTTTAGAAAATAATTTTCACCAGTTAAATAGTTGTTTTACTGAGGAGAGGGTTCACCAAGTTTCTTACAGCTCCATTCTAGAAGTTTCCATTTGCTGCCTGCTTTTATAAACAAAGTTTTATTGGAATGCAGCCATCTCCATTCATTTATATATTGTCTGTAGCCACTTTCATGCTCTAATGGCAGAGTTGAATAGTTGAAATAGTGAGCATGTAGCCTGCAAAGACTAAAACAGTTACTATCTGGCCCTGAGGAATGACTGCATTATCTTTCTATTCTCCCTATGGAATACAATCCTACAAAATTATTGTCATATGAAGAGGGCATGAAAGAGTATACAGTTAGAACTGCAGGAAATGTTGTGTCCATCAATCAATCTGAAAAATATCATTGTTCTCTGTTTTTGGTGGTTTGTGGTATTTGTCAGTTTAAAAATTTTTTGTTTTATATTTTCTAATTCTAAATCAATATTCCATTTTACACCAAACTTAGTATTTTAAATTTTGCAATCTTATTCAAATGGGCCCTAAATTGTATAAGCTTCCTCTCTGGACTAGTGATAGATTCAAGTTGTAGACCTGAGTTTCCTCTACTCCAGTGTTCTACTTACTATATTCATGAATTTTTACCATGTCAACATATCACCTATCCTTCGTTTCCATATTTCTTTTAAATTGCTTATTTTTACTTAAACAGTAGACCTTACATGTCTCTAGAGTCGCTGGCTTGATGTGCCGCTTACATCTTTATGAATGGCGCTGTGTGGGCACACCAGGCCGGGGGTTTCATCCTGCAGACACGGTGTGGGGTGGGCTTTGGCTGCGGGGACAGAGTAGGCTGAACAAGGCACTGAGGATGGTGGGAGACCAGGGTGGTGGTCGGGGGAAGCTGGGTGGGCCAACACCTTACCATGCCTCCCAGCGAAGTTCTGAGCTTCTAGGGGTGAGTAGGGCGTGTTCTCCCTGTGCCTCGAGGGCCAGGCAGTCATCACGGGCACTGCAGCTAAAGGGTGGGGGGCATGTGACCTTCTGTCTTTCAGCACTGCTTTAAAGGACACTGCATCTGGCTGACACCTGACATCCTCAAGCGAGATGGCAACTGGGGCGCCTGGAGTCCCTTCGGCTCCTGCTCACGTACCTGCGGCACAGGTGTGAAGTTCAGGACCCGTCAGTGCGACAACCCACAGTGAGTTGGCCCTGATGTTTCCCAGCCTTCCTCGGTGGCAGCTGCGGTCCCCAAGGGCCCTTGCTAGCCAACCCTATCCTGCAAGGCCCCTGCGGATGTCAGTTCTGGAGACGATGTGAGGGCAGGCAGCTCTGGCCCCTTTTCATCTTCCTGGGAGGGACTGAGACTTAGAGAGTGGAGGGCTCATGCCACATAGCCTGCTGGGGCCAGAGCCAGCTCTGGAGACTTGGAAACCTGGTCTTCTGACCTGGTGGCCTAGGGCCATTCCTCCCACTTGGCCTGCATCCTACTCTAGACACCGACCTCCTCTGCTCTTCTTGGCTGAGGGCATCAGGAATAGGAGGTGAAGGCTTCCCTGGTGGCACAGTGGTTGAGAGTCCGCCTGCCAATGCAGGGGACACGGGTTCGTGCCCCAGTCCGGGAGGATCCCACATGCCGCGGAGCGGCTGGGCCCATGAGCCATGGCCGCTGAGCCTGCGTGTCCAGAGCCTGTGCTCCGCAACGGGAGAGGCCACAACAGTGAGAGGCCTGCGTACCACAAAAAAAAAGAATAGGAGGCGGAACAGAGATGGGGCAATGGGGATAAAGAGGAGGGCTCTCTCGGGCCCCAGGATGCCGGGAGCCTGAGCAGGAGAGCAGCTGTTTGCAATCAGGCAAGAGGCAGGGTCAGTGACATGCCACCCATTCCCAGCTGCCCAGGGGAGAAACAGCCTGGAGAGGCTGCCTGAAGGCCCGCTGGACTCCCACCTCCATCCATGCTCCCCATCCTGCCTCCCAGGCAGTGCTGGGTGAGGACTTCCAGGTTCTGGTCCAGGGTGCACAGTCAGAAGAGCAGATCTGGCCTGACAACCCCTCTCTCCCCCCACCAGGCCCTGACTCCTCGTGGTGTCTGATGCTGGGCTCTTGGGGTCCAGGGGACTCACCCCCAGGTCTGGCCCTGGGGGAGATCATGCAGGTTCTGGGTGCTCTATGTTCTGTCCCTCCCCACCTGCGCACTCTAGGGATTTTCTTACCCCTCTGGCTGGTTCAGCCTTCTTGGTGGCAGCAAGGGACAGGGGCAGCAGTGACGTGAGCAAAACTGCCAGAGCTGCCTGCCATTCCATCTGTTCACAAACACCGCTGGGCCTGGAGAGTAGCTAACCCCTGGTCGGTGCCAGCATTCCGTGCACATCAGTGACCATCAGACAACACAGATGCGCCACACAGAGCTCTGAGCACGGTTCATTTATGCCAGCCTCACTTGCATCTGTGGGGAATACGCACAGCTGCAGCACCCAGAGCATTTCAGAGCCCACAGGCCCCACAGCAATGCCAGTGCGCCCCGTGGGCCTCCCCTTTCGTGTGTCCTCCTGAAGATGACAGCTGGGCCTTATGCTGCCCCATCTTTAGTTGCTGCTCCCTGGCTCAGTAGCTTTTCCTGGGACACTGTGGCCAGTGTGAAGACTCCTGAGGTTCCCAGCTGGGCCCCCGCTCACTGGATTGAGTTCCCTCTGTGTTCTTTGCCTCGCCACTCTTTTGATTGCAGAACTGCAAACAATCTACAGCATGAGCTCAAGCTCTTCAATTTCTCTTCCTCCCTGGCCTCCCCTGAATTCTCCAACTCACATTCTCTTTTGGAATTATCATGGATTTCCATTTGAATCTGTTTGGCTCCTGTCTGGGCTGGCCGGGGCTCCAGCGACAGCCTGACCCCTTCCTGCTTTTTCCTGCTGCACGATGCCCCTGGGCTCCCCAACCTACACCCAGGGCTGCACCCCCTCCTGGTGATGCCCTGGTTGGTATTGTCATTGGTCTGTGGTCCCATCAGTGGCCCTGGTGTAAATCTCAAAATCACCCTTTCTTTCATGGTCCCCATCAAACACTGAGGCTTCTTGGTTCTTTCTCCACAAATTTCTCAGATTGTTATTTCCACCGACTTCCCCTGAGAACATGGCACTGTGCAAGGAGCCTCATGGAAGCCAGCCCCTTCCATCTTTCACTCTACAGTGCTATATGCTATACATCCATCATCACAGCAGAACATGACTTTTGCCCAAGTCTCAGGGGGGGCCTTGGGTTCTGCTTGGCTGAAGCGCCCCAGCTCCTCCCAGGGTGCTGGCCTGCCACGCCCCATCACCCTGCCTGCCATGGGCACCTGTTGGCCACCAGCTGGTGCCTTTCCTGTGGGGTTAGTGCTTTGTGGACTGCTGGTGTTCTCAACAAAGTAAGGAAATTACAGAAACACGGCCCAAGTTTTCTTGAGGTGGAGGAAAGCTGGAGATGGAGTGTCCACTGTGTACCTGACACTTGTTAAGAACACTTGTAACAAGATTCCACTACTTCAGAATTGCTCTGAGTTCCCAGCGTGTGTGAGGCCCAGGCCCAGGCCCAGATGTAGGGGAGCTCACGCAGCTCCACCACCCTGGGGCTTATGGCCGGAGGCACAGCAGAACCTAAACACCCTGTTACAGCTCACTGTTGGTTCACCGCCACAGCTACAGGAGCTGGGATGGGGTGGGGGGTGCACAGGGGCTGAGTAGATGCTCCCTTCCCATGGGGCCCCCGAGAGAGGATTACCAGTGCCTTCTACAGTGATGCTCCAAGGCCCTGGAGGCTGGGGGATAGCCCAGGTCCTGCGGCTGGGACAGGGCAGGGCCGCGTCCCTTCACTCAACAGAGCTGCCCTCTGACCCTCAAGGATCAGGGATTCCCCCCAGATCCCACAAGTGGCACCCCGTGTGCTGGCCTCTTCCTGGCACCGAGCTGCAAGACCTTTCTGTTTTCTCCTCCAGCCCAGCCAATGGGGGCCGCACCTGCTCAGGCCTTGCCTACGATTTCCAGCTCTGCAACTCCCAGGACTGCCCTGACGCCCTGGCTGACTTCCGTGAGGAGCAGTGCCGGCAATGGGACCTATACTTCGAGCATGGTGACGCCCAGCACCACTGGCTGCCCCACGAGCACCGGGATGGTGAGCCCTAAGGGGAGTGGACATTCAGTGTACAGGCCAGGGCTCACTGGACCACTGATTCTGCATGGGCATGCCAGCAGAGTCCACCCTGGGCAGGGTGGCTGCCGGCTTGGGGCTCACAGCAGGACTGCAATCCCAGAAGAGCCAGACAACTGCACCTGGCCAAGGATGCAGCGAAGAGGGCGGGGCCCAGCTGGCCCCAGGCTCCTGTGCTCGCCACCCAGTGGGCAAGGCTAGCGTTGCGCCTTTACCCTGGCTCAACCAGGAGGCGGAGGGCAGGGGCGGAGCCCGCCAAGGAATCAGGTTACTTCTGGCCTCTCAGCTTTCAGTGGGAGCTCTCAGTTCCAAGGGACTTGAACTGGTTTAAGCGTCAAAAGGCATTTGTTGGCTCCTAGAACTGAAAAGTCTGGTAGTTTCAAGCATGAGAGTGTTTATATTTCATTTGGGTCCCCCTCCCACTAAATGATGGAGAAACACAGTTTCTGTTCCTTCCAGGCACTGGGCAGAGGAGGGGAGTGGGGAGTGGGGCATGCTCTGCTGTCTCCATCACCCCATGTGTGTCACACCGGCTGAGCACCTGTTGCAAGCCCCACATGTGCATTCAAAGAGGCGGTGCCAGAGCAGACAGATCCCCCTCTCAGAGCGAGGCTTTGGTCTGGCGAAAAATCAAATAATGACGTGGTGTCATAGTGACCACGGAGGTAAATACTGAGAAGGGAAGGTGCCAGAGACCCGAGACTGAATCAGGGGGCAACTTATTTGGGGTTTCAGAGGTTGACTGAAAAGGGTCTCCAGGTAGAGACCTGGCAAACAGCCATTTTCCCTTCCCCTCGATATGGGGGTCTCTGGGCAGGGCCTCGGGAATCTGAGACCTGGCTGCACCAACAACAGCCTGGCTCAGTTGGGAAAAGCTCTTCCTAAGTCCCACACAACAGGGTCACGAAGGGGGTTGCAGTTATCTGCCCCCTTTCGCTTTCTCTCCCGGCCCAGGGCAGGCATGTAGGGGGCCGGGTGAATCATAAGAAGACCCTCCTGGGTGAGAGTTTCTCCTTGCAGGGTGCTTCCCTTTAGCAAACTTGGGAAGGAAACTGCAAGCAAAGTGAGCGGTGCAGCTGGCCCTCCTCACCAACACCCCACTGCTTCCCTTCCAGCCAAAGAGAGATGCCACCTCTACTGTGAGTCCAAGGAGACTGGGGAGGTGGTGTCCATGAAGCGCATGGTGCATGATGGGACGCGCTGTTCTTACAAGGACGCGTTCAGCCTCTGCGTGCGCGGGGACTGCAGGGTGAGTGCCACGAGGCCAGTGCGGTGCCACAGGAGCAGGGGCAGCCGCAGCTCACGGCCTCCGCTTTCTGGGGCTTTGGGAGGATTCACTGAGGTTGAGCTTGCAAAGTGTTGCAAACAGCATCTAGATCAGGGCAGGCTCTCAACAAATGTTGGTTCCCACCCCCTGCTCCCTGCTGCCCCGCTCCATGACAAGCGTTCTCAGACTCGAGTCTGAGGAACCACCTGAGGAGCTTGGGGCTCCACCTCAGAGATTCTGCTTACGTAGGTTGAGGCTGTGGCCCAGAGCATGAGTTTTACCAGTTTTACCAGGTGATCTTGATGCACATGGTCCCTGGGGGACCCCTTGTGAAGCACTGCCATGTCCTTGCACTCCTCTGGGCACTGGACAGCTTACCCTCGAACAGGGTGGCCCACCATGGCTCTCGTTGGTTTGGCTCTTTGTAGAAATGCCCTGCTGTGTTTTCTGTTACTTTATTGTCTTTGGCTTCGATCTTAGGCTGTTACAAGAGACAACTGTGGGGCACACTCGGCATAAAATAGTAACATGAGTGCAGAACTGGCCCGTCCCCTAGAAATACCTGGAAGCCTCTGTGTAGATGAGACTGATTGTAGGTGTCAAAGAGGCTGATTCTCATCTTACCTTCCTGAGAAACGAGCATCCTCAGGATGTCCCTGGCAGAGAGCCTGGCAGAATGCCACAGGGCCCCTGGCGGAGACGGGTGAGGCTGGAAGAGCAGGGAGGTGGGGTGTGGAGTAGCTGGAGGCAAGCTCAGGGATTCTCTCCAACCACGTGATTTCAGTAGGACTGCAGCCAGCAGGCAGGGCAGGCCATACAGTCTGCTCACACTCCAAACACTCAGCCAAATACTTAAAGACAGCAGTGTCTCCCCTGTACCTGAGGGGTTTTAATTGATGGAGGTGACCAAATGATGACACAGAGAAGTCAGTGCCATTGGAAGAAGAACTGATTACTTACATTTCCTGAGGGAAGGGTATGGCATGCTGTGCAGGGCCACATGGAGAAGCACCAGATTCAGCTGCGAGGCAGAGGGAGCAGGAGAAAGTCTGGGCCAAAGCTTTTATTGGGGTTTCCATGGGAAAGGCAAGGCAAGCAGAGTAAACAGCTTGGGATTGGCCAGTTTGAATAATTCTGGCAAGAGTGGTCTCTAGATTCCTGGTATCTGACCCTGGGATGATTTAGGGCAGAGACATATTGGCTTAGTGTGTGAGAGTTTGATAAAGGGAGGAATCAGTTGGTTTGTGTATGAAAGGTGTGCTTCCATTGCTGTCCCTAAGAACTGGCTAGCTCTTCTTGACTAGCAAGATTTTTAAGATGTCAAAACATCATAACACACAGAAAATATTAAAAACTCTGATTAAGAGAGGCCGTAGCATGGGAAACATTTAGTAGTGGAAGTAGCTTTAGATGGCAGCTGTGCGTATGGTACAAACATAACAGGGAAGTAGGAACACTAATTCACCCTCTTGGTTAGTGGGCGTGTCTAGAGCTTCACTCCTGATGTTGGCAACTGGAGAAGAATAGGGTATTTCATTAATTAATGGTGACTTTGAACAGATAACAGTAGAATGATAGAGTTTTGCATAATTAGAAAATGTTTACATTTATATATGGTCACATTGCAAAAGTTAGAAAACAAAGGAGACAGAAAGAGCGAAAACACACAAAGGAAATGGGAGTGATAAGATGAAATGTAGGAGTCCTCACAATACATGTGAATGTGAAACTCTTAAAAGAATCTAATATCCAAGTGGATGCTGTCAATGAGAGAATATCAAAACACAATGACTCAGGAAGTTTCAAAGAGAAATGATAG
This sequence comes from Monodon monoceros, assembly GCF_005190385.1. Taxonomy (NCBI): domain Eukaryota; kingdom Metazoa; phylum Chordata; class Mammalia; order Artiodactyla; family Monodontidae; genus Monodon; species Monodon monoceros. Next base: position 153,854,884 of record NW_021703768.1, read on the forward strand.
CAAAAGACATGTCAGGAGAATAAAGACACACACACACACACACACACACACACACACACACACACAGAGCAGGGAATCAAGAATTAAATGAGGCCATAAAGATTCTGATTCCAATCCCAGTTTGGGGTATTTTCCCCTACATGTCCAACAAGCAATTCTCTGACACCAGCTGGATGTTGTGGGCTGAAAAAAATTGCATAATGTGAGAGATGTTAGTTAAGTTTTATTTGGGGCAAAATGAGGACTATAGCTCTGAGGAACTGCTCCAAAGAGGTAAGCGGAGGTCACTATTATACGTGATTTTAGTGAAAGCGGGTACGTGCAGTCAAGCACACATTGTGGCAGAGGCTTGCTGCTGGTCACCAGGAGCAGATGTCGCCATTAATGATTTTGGTGCTTTCTTAGATAGAAGATGCAAGAATTTATGGGTTCATAAAATCTTCTCCTGAAAATATCTAACTCTCTGAAGGCCTGTTCTGCCAGTTTTTCCCAGAGCACAAGAGTGCCTCATTCCTGATCTCCACCCTGAACTTTCTGGTGTGTTGAAGGTCAGCGACTGCAGTGGCTAGTGACCTAATCCTTGTCGAAGCAGAAGGCAAGTGCCAATTTTTAGTTGGCAGTGTCCTAAAATTTAACTCAGTTCTGACACTACCTACCCAGAGATAGCATCAGATCCCACAAGTTAAGGCCTCAGTCCTATAAGACGGCCCCCTGCCTTCAGATGCCAATCACAAGTCCAGGTTGTCACCTGTGCTTCTGATTCACCGGCTGTAGATTGGAGGTTCCAACAACCCCTTCCTTGGGTTCAATTAATTTGCTAGAGTGACTCTTAGAACTCAAAATACAGCTCCTAGATTACCAGTTTATTATAGAGGGATATAGCTCAGGAACAGGCAGATGAAAGATGCTTAGGGTAAGGTATGTAGGAAGGGATGGAGCTTCCAGGCCCTTCCAGAGCATGCTGCTGTCCCCAAATCTCTGTGTTCACCAACCCAGAAGCTCTCCAAACCCCACCCTTTTGGGTTGTTATGGAGACTTCATTACAGGCATGACTGACTAAATAATGGGTCACTGACCACCTACTCAACCCCCCCCCCAATAAAGACAGCTTTATGGCTCTCACCACAGAAAATTCCAAGGGTTTTAGGAGGTCTAGCCAGAAACTGGATGAAGACCAAATATATATATATATATATATATATATATATATCATAAATCACAATATCACAACTGCCCTGGCTGGACAGGAGGTTCTCCCCTCCCTCCCTTCCTCTCCCTCCTCCCCTCTTTCTCTTCCCTCCTCCTCAGCATCAGCTTCATCCTTCAGGCAACGTGTGACTGTTTACAAGGACCATATCCTCTCATCTGGGCAACAGCCCTGGCAGGCCTTGCTGCTCTGAGTCCATGTCACAAATGTGGAAACAAACTCGAAGTTTCTCTGAGACTGCATTGCCAGGAAGTGGCTCTGTAGCCCCTTCATAGTCTAGAGACCCTGCCCTCAAAGGTCTTTGTAAGACAAAAGTCAGAAATCAAAGAGCAAAACTAACAATATTGTGAAGCAATAAAAAAAATTTTAAGTGTGTATTTTAAAAAAGCAAAAGTAAAATACGAAAAAGATGTATCAAAAAAAATAAAGAGCAAAGGGAAAGGAAGCAGTCTCACAAGAGGCGGTGATAGGAGGATCCTGAGGGGTGAATTGGCTCTGGGCTTTCTGGCAGCCAGGGCAAAGAGGGAAACCTGTGGTGCTATGGTGCACTCAGATCAGACGGCGAGCAGACCAGCTAGGAGAGGTTGTCTTCCCTGCTGAGTGTGGTCATGGATATGAAAGTGGCCTCAGGCAGTGTGTTCAGACCCAGGGTCTGCTCCCTGCAGAGCTCTGGGGCCCTGGGAATGGTGTGCTATCGGCAGGGCTATAGAGAGTAAGAGAACCAGAATTTGTTACTGCCTCTGCCAGGTGGCCTTGGGCAAGGAACGTCCCTGCTCTGTGTGGAACAATTTTCAATACTAGAGTGGACAGTGTTGAGAGGATTGGTTGAGAGAATGAAGGCAAAAGTGTTCCTACCAACTCTTGTCACCTCCTTCCCAGACACCCCGAGACAGACTGAAGAGGACATTGTTCTTGGGGGCAGTGTGAGGGAGGGACATCTTGGCCTAAGCTTTAGGTGCGAGCCATGGAGGGACCGCCTCTGGGGCTGCGCTGCGTGGACAGCCGGGAGAAGGGGCAGAGGCCATGTCTGATATGTCCATTAGGACACCAGCGTGCTGTGGCAGGGCAGCTTCAGGACCAGGCCCTGTTTAGGCTGTACAGAGCCCTCCACAGGTCACACTGTCCAGACAAGTGGATAAGTGAGGGGGAAAGGCTGGTCCTTGGGTGGGCACACAGGGTCTGTCTTGCTCCAAAGCCCCCTCTCCTTCCCCTGCATCAGGAACTGCTAAGAAGGGGTGCCCTGACCTGGGCTGTGGAGGGAGCAGGTAGGGAGAGGGAGTCTCGAGTGTACACTGCACCTCCCCACCCCTCTGCAGAAGGTGGGCTGCGACGGGGTGATCGGCTCCAGCAAGCAGGAGGACAAGTGTGGTGTGTGTGGAGGGGACAATTCCCACTGCAAGGTGGTCAAGGGCACATTCACACGCTCGCCCAAGAAGCTCGGTGAGTACGCCACTCCCTCCCCCTGCCCAGGGCACCCAGGCCTGAATGGCTACAGCACCTGGCCGGGTGGCTCTGACTGGGTTCTCAGAGGTTTGCGGGAGAAGGGGTGTAAGTCTGGGAGGGTGAGGTGGAGAGAGAATCAGGTCAGGGGCAGCTGTGCCAGGCCCCAGGGTGGGCAGGGACAGGGATAATGCCAGGGAATATGTGCACAGGGTGGGTCTTAGAAGTCTTTATTTGAGGGCACCCTCCCCAGCCCTCCAAGGCTTTCCGGTTGCCAGCTGGCCTCCCTTGCTCGCTACCCCCAGCCACCTGTCAGCAGGACTTTGATGGGCTGTCAGTGCAGCCTGTGGCCTAGGGACATGTAAGCCTGTCCCCACAGGGCCACAGGATGGGGCTGGGGAACTTGGGGTCCCTGGCCAAGGTGGGCTCTGGGAAAACAGACCGCTTGGTGAGCCTCCTTCCACAGTGGTACCTCCGTCTGGCTTCGGTGCTCTGGGTGGGCTTGCAGCAGCTGACTGCTCTACCTCTGTCCAAAATGGTGAGAAGCCACTTTGGTTCACCTCTTTTGGAAGAAGGCCATGGGACAAACCTGCCAGACTCCACTCAGAGCTGGTGCCAGGGTGCCAGGAGCTGACCTTCTGCATCGCCCCACGTGAGCAGGCTGTCTTCAGTTTGCGGATTAAGCCGCCGAGGTCCAGGGAGGGCAAGCAGTTTGCTGAAGGCCTCCCTCCTGGATGTGGCATCTTAGCTCCATGCCCAGGTGTGACTCCAGGCACACTCACGAGGACGCCCACTAAGTTTTCAATGGAGGAAGCTGAAGGAGCACCTGGATTTGAAGATGAGCAAAGGGCTGTGGCTGGCTGGGATGTGCTAGCTTTCCCGTGGACCCCTCTCTGGGTGGGCAGTCAGAGCCCATAAAACATTGGGGGCTCTGGAACCACCTTCGAGGGCAAGGCCCTCCTGGCATTGTCTGCATTCGACGGCCTCTCCCTTCTCATTTGGCTTTGTCTCCCCACATCCCAACAAAGGTTACATCAAGATGTTTGAGATCCCGGCAGGAGCCAGACACCTGCTTATCCAGGAGGCAGACACCACCAGCCACCACCTGGGTGAGTGTCGGAGCCCAGGCAGTGCGGTGAATCTGCAGCCTCACTCTTCCAGGGATCAGGGGCCCAGCTGAGAGGCGTGGCTGCAGCCCCATCTCCCCTATCCCTGGCCTGGCCCACCTGGTGGACGTCTCCTGGAGTCATTTCCCAATGGAGAGGCCAGGGGTTGGGATCAGAGGGCTTCCCGGGCAGCAGCTGTGGAGGGACATGTGTTTAAAACATGCCACACCTCCCCACCCTAAGTCCATCGCGAGGCCAAGGGGGAGGCCCCCTGTCCACTGGAAGGCAGGCAAGTTCCTTAAGCAGTGGCTGCTAAGGCCAGCTGGTAGATGGACTTCTATGACGTATTTGCATTTTTCCATTTAGTTTCATTTTAAATTCAAGTGATTCTTTTGGAATAGGGATTCCTGGCATCTGTTGAAAATTTGGATGTTCTAACAACTCTGAGTGCCCCCTTCTCACATGGCAGCCCCCTGTGGGGCTGTGCTCCTCCAGGCTGCCTAGGGCTCCTCAAAGGGGCTTCACTCATCCATGCCCCCCACCAAGATGTAAGGCCGAAGGAGGAAGTGAAGTAGGAAGTAGGTCACTGAGGGGACCCCGTACAAGTCTCTTCCTCCAATTTGGGCCCCGACCTTCCTCCCTGTGCCCTGGAGGCCAGACTGGGTCAGGGGCTCCATGACTGCCTCCATCTGGTCCCCGCCACTGACGTGAGACAGACAACCACTCTTTTTAATATGAATTTTTCTTTCTTCCTTATTTTAAGAGGAGACTTTATGTTGCTATCCCAAAATGCAAAGCCAGTGGCACTTGCCTTAAGTAGAAGGCAAATATGAAAGTTGATCCCTGAAAAAAAAGACACTTCTATCTAAACACTGTTTCCTGCTCTCCCTGCACAAGAGGAGGGAGGGTTAGTGACAAGCTGAGGACCTCCTGGCACCCGCTGAGGCTCTCAGGGGATTCCAGGAGACTTGTGAAGGGAATGATTTCCTAACTCTGTGATCCCATGATTTTTGTGCCCAGTCTGTGACACCACCTAAAATCTTCCAGCGGACCCCCAGCAGACACCTTCCACTGTGGGAAGCGTGGGGCTTCCTGACCAGTGGAGTCTCGGCTCCTAGACATTCTTTGTGGATGCCTAGTGGCCTGAGTGGTCCCCGGGCCAGGTCAGGCCTCTTTGGGTTGTAGGGAACTGGTGGGGACCCAGGCTGAGCCACAGTTACCAACAGGGTGGGGAGACATATGGGACGTATGCTCACCCCAGGGAAGGAAGCCCTCACCCAGCCCTGTGCCCTGGTGTCCAGCAGATGCCCCTCACCCGGGGGGCTGGGGCAGGGAGGGCAGTGGCTCTGAGAGCCCGCTGAGTGTTCCAAGTAGACAGCAAGTAGGTGGCCTTGATGCCTGCCGAGTCCCTTGCCATGTAGCATCTCCTTCAGGGCCTGAGGGGCAGATCGAGGAAAGGGCCCTGGGCCTGGCAGAAGGGCAGGGTTAGAGGGAAACTTAGTTTTGGCTGAGAGACAAAGGGCAAGTCAGGTTCCCAAGGTGATTTGGGCTGTCAGTGGGACTGACGGGCCCCTGGCAGAAGACAGCTGGGAGACGAGGGGCTCTGCTCCCTGTAACTCCCCCAACCTGTTCAAACCAGCATACCCTGCCAGCCTTCCCGCAGTTCTGCCCCTGGGTGACACTGGCTGTCTTCTGCCATTCTCAGCCGTCAAGAACCTGGAGACAGGCAAGTTCATTTTAAATGAAGAGAATGACGTGGATCCCAACTCCAAATCCTTCATTGCCATGGGTGTGGAGTGGGAGTACCGGGATGAGGATGGCCGGGAGACGCTGCAGACCATGGGCCCCCTCCACGGGACCATCACTGTGCTGGTAAGTCGAGGCAGGGGCCAGGCCCACTGCGTCCTGGCTGCCCAGACAGGGGGCAAGTAGCTGCTAGGGAAGGGATGGAGGGGTGCCTGGGAACCCTGAGCCTCCCTGCATACTTCGGACCATGCTCTGAATGGCCTCTCTGGCCTGACTTTTGGACCAAGGGTCTCTATCTCTGTGTCAGAGCAAGGAACAGACATGGAGCCACCAGTTGGGCTCTGGGCCCTGTATCGACCCCTGGGTGACTAAAGACAAAATCCCCTGCAAGCGATTAGGTTTCCCCCTCTGGGTAACATTCATGACCACTTTTCATCATGCTTATTCATGTCTGCCACTGTATCCAAACCCAGCCACTCTCTGGGGGTGACCAATGGGGCTCAGGAAATTGGACTGCTAGACCCAGGTCACACTAGACTTTGTCCCTGAACAGGACTGGACCCCAGGTCTCCTGAGTCCAGGACCACAGGCTGCTCCTGGTGATGGGAGTACAGAGGGGGCTTGATTTCCTGATTCACTTATTAAAAATTAACTTTAATTGCATACATAATACATTTTATCAGTAAAAAAAGTTAAAACACTACAGGTAAGGCTCAGATGACTTTTGCCCCTCCGTTAAGGTGAGCACACCATGGTTGGGTTCAGGTACCCGGACCCAGCGCCCCACACCAGAGTGCGCAGCTGTGGGGATGGGGTGTTTCATGTGCACTGTGCTCTGCTCTGCTCACCTCGGCTGCATGTACTTTTCATCCCCAGAAATGCCTTTGGTGCCCTGCCTTTGTCAGAGCATATACAGTCAGGCTTCAGTATCTGCTATTTCTGTATTGGTAAATTCACCTACTGAAAGTATTTCTAATCCCAAAATCAATACAGGCATACCTCAGGAGATACTGCAGGATTGGTTCCAGACCACCGCAGTAAAGTGAATATGGCAATAACGCAAGTCACGTGAACGTTTTGGTTTCCCAGTGTGTGTGATAGCCTTAGGTCTAAGGAAAACAATGTACATACCTTGATTAAAAATACAAAGCAAAAAATCAGTTACAACAATAACATCAAAGATCACTGATCAGAGATCACCATAATAAAAGTAATAATAATGAAAAAGTTTGAAATATTGTGGGAATTACCAAAACGTGACCCAAAGACACAAAGTGAGTAAATCCTGTTGACAAATGGCACCAATAGACTTGCTGGATGTGGGGCTGCCACAAAAGTTTAATCTGTAAAAAAACGGGGCTTCCCTGGTGGCGCAGTGGTTGAGAGTCCGCCTGCCGATGCAGGGGACACAGGATCGTGCCCCGGTTCGGGAAGATCCCACACGCCGCGGAGCGGCTGGGCCCGTGAGCCATGGCTGCTGAGCCTGCGCGTCCGGAGCCTGTGCTCCGCAACGAGAGAGGCCACAACAGTGAGAGGCCCGCATACCGCAAAAAAGAACAAAAAAACAAAAAAACGTAATATCTGCGAAGCGCAGTAAAACAAAGCGCCGTAAAGCAAGGTCTGCCTGTACTTGCAGTGGAGCAGGGGAAAATGTGAGGAGGCGGAAACAGGCAAGGCTCTGCTTCTTGTTTCAGGTGCTACTGCAAACAAGCGTCTTTTTCACACTCTATTTACTGCCATGTTGTCCGCATTTTTGTGCTTTTGGGGGATGATTTCATTGTTTAAAATGGCCCCAAGCATGGGTCTGGTGTTCCTCTGATCAGGAAGCTGCAGGTTTACCCTAAGGAGAGAGCGCATGTGTTAGATGAGCTGCGTCCAGGCACAAGTAACCAGGTGCTGGCCGTGAGTTCAGTGTTAATGAATCAATGGCATGTACTAATTAAGGTGTCTTTAAACAGAAACGCACATAGAATAAGCTTATGCATTGACTGTTAATGAAACTGTCATGACCAGAGGTTTGCAGGCCCTGATGCCATGTTCCCCTGCGAGCAGCGGTTCAGTACTGGCAGATTCGGTGTTTGCCGGGACTTTCTAGAACCTGAGTACCGTGGATAATGAGACTTGGCCGCGCATGTTCCTCGGGCTGACTTTCCTAACCTGGTCGCCGAGGGAGGGTGGTGGTGGGCAGACACATTCACGTCTGTCTCCGGGGCAGGTCATCCCGCAGGGGGAAGCCCGCATCTCGCTGACCTACAAATACATGATCCATGAGGACTCGCTCAATGTGGATGGCAACAATGTCCTGGAGGACAATTCCGTGGGCTACGAGTGGGCCCTGAAGAAGTGGTCTCCCTGCTCCAAGCCCTGCGGTGGAGGTGAGGGGCCTTCTCAGAGTTGGGGCCCCAGAGGAGGTTGGGGCCGAGCGGGAGGGGTCTCCTGGATGAGGAGCTTCCTAAGTCCATGGTCCCTGCTGACCGCCTGGCATGAGGGATGTGCCAGGTATGAGATCACTAGACCCAAACCAGTGACCTTTGCCTGGGTGACAAGGGCCTAGCCCCACTAGAGAGGTGCCAGAGGGTGGGCAGGAAGAGCAGGTGCTCAGGGCAGCCAGGGGGCATGTGTGGGGCTTGGATGACACCAGCACCCACCTGCATGGCGTGAGAGGGAGGTCCGGCCTGGCGGGAGGTGGCTGTGAGGGTGTGGCTTGGATGGATTACTGTGACACCATGAGGCAGGTCACAGGAAAGGCTCAGGCCATGCTGGAGACCAATGAAGAGGCCCCCTCTGCAGAGATTCCTCCTAAGATCCCTCCTTTCCGAATGCAGAAAGGCCTTTCCTCCCTGGGGCAGGGCTGGGTGCAGAGAGGTCCCACCTGCTTTGGACCTCAAAGAGTCCACAGTTGGGTGGGACATAACAGACAGACAGGAAGTTCTGATCTGCTCAGTGTAGTCACTGCTCCTAGGGGGATGGAGGAGATAAAAGGCAGGAGAAGAGAGCTCAGCCTGCAGGAGCAGGTGGCCAGGACAGACCTCCTTCAGGTGCCATGAAGTGTCCCACACCTAGACAACATAGGGAGTTTGCCCAGTGGGCGGGGCACCCACTGCCAGGCCCAGGCAGATGGAGGGCTCATCTTCCAGTGCTCCTGCCTGGGCAGATGGCACCCCAGGCTTCCACTGAGCCTCCCGGCCCCCTGGATTTTATCAGCACATCCTGTTGAGTCTCCCTCCTGTGTATCTCTTGGACTCATCTGCTGTTACCATCTTCCCGGTCCTGGCACCATCCTCGCTACCCAACTGGCCCCGTGTGTCCACTCTTGCCCTCAGAGTGACCTATTAAAGGGGCAGATCAGACCATACCCCTTTCTGTGATCACAGTTTTCAGCAGCTCCTTCTGCTCTTGGGATAAAAAACAAAATTCTCCTCATGGCCTCCAAGGTACAAGCAACTTGCTGACTTCTCCCACTGCCGTTGGCACCCCCAACCCTTGCTCACTCAGCCCTGTCCACACTGGCCTTAAGTGCTTTTCCTGGACACGCTGTGCTCCTGCCTCAGGGCCTCTGCATAGGCCATCTCCTCCCCGGGGAGCCCCTTCCACCACTTTCCCACTAAATCAGCACACCTCCATCCTCTGTTTCCTGGGACACACCCAGATGCCCAGGCTAGATCAGGCTGCCCAGTCATATTCTCTCATGTCTAACCCACTAGGCTGAGGTTTTGAGACGGCACTGTTGACATTTTGGAGTCTATAATTTTCCATTGTGGGGGGTAGTCCCGTGAATTGTAGGATGCTGAGCAACATCCCCAGCCTCTACCTGTTAGATGTTGGTGGCATCTCCTCCCCCAGTTGTGACAACTAAGTGTCCCAGACATTGCCAGATGTCCCTGGGGCGAAATCTCCACCAGCTGAGAACTGCTACACTAGACTGGCTGGAGGAGCCTTGCAGACTGTATTCCATGTTTAGCTAGGTCCTCAGAGCACATTAATTCAAGGCGGAGTAAGTGACTAAACAGTGGGAGAGGAAATAGAACCTTCCCTCCTGCCCCAGGAAGCCAGCCAAAGGGCAGGAGAGAAGGAGGCTACTCTCCCTGGCCTGTCACCCTCACTTGGCCTGGGGTGCTGGGTAGACACCAGGCTAGATGTGTCCCTGCTCGACCCCCCCACCCCATTAGCAGGGCGGGGAGAACAGGGCTAAGTGACCTGAGGAGCCACCCCTCCATGCCTGCTGGAGGGCCCATACTGTCCCACTGAGCCCCCTCGAGCTCTCGTCTTCAGGGTCCCAGTTCACCAAGTATGGCTGCCGCCGGAGGCTGGACCACAAGATGGTGCACCGAGGCTTCTGCGACTCCCTCTCGAAGCCTAAAGCCATCCGCCGGGCTTGCAACCCACAGGAGTGCTCCCAGCCCGTGTGAGTGCCAGGACTCCCCGGCCCCCCAGCCCCACTAGAGGAGGGGAGGGAGAACCCTGGGGCTCCTGTGGAGGGTGGTGCAGGATCGGGTTCCCTGGATGCTCTGAGCCTCACGTGCCCTGAGACGTTTGACAGATTCTTCCTCACTCACCACGTTCTATGGAGTCTAAGATGTTGCAGGCTGTGCAGTGCCCCCCTGCTTCAGACCTGCTAGACGGAAACAATAATGTGCATCTTAGAAATGACAACAAGTGGTAATGCTCAGATGGGGAAACTGAGGCTCCGAGGGTGCAGGGCTTGCTTCTGGTCCTGTGGTAGATGTTTCCCAAGCAGCTCATTCCAGAGGCTGAGGCCTTGGAATGGCCACAGCCATGACCCTTTGGCTCCGGGGTTTGACAGGGCTGCATTTCTGGGCCCAGGTTCCTTTTTCAGGACCCTGAGTGGGGAAGATGGTGGGTAAAAGGCAGGTGGGGGCCATTCGGGGACAGGTGCTGAGTGTGTCCATGCTGCTGCCTGGAAGGGTTGGTGATGTCAGCGGAAGCTGAGGCCAGAGGGCAGATCCAGGAGCCTAAGAAGAGGCAGAGGCCGGCTCTCCATGGCCACACCCCAATCAGGATCTCCCAGCCGTGGGCATGGTTGGGTCTGCAGGACCTCAGGCAGGGGCCCAGCTAGCCTCCAGGGCGCCTTCCTGACCGTAGGTAAAGATGCGCCTGGAGGAGCAGGCTGCCTTGCTTCTGTCCATCAGGGCCTCAGCCAGGGTGATTCTCCAGGGGCTGACCGTGTGCTGCTCTGCCCTAACAGGTGGGTCACGGGCGAGTGGGAGGCATGCAGTCAGAGCTGTGGGCGGACGGGCATGCAGATCCGCTCCGTGCGCTGCGTTCAGCCACTGCACAACAACACCACCCGCTCCGTGCACACCAAGCACTGCAATGACGCCCGACCCGAGGGCCGCCGGGCCTGCAACCGTGAGCTCTGTCCCGGTCGGTGGCGGGCCGGACCCTGGTCCCAGGTAAGCAGTGCCCCGGCCCTGTGTCCTCAGCCCCCAAACCAAGCTTGGGTGGGACTGAAGTGGCCAGGGCGTTGCACCTGGGCCTGGATGCAGTTCTTGCCCTGGGCCACGTCCTGTAGGTCTCAGGGCACCCGTGGTTCCACATGGCTATGGGAAACTCAGTGGAATATGTATCTTTACTCTGCAGGGTAGAGGCTCCCATGCTCCTGGGGACAGGACCCCCAGGAGACTGGGGACAGCCTGGGCTCCAGGAAACAAAGGGAAGCCTGGGCTTTTGTCTCTGGGGGCCAGAGGTGTGGCTAGAAGGCCGGTCAGACTTGCAGGAGGAAACACGGGCAAGGGAGGGCTTAGACTTGGGCTGGAAAGGATAGTCTCGGGCTGCAGGAGCCGTTCTGGGGTCAGGGCTGAGCTGATGTGAGCACTGACATCTAGCCTCCGGGCCTGGTGGGTCAGGAGTTGCCAGGACCAACCTTGGGCTCAAAGATTTGCTCAGAAGTTGCTGTAGTCATGGTTATGCTTTATTACAATGAAAGCACACAGCGTAGAATCAGCAAAGGGAAAAATTGTTTCGGTGAAGTCTGGAGGAAACCAGGCACAAACATCTAGGTGCCCAGGATCTTCACTGGGGATCAGTCACATAGGCATCGGGTGCCTGCGTGACTGACATCAGTTACTGAAGCCCCAGATCCCAGAGCGAAAGCGGATTCTCACCATAAATCATCTTGTTGGTGTAAACCAACCGAACAAATTGGTGCGGCCTGATCCAAGGCCTCAGGCACGCAAAAACGCTCTTACCAGACAGACCATTCCATGAACTTGGTTCCCAGGAGTTGCCCAGGGGCCAGCCCTGAAAATAAGCCATTCTTGGGACTGGGCAGGTTTGAGCAACCCTGTCTGCTGAGTCAACCCTTTGTCACACACAAGGCGAACACTTGAGAATCACCCTTTGGCAGGGCTGGGCTGAGTTGTGAGCAGAGCCACAAGTCTGGGCATGACTGTTTATTCGGGTCCCTCCCAATGTGGTGAGGCCAAGGGGGCCCGAGACTGGAGGGGACAGTGAGGGTGCTGGTGGTGTAGAACCTTGTGTCCAGGGGGAGGGAGGGTCCTCTGCCGAAGCCTCCTGGACCCAGGCAGAGCTTTCCCAGTGGCCCCCAGTGCATAGCAGTTCTTCTGGGCCTTGGGCCTCCTCTAGCCAGAGGAGGGAGGCGCTCGCTGAGAAGTCAGAAGTGCCAGGCCCTATCTGGCCCTACATATTTGTTCTCTCTAACTCACTCTAGAGCCCAGGAGATTGAGGCAGCTGCCCGGGGCTAGGGCTAGGCAGGGCAGGCCTCTAGCTCACCCTCTACCCTTTGTGCCTCCCCACCTTCCACATATTGTGGGGTCACCCGCTTGGGGAGCCCTTTCAGACCCAGCCTAGCATGGGAAGCGGGCCCTGACTGGTAACGCTCTGCCTGCAGTGTTCGGTAACCTGTGGCAACGGCACCCAGGAACGGCCGGTGCTCTGCCGAACCATGGACGACAGCTTTGGTGTCTGCCGGGAGGAGCGGCCTGAGACGGCCAGGATCTGCAGGCTTGGCCCCTGTCCGCGTAAGCCTTCTGCATGCAGCAAGCCCAGGGGAGGGGGGCGGTCCAGGCAAATGCGGCTCTTCCCACAACTGGTCGAACTCAGCATCTGTGAACTTGAAGGAGAAGCTAAGCCCGCCCAGGCCTAGGCTGGGACCTTTCTCTGGCAGGAAATGGAAGGAACTGGCATTTGCCATGCTCATCTCCAGGCCAGGCCCTAGTGAAGGATGGCGTGGACTCAGTCCATCCCTGCCTTCCTGGCACTCCCTTTTGGTCTGGGAGACAGAAACCGGATTCACAGTGACTGCACATCGGGGCTCAGCCCATGCCCATGCGAGTAGGGGGTGCCTATATGAGTAGGGGGCGCCTGCCGCCCTGCAAGGAGAGCAACCAGAATGCTGGCTGCGTGTAGATGCCTGGCCAAGTGCTGGACACACGTCAGCTCTTTCGGTCCCCACAACAGTTGAAGACGTAGATCCAGTCATGAGTCCCTTCTGCAGAGCAGGGAGATCGGGGGGTCAGGTGTGCCTCCCCCAGCTGAGGAGAGGGTAGATCCAGGATTCACTTGTTCCCTGCACTTCCAGAGCCAGCACTCAGGGCACTGCTCAGCTCAGAGCAGGGCACGGTGGGGACTTGGAGGACAGTACAGAGATAAGGAGGCGCTGGTAGGGCCTGTGTGTGGGGATAGTAGCTGAAGCTACTCTGCGTAGCTGAGACCCGGATGCTTGGTGTGGGAGAGGCAGGACTGGGCCTGGACAGGGTGCTTGGGGCCCATCTGTGCCGAGGGAGGTCTTGCAGGCCACACTGGGGAGTTGGGGCCCTCCTGTCACCCCCTCCCTGGGATGCCAGAATCCAGGGAGCCCTTCTGCCTGGGGTGGGTGGGTTGGGTGCCCAGACCTGGTGCCCCAGCAGCCAAGACTCCTTTCTTTTCCCTCTAGGAAACATCTCCGATCCCTCCAAGAAGAGCTACGTAGTTCAATGGCTGTCCCGACCAGACCCCAACTCACCGGTCCAGAAGACCTCGTCAAGTAACCGGCCCGTTTATAACTCTGTCTCTGCCCTCCAGTGCATGCCCTGCGCCTTGTGGAGCTTGCCGTGGGCTCCCCTCCTCTCTTTCTATGGAAAACTGCCCTGACTCTTCCTGAGCGCTCTCTTGGTTGAATCTGTTTTCTCCGGGCCTCTGTGCTCGGCTGTCCCCTTTGGAGCTGCCTGGCCGGGAGGGCCAGTCTCGCAGCGGCACGGCCCGGGGCACCGGCCTCTTGTGGGGGTGCCAGGACCTCGCGGTGATGGCTTTTAAAGGGGCAAAGATCTGTCGCGGTGCTGGAGGGGCCAGAGGCCAAAGTTTGAATGTGACCACTTGGTGACCGCCTTGCGGGGCCACATCCCTCCAGGCTGGAACTGCGGGTCGGAAATCGAGGCGGAGCCCACCCGTCCTCTTTCAAACGCCGCTTACCAGCGAGGCGAGGCCAGAGGGGTCTCGCGGGTGTGCAGTTTTGTTTCGCCATCCTGGGCGCCCGGCCCGTTTCCGGCAGTGTGTCGGCGGCTCCCTGGCCACCTCTGCTGTTGCTGCTGCTGCTGACCCTGTGCTGTGTGTCCTCCTGACTCGTGTGACTGTGGCCTGCTTCCTGTGGCCTTTGTGTCCAGCTCACACAACCCTTGGCCCCCGTACCCTGTCCCCTTGGGGGTTCAGGTCAAGCAGAGGAGGCAGGGGACGTGTCCCCGCAGTGGGACATCAGGACACACCACCACTTGCATTCTCTGTCCATTCGCTCCAATGGCCTTTCTCATCGTGCACACACGACCCCGTGCACGGGCGCGAGAGAGTGAGAGTGAAAGGCTGTCTCACGTGGATGCGGCCACCTACCCATGTGAACAACTACAGAATTACCTCAATTTTTATCGCTTTTTTGCTTAGATAAAACTATGTAGAAGATGCCTTAAAGTTGAAAGGTAACAGAATTGGCTGCTAGCAACCCAGGCAGGAGGCAGGCAGTGCAATCTAGAGGGAGGTGGCCCGCTCATCCACCTTTGGTCAAGGGTAAGGCTTCCCAGTCCAGTCTGTACAGGGCCCCAGGCACGGGCTCACCTCTGTGGAAAGGAGACCCGCTCCATGGCCTGAGCGGCCCTTCGGCACTGACTGTTGTTGGAGCCCCGGGCACTCTGCTGCCGGCGCTGCCTTACACCAGAGGGCGACTGGCCTGGCCCTGGGCGTGACCAGTGTAGCACTCCCGCCGGTCACCCCGCACTCTCCCCAGCCCCGTCCCCTGTTCATAGCATCCCCGCTGGACAGCGCCCAGCCCTCCCCTGGCACTAGTTACTGTTATGTAAATACTCGGTGTAACCCATACTAATTCTCATGACTGTTAACTTCCAACTTTGACTTAGGCAATGTGAGTGACATGAGTGACTCTGGGAAGGTGCAATACGGTCCTGAGCATCGTGCTCTCTGTCTATATGCACTTTGGTTTATCAGGGATATTTTATTAGTGTTTTGTATGTATTCAATGACGTATTATATAGGTTACATTGTCGTTGCTTTTCTGGTTTTTTTATGAGACAACGTTAGTGTGTGCCAAAGTGACTGTGAAAATGACCTTTTACTCTTACTAACAGTGGAAAGACTTCCTGTCATGCATCCCACAAATAAACTCAATAAAAGTTCAGTGAAACTGGGTGCTTGGGTCTGGCACACTGCTGCCTCCTTCTCTTCATCTCTGTGACCAACGGTGCTGCAGGGATGCAGGTGCCGTTCTGGTCCATTACTTCCTTGGTTTCTGATTCCAGTGACTTTTCTGTCCCCCTTACCCTGCCTAACGTAGATACTGAGGGCCCCTCCCCCACTGAGGCATGTGCCCCTTCCTCAGGCATTTTTCAAAATGTGACAGCAGCTCGTGCAGACACCCCACCGGCATTCTGAGTTTTGAATCCTTAGTGCTAAACAAGCACCTTGCAGGAACACCTTGGCTGTCTCCTTGCAGATAAGTTCTCACAGTTGGGAAAAGGGCCCCATGTGAGCTTCTCCCCATCTTTGGGATCCCAGCCCATGGAGTGGGAATATGGGGTTAGTAGCTGAGACAGTGTCCAGGTCACCATGCCCTGAGCCACCATCAGGCCACTACCCTGGCTCCGGGCACAGCTGTCAGCCTTGGGTTACCTGTTCAGGGAGGGAACAGGTCTGTCTTAGGAGAGTCTGGGTTGGGAGAAGGGCAAGGCAGCCGAAGGTCTGAGTGCCTGGCCTGCAACATTCACACACGGGTGTGCTCAGCTGTGCCTGCCTTGTCTCCCAAGGCCTACCCTCAGGAGCCACAGGGCCTGTGTGTCCACTCCCCTTGCTGACAAGGACCACACAGCAGGTCAGGGTCCAACCAGGGACCTCCTAATCTGGGGCCTGGGCCATGTCCTGCCAGGGGGCATCTCTCCCTCCCTTTCCCATGAAGGGGTCCTGTTCCAGGGAGGAGGGAGGTCATGAGAAAGGACGACCACCCAGCGCCATGGAGATGGGCATCAGGGCACAGGGCCGGGTTCCAGATGCCAGCCTTCGGGTGGGGGTCACAGTAGCTGTGGCTGGGGTCAGCCTGCCCAGAGCTCTGATCATTGAAAGACTCCCAGCTCAAGAGACAGGAGACCAAGACAACTGTGTCTGATGAACTGCATCCACTAAGTCTCCTTGCCCAGACAGATCAGGAGAAATACCTGCTGAGGGAACCTTGCCTAGAGCTGTGGGCAGGCCACCAACAGGGCTGCTCCAATAAAACTTTGATTACAAAACCAGGTGGAGGGACTGACTTGGCCCACAAGAGTGGTTGGCAGACCCTTACCCTGGACTGATGTGACACCCGCTTCTCGGATCCCAGCCTGGTGAAAGACAAGTGAGGGAGATGCTTGTTATTTGTGTGAAGGCAGAGGCACAGGTGACAGGAGAGGGTGTCTGTGTGGCAGGGGTGACCCCAGTCCCAGCAGCACAGCTAGGCCTGGCTGCATCCTTGTTGAGGCCTATGCCTCTGGCCTCCCTGCCCCAGCTGATGGCCAAAGCCTGGGGGAGTGCACCTAGTATTACCAAAGCCCCCTTGTGTCTCCTTGAGGGCTGTCATGGTGGTTTCCACTCGCTTACCCCAGTGACTGCCAGGGAGGGGGGAGGGACCAGGAGGGGAGAAGGGAGCAGGGGCTCTGAGCATGACCTGCCCAGCTTCAAACAGGACTGTTCTGGTTTCATCTGTCTCAGATATTGGATATCTGTGTAAAATTTTATCCAAGGTTTTAAAACCCTGAAAGCCACATCTCAGCATCTTTTAGTCTGATTTCTGGAATCGACCCTCAGCACAAGGCCATCTGCCTTTCCCCTCCACATGTGGGCCTATTTCTCCATCTCAAGGTTAGGAAGACCAGGGCTTTTCCTAAACAGCCTATCTGTCCTTATCTCTTCATACCCTGGGTCCTGCACCTAGTCATGTTTCCTCCTTATTTTGGCCACTTAGAAGCTCAGAGTCCAGGTTGGGTCCCTCTCTAATGATACGTGCCTCTGTGTAGTCTTCTTCCCTGTAGCATTGACATTCTAAAACCATGATTTCCTTGTTTTGGACTTGCTCAATTATTCACATTGGTTTTTTTCACCTTTATGCATTCTTCAATTCACTGTTCTAGGCTCTGGTATAAAGGTGCATCCAGATACAGCTCGGGGCTCTGCCTTTTGGAGCTTCAAGATAATGAAAAAGTCAGGCATTAGTTACCTTATCCAACAACTAAATGTGGACTTGGTAGCTGGGATTGAATGCTGGGAAAGGGAGACCCATGGCACCATAAGACCACATACTGGGGGATTTAACCTGCAAGGGAAGTCAAGGGATGCTTGCCTGAGGAAGATGTGTTTCAGCTGAGCCTCAGGGATAAGAGGAAGAGGGGAGGCACAGTATGTGCAAAGGCCCTGTGGCCACAGAGAGCACACTGCAGAGCAAGGCAATCAAGGCCTGAATGAGACTGGAGAGGTGAAAGGGACGTGTCCTCGCCCTGAAAACAATGGAGGAGCAATACAAGGGCTTCAGTCTGGACAGTGACAAGGTCACATCTCCGGCTGAAGAACATCATTCTGCTTGCAGCAGGATAGCTAGATAAGAAGGAGGAAGAATGGAGACAGGCAGGCAGAAAGGAAGCTCTTACCATGTTGCAGCCAAGAGGCAAGGTAGCTTGGCACTGTGGAGGCAGGAGAGAGGGGAGCGTGGACACATCTGAGAGAATCAGGGGAAATACTGACAAACCTGGAGATGACCGCACAGGGAATGCCCGGGGTCTGGCTTGTGCACATGAAGGGCCATTCTCTGAGATGGGTGGTGCCAGTGAAGGCTATGGGCTTGGGCCAGACATGTGGAATCCACTTTTGGGACCACAGGAGTTGAGGGGTATCTAGAAGCCTGCTGTGTCCAAGTGTTTGAAGCTCCGGGAGTTTGAGGTTGGTGTCCAACTAAGTAGGTTGCCAGCCTGTAAGGGAAAATTATAAGCTGGAGCACTGGCCATGCAGACGGCAGATGTCAGAACCACAGGCCCTGAATGGGAGAGGGCCTGCCTGTCTGTTACTGTGAGAAATTTCAGTGAACTAGCATAGCTTCACATGCAGATGTAGAAAGTGCCCTGTGTTCATGCACAGAGTAACCATGTCAGATGTGGTCCCCATCAGTGGCTGCCCCTTCCCTCCCTCCTTCCTTCACACCTCCCCTCTTTCCTTCCTTTAAATAGGAGATGAGTTCACCTGGGAGACTGAGGGGAAAGGAGGGCACAGCAGAGGTTTATGTGGGAAAAGTTTGAAATGCCCATTATGAAGAATAGAGAGTGACTGAGCAGGGAACATAGTTGGAGGGTTGGGCCCATTGAAGTCAGTGATCAGGAATTTATAATGGACCAAATATCCCCTGTTATACTGTTAAATGACTTATTCTTTTATGTTGAATGAATTTTTGTAAATCATCTCAATTTTTGTGTTGTGTGTGAAATTAGGTGTTAAGGGAAAGGGAAGGGGGTAAAAATTCAGGAAGAAAACAGCTGCAGCCAGGGTTGGAGCCAGGTCAGGGAGAAGACAGCCATGAGGAAAGAGGGAAAGGGAGAGACAACTATGGCCTCTGCAGAGAGTCAGGGTTCTCCATACAAGACAGACCGTGGATGACCAGATCTTGGGTGGGAAAGAAAGGGGAGGATGTGCTGGGCAGAAGAATTAGTCTATGTGAAGGCATCAAGTTCTGGAGCACTTTGGAAAATGTCCAGAAGCTCAATGTGGCAGGGCCATGTGGTGGATGGAGCAGTGGCAGGACATAAGGCTCTCAAGTAAGTTGAGGCAAGTGGAAGAAATCCCAGATAAGTCTGCATGATTTTTAATTTCTATTTAGTCCCTTTTCAGAAACAAAGATCATCTGGAGAGTTTGGGTGAGGATGGGAACAAAATGTGGAAGAGTATGGTGAGGCCACAGCCAAGGCTCTGGGATGTGCTCTTTTGCATGCTAGGAATTGGTTCTTTTAGGTTTAATTTTGTTATAGTTACTGCTTAAAGATTACTGTAGAGTCAAACTGTGCCAAAGAATGTCATTGGGGTTACCACTGGGATATCAAATGTGAACATCTGATAAAGTCCCATTCTTGAAGATGAGCTTGGAATCACTCCCTGAGAATAGACAGGCCTCATTTCTGTCTCAGACTTTGAGAGATACTGAAAAATTTGCACTCAGTCAGGGCCTTCTTGGAGGAGGGGAGCATTGCTCACAGCTTGTGTGGCAGCACTCAAGGGTGGGGTCCCCGGATCCACCCTGCCCAAGGGCTGCCCGATATCAAAACCACACAGGCTTTCTGTGTGAGCTCGCTTGCCTCTGTGCTGTCTCTGGGCTCTTTCAAATCCTCCTCCAGAAAACTGCTTCCTGTGGGGGAACAAGGTCCCCCTTATCTGTCCTTTGGTTATTTGTCCCACTTTTCTCTTTCAGAGGGCCGCTGCCAAGGTGACAAGTCAATGTTCTGTAGGATGGAAGTCTTGTCTCGCTATTGCTCCATCCCAGGCTACAATAAGCTGTGCTGCAAATCCTGTAACCTGCAAGACAACCTCACCAATGTGGACGACAGGGCAGAACCACCCTCTGGGAAGCACAATGACATTGAAGAGCTCATGCCCACCCTCCCAGTGCCCACTCTAGTCATGGAGGTGCAGCCTCTGCCAGGCACACCCCTGGAGGTGCCTCTCAATACTTCCAGCACCAGTGCCACCGAGGACCATCCGGAAACCAACGCTGTGGATGTGCCCTACAAAATCCAGGGCCTGGAGGATGAAGTCCAGCCACCCAACCTAATCCCTCGACGACCGAGCCCATACGAAAAGACCAGGAACCAAAGAATCCAAGAGCTCATTGATGAGATGAGGAAGAAAGAGATGCTCGGAAAGTTCTAATAAAAGATAGCATCAATAGCATTTTTTTTTTTTCTTGCTTATAGAGATATTCCATGGGATGGCAACTCCTGTGTTGTGGAGATGAAGTCAGATTCCTGATTCCAACAGGTTTGGGGAAAACAAAGAGGGAGAATAATGTAAAAAGAAAAAAAATATATATATATATATGTCCTGTACTGAGGTGGAGTGTGGGTTGGAGAGGAATATAGCGGTTCTACAACCCCCACTGATGAGGGAAGGCAGGAGGGATAACTCGGAGAGAGAAAACGTTTGCCCCAAGTTTCTGAGCAAGTGATTGGGAATCTTCTTTTCCTTGTGGTGACAACCCTGCTGGAGACGCAGGACATTTCCTGCCAATCTGCAGACTGAGACACAAGCCCCATGGGACTCTTGGGAGAAACGATGATTTATTTACTAAGTGACCAGTCACTAAGATGAGTGCGGTGAAGTGGAGGCCATGAACTCCAGTCTTCGAGGTGGTGAGGCAGGTGGTGAAGACGAGTGTGGTGGCCAGCTGGCACTCCCAGGCTCTCCCAGGCCTCTCTTTTCTTCATTAACCCTGGCCTTGCTTGTCGCCTCTGGCCAGACTGGCCTCAGGCCCGGGGCTCCCCAGAGAGGCTCTCCCCTTCCCCAAGTGCACTGGAAGGATGAGGGAGGCATGCACTCTGCTGGAAAGTCCAGTGAGTGGGCAAGGCTCACTTTTTTGTGTGTGTGAACATGCAGCTTAAACTTCCCAAAATGACAAGACCCAAGCACATTAGCTCCTTAGCTGGGCCTAGCCTGCCATGTAATTCTTAAGCTTTTCATGTCCAGGAAAGTTCTAAAGCCTTTGTATTCTCACCAGTCATAGATCTTAGAGAACTCTTTCTTATTTCATTCCCCATTCTGTGGATGAGAATACTGGGCTCAGGACAGGTGCTAAAAACCTTTATCGGAACCTGTGCATGTGTGTGTGTGTGAACCTCTGCAAGTGGTCCAAGGGACAGAGTAAGGGGGTAAGAAACAGTGAAGGGACATCTGGGATGATGCTTAACCTTCGAAATGGTTGAAAACTAGCCTCCCCATCTCCCCAGCGTAGGCTACCTCCCTCCCCTCTGCCACCATGTTCCACACTTGCTCATACATGTCCCAGTGTCTCCAAGGAGCTTGCTGGCTCCTAAGAACCAAACTGGAGAAACCTTTCTGAATTGTCTCATAGTATCACTTCTTTAACAAGATGTAGTGTGAAGCACTTCTGCACCCTCGTCTCTTTATCATTAGGAAATGTATCCATGGCTTTCCCTCGTTGGTTGAACCCATGGCAGCTGGTGCTACTCACGGGCTGAAGGACTGGGCAGTGCTTGCTTGGGTCCATCCTAGAATGTTGAGGAAGCTCCGGACTAACCCTAGCCAGAGTATTACTCAGTTTACCCAGCTTGGGGGCCACAGAATGGGAACACTCCCTTCTCAGATCACAGCAGAGCAGGGCTGTGTGTCTTGGGGGCTGGAAGACTTTAGGGAGGGGCCCCAGGCGGGACACACCCAGGGGGATCTCTCTTCTGCTGCAGGAAGAAAGATGCCCTCTGGGAACTGTAGGCCAGGTGGCCACGGCCCCATATGCCATACTCAGTGCCTTGGGCCATATATCCACAAAGTTCTCTAGACTAGATGGTCCTCAGAAGTCTCTCTGTGTATGAGGGCAGTGTTCACCCACTCTGAGACACTGCAAATTTCCACTGAGCTTGAGACGGGTGGAGAGCTGGCTTAGCAACAGTCCGGAGCTTCCAGAGCTGGCTGAGAGGCTTCTGCAGCCTGGGGAAGGCAGAGGATGTCTTTGAGCCAAGGTTTCCCAACACCAGGTTGAGACTCAGAGGTCCTCTTTGTCCACTGCTCTGCAAAGTCAGCTGAGGGGCCCAAGAGTCACTTCATGTTCGTGGTAAGACTAGTGCTGGAGTTTTGGGTCCTGGCTCTCTGATCTACTCCTTTTGGAAAACCCATGGAATTTCACGTATAAGCCTTTCATGTGTACTTTAAAGTTGTTTGTTTGTTTGTCTGGAGTATATTGTAAATGGTGCTCAATAGCAAAGTCTTTATCAGATGAAGCATTACGACTATGTACTCCTGTCTGACAGGCAGCTGCCACATGGGTCATTTTGGTGCTGAACTCACATCACAACATTTTATCTTACTGGTGACAGCAATCAGTACGTTTGTTTTTCTGTATAGTAAAATTTGGCTCCTTGGTTTTATAACTTATTAAAGTCAAAATGTCTGTGTTTTTGCACATCATGCCTGTGTTTGTCTGTTACCTTGACTACACTTGTCCCCCATTCCCAGCCTAAACTTGGGCAGACAGAAGGATATGCTTCCCTCACAAAGCCAAGAGATGTGGAGGGACACCAGTAGGCAGTGAGCCAAGGCTGCACAAGTCAGGATCCCATGAGGGGCGAGAGGTGCCCAGAAGGACCGACCTCTCTCCCAGCTCCCCGTGGAGTCAGTTCTCCAGGCAACACGACTTAGCCAAAGGCTCCCAAGTCAACCTTAGTTCAAGGAGGAGACACCTCCTCCTCCCTGACTGCAATCCCTTCTCTCTTATAATTAGGGTTTCCAGAAAAAAAATACTAGATGTTGAGGTAAATTTTAAATTCAGAGAAACAGCGAATAACTTTTGAGTATGAAAATGGAACACACTTATACTAAAAGTTATTTTTTGTTTCTCTGAAACTCACATTTAACCGAGAATCTTGAAATTTTATTTGCTACATTTGGTAACGCTACTTACAATCAGTATTCTACTTTTAAAGACAGGTGCATGCTCTCTGGCCCTCTGATATTAGCAGGTATTGGGGAGGAGGGAGGCTGAAGGACAGAAGAGGTGATTTCTTCTGCTACCCTGACCAAGTAGGGATCAGGCAATGTGTACACAGTGCTGGGGAGAGGGAACAATCAGAAATCTTATTAGTTTGTACAGGGGTTATACGTGGCTTAGGAATACACGGTATTTCTCCTTGTTCTTTGCTATAATTTGTTTTGACTCCTTTTTTTAAAAATATTTATTTATTTATCTTTGGAGCATTCCGTCTTCGTTGTTGCGCGAGGGCTTTCTCTAGTTGTGGAGAGTGGGGGCTACACTTTGTTGTGGTGCACGGGCTTCTCATTGCGGTGGCTTCTCTTGTGGCGGAGCACAGGCTATAGGTGCACGGGCTCAGTAGTTGCAGCACGTGGGCTCAGTAGTTGTGGCTCTCAGGCTCTAGAGCACAGGCTCAGCAGTTGTGGCGCACGGGCTTAGTTGCCCCACAGCATTTGGGATCTTCCCGGATCAGGGCTCGAACCCATGTCCCCTGCATTGGCAGGCAGACTCTTAACCACTGCGCCACTAGGGAAGCCCCTTGACTCTGTTTTTATAGTACAGTTAGTTATTTACAACGGGGAAGAGGAATTCGGAATGGGTATGTGTGAATGTGTGTGTTAGCAGTGGAGAGAAAGAGCCTTGGGTGAGCAGAAACTGGCTGAGACTAAATACCTGGCAAAGGTAACTCATAACTGGATAACCCAGCAAGGTTATTTTAGAAAACAGGCCCTGGGTTGTAGAGGAAGTGGTAAGGAAGGCCCAATCCATGCTTCCTGAAGAATGTTGATAAATGGTTAGGAGGAGCCAAATGATGTCATTACCGAGGATTTGGCCACCACTCCCTCCTCTGGGCACCGTGTGAGTCCCTGATTTGCATGCACAGAGCAGCCATGCCATGGTCATACCCAGGGGTTTATACTCCACTGTGAATTCTTAGCCCAGGGGAACACAGTACACTCCCATTTAGAGGCTGTGTAGCCAGTTCCCCCCGAACCTCATGACCCCACACTGTTGTTGCTTCATCTTTGGGAGCTCCCTCAGGGACTAACCTCAAATACACATAAAAGTTACACAAAGACAGTGTGTGAGTGCCCCATGGGGCACCGAAGCAACAAATGCCTTGGTTCAAATAAGATTCTTCTAGTTTCTTTAGGTGAACACTTAGATCACTGATTTTCCACCTTTCTTTTTTAAAACTCCATGCATTTATGGCTATAAATTTCCATCTATACAGCTGTAGCTGCACCCCACAAATTTTGATATTTCATACATTTTTTGTCATTTCATTCCAACTAGTTTCTAGCTTCCATTGTGACTTCCTCTTTTACCTAAGAGTTATTAAGCATGTTGCTTAATTTCCAAACATTAGGGGGTATTCTGGTTATGGATTGTTATAGATTTCTAGCTTATTTTATTGTGGTCAGAAAACATTTTGGGGAATATTCCAACTCTTTGAAATTGGTTGAGGCTGGCTTCATGGCCCATGATGTGGTCAGTTTTTTTGTTTTGTTTTGTTTTTATTGCACATGTGCTTGAAAGAATATGCAACTGGTAATTGTTTTTTATTTATTTATTTATTTAGGTTGCGGCACATGGGATCTTCGTTGCAGCATGCAGGCTCTTAGTTGCGGCATGCAGGCTTCTTAGTTGTGGCACTCAGACTTCTTAGTTGCGGCATGCGTGTGGCATCTAGTTCCCTGACCAGGGATCAAACCCGGGCCCCCTGCATTGGGAATGCAGAGTCTTACCCACTGGACCACCAGGAAAGTCCCACAACTGGCAATTGTTGAATACAGTATTCTATATAGGTCTGTGATGTCAAATTGGTTAATTTATTATTCAGATCTTTTGTATCTTGACTTAGTTTTCTTCTTGTTCTATTAATTTGATAGAGTTGTTTTAATACCTCCCACCGATTGTGGATTTTTCTATTTCTCCTTGCAGTTTTATCCATTTTTGCCCTTCTTTTTAAAAAATAAGCTATTTTACTATTTTGAAGTCTCATAATGGGAGCATACAAATTTCTAATTGTATCTCTTGTTGGTAACATTATCCTTTCATCCTTATGAATTGATCAATTTTATTTAAAAAAATTTGAAATTTTCCCCCCGAATATTAGTATAGCTATATCAGCTTTTCTTTTTGGTTAGTGGTTGCACAATATAACTTCTTCCATTCTTTTACTTGCAAATTTCCTAGATATTATGTGTGCTATTTGTACTTTGTAAACATATAATTTTCAATATCATCTAACACTTTAATCTTTTGATTAGACCATTTAGTCTATTACATTTAATGTCATCACTGACACCAGTGCCCTTATATCTACCTTCTTTTGTGCTATTTGTGATCTGTAATTTTTTTTTCTCTTCTTTCTTGCCTTCCTTTGGATTGGGTGCTTTTTTTTCCATTCCATCTTAGCCCTATGTTAGTTTTGAAGCTACATACTACTTTTCTCTTATTTTAATGAGTATTCAAGACATTTCAACACACACTCTTAATTTACCATAATCTATTATTCTTCTTAAAGTGACCTTCTTTCCAACAATGCAAATCCTTAGAATAGTGGTCTCAAGCTCTATGTGATGAAAGATAAATTTTTAAAATTTTCATTTCATCATGGACTAATAAAATATAAAGGAATTAATAGAAAAGTAAAAAAGCAAAAAGATATACAAAATACAAGCTTAATTTAAAAATAATTTTGAGGTATAATTGACGTACAATAAACCACACATACTTAGGTGTACAATTTGACAAGTTTTGCAGTATATACAAATGGGAAATTATCACCACAATCAAGATAGTGAATATACCCATCACACCCAGTAGTTTCTTCCCACCCCTTTGTAATCTCCCTCCCCTTCATTCCTATCTCCAAGCAACCACTGATCTTCTCTGTGTCACTACAGATTAGTTTTCATTTTCTAGAATTTCATAAAAATAGAATTAAACAGTATTTACTCTCTTGCTGCTTCCAGCCAGTATAATTATTTTTTACATTCATACATGTTATTGCATATATCAGTAGTTCATTCCCTTTTATTACTTAGTAGTATTCTATTGTATGAATACATTACTGTTGGTTTAT
This sequence comes from Monodon monoceros, assembly GCF_005190385.1. NCBI lineage: Eukaryota > Metazoa > Chordata > Mammalia > Artiodactyla > Monodontidae > Monodon > Monodon monoceros. The sequence goes on from NW_021703768.1 coordinate 153,880,695, forward strand.
CCATTCAGCAGTTGATGGACATTTGGGTTGTTTATAACTTGTGGCTTTTACAAACAAAGATCTATGATCATTTGTGTATAGGTCTTTGTATGGTGTGTGTATTCCTTTAAGCAAAACACCTAGGAGTAGAATGGCTGGATCATATGGGAGGTGTATGTTTAACTTTTTAACCAGCAGCATATGAGACTTCCAGTTCATCTACACTGTCACCAACACTTGATACGGTCAATCTTTAAAATTTTAGCCATTCTAAAAGATATCTAGTAGATATCTCATTGTAGTTTTAATCTGCATTTCCTTACTGAATAATGATGTTGAGCATCTTTTCATATCCTTGCTTGCCATAGGTAGATAAATCACTCGATCAACAAATAGATGTAGATTGATCAATAGATAGATAGATGATAGAGAGATATAGATTGATCAATTTTCTTTAATGAGGTGTATGTCAAATCTTGCCAAATTTTCATTGCGTTGTTTTCTTATTTAGTTTGGAGAGTTCTTTATATATTACAAATACAAGTAATTTATCAGATGCATGCTTTGCAAATTTTCTACCAGTTTGTGGCTTATCTCCTCATTCTCTTAACAATGTATTTTGAGGAGCATAAGTTTTAATGAAGTTCAACTTATCAATTTGTTCTTTCATGGACTGTACTTTTCATGTTGTGTCTAAGAAATCTTTGCCTAACCTAAGGCCACAAAGATTTTCTTATATGTTTTGTTCTATAAGTTTTATATTCTTAGATTTTATATCTATATCTATGATATATTTTGAGTTAATTTTTGTATATGAAGTGAAATATGGATCCAAGTTCACCTTTTTGCATATGGATATCCAAATGTTGCAGCACTGTTTTTTGAAAAGATTTTCCTTTCTCCACTAAATTACCAAAGGTCATGAAAATTTCCTCTTACTTTTTTTCCCTAAAAATTGAATAGTTTTTGCTCTCACATTTAGGGCTATTCTCCATTTTGATTTAGTATTTGAATGTGGTGTGACATTAGGATCTAAACTCATCTATTTTGCATGTGGATATCCACCTTGCTGTATCATTTGTTAAAAGACTACCTTTTCCCTGTAGTCCCTGTTAAAAGACTACCTTTTCCTTGGCGTATTTTCCAAAATCAGGTTTTTCTCTAAATTCTGTTTCATTGATCTATATGTCTTTCCTTACACTAGTACTACACTGTCTTGAGTATTATGGATTTTAGTAAGTTTTGAAATCAGAAAGTGTAACTCCTTTAACTTTGTTCTTTTTTTTACATCTTTATTGGAGTATAATTGCTTTACAATGGTGTGTTAGTTTCTGCTTTATAACAAATTGAATCAGTTATACATATTACATATGTTCCCATATCACTTCCCTCTTGCGTCTCCCTCCCTCCCACCCTCCCTATCCCACCCCTCCAGGCGGTCACAAAGCACTGAGCTGATCTCCCTGTGCTATGCGGCTGCTTCCCACTAGCTATCTACCTTATGTTCGGTAGTGTACATATGTCCATGCCACTCTCTCGCTTTGTCACAGCTTACCCTTCCCCCTCCCCATATCCTCAAGTCCATTCTCTAGTAGGTTTGTGTCTTTATTCCTGTCTTACCCCTAGGTTCTTCATGACATTTTTTTTTCTTAAATTCCATATATATGTGTTAGCATACGGGATTTGTCTTTCTCTTTCTGACTTACTTCACTCTGTATGACAGACTCTAGGTCTATCCACCTCATTACAAATAGCTCAGTTGTTCTTCTTTTTGAAAATTGTTTGGCTCTTCTGAGTCCTTTGTATATATTTCCACATAAATTTTTTTTTTTTTTTTTTTTTTGCGGTACACGGGCCTCTCACTGTTGTGGCCTCTCCCGTTGCAGAGCACAGGCTCCGGACGCGCAGGCTCAGTGGCCATGGCTCACGGGCCTAGCCGCTCCGCGGCATGTGGGATCTTCCCAGACCGGGGCACGAACCCGTGTCGCCTGCATCGGCAGGCAGACTCTCAACCACTGCGCCACCAGGGAAGCCCTCCACATAAATTTTTAAATCAGCTTATCAATTTTTTCAAAAAGGCCTCCTGGAATTTGAGAGGATTACACTGAATCTATTGATCAATTTGGGAAAAATTGACATCTTGACAGTATTGTGCCCTCCAATCCATGAACACAGAATATCTATTTAGATCTTCTATAATTTCTCTCAGCAACATTTTTTGGTTTTTGATATACAAGTCTTGCACATTTTTTGTTAAATTTATTTCTAAGCATTTTATTCTCTCAATGCTATTGTAAATAGAAATATGTTTTCTTAATTTTATTTTCAGATTGTTCATTACTAGTATATAGAAGTACAATGGTTTTTTGTTATTCTAATCTTGGGTTCTCCAACTTGCTAAACATATTAATTAGTTTTGTTTTTTGTTTTTGGTGTGGATTCTTTTTTTTTTTTTTTTTGCGGTATGCGGGCCTCTCACTGTTATGGCCTCTCCCGTTGCGGAGCACAGGCTCCAGACACCCAGGCTCAGCGGCCATGGCTCACGGGCCCAGCCGCTCCACGGCATGTGGGATCTTCCCGGACCGGGGCACGAACCCGTGTCCCCTGCATCGGCAGGGGGACTCTCAACCACTGCACCACCAGGGAAGCCCCCTGGTGTGGATTCTTTAGTATTTTCTACATACAGGATCATGCCGTCTATGAATATAGTTTTACGTCTTCTTGTTCCATCTAGACTTCCTTTTTTTCATCGTTGGACTGGCTAGAACTTCCAAACAATGCTGAATAGAAGTGGCAAGAATGGGTATCCTTGTCTTGCTCTTGATCTCACGGGAAAAGCATACAGTTTTTCACCATGAAGTATGATGCTAGCTGTGGGCTTTTTGTAGATACACTTCTTTAGATGAAGGAAGGTACCTTATAGTCCTAGTTCACTGAGAGTGTTTATCATGAGTGGTATCGGATTTTGTCAAATACTTTTTCTGCATCTATTTAGATGGTCATGTGTTTTTTGTCGTTTATCCTTTTGTCATTGTATTAACTGATTTTCAAATGTTAAATCAACCTTGCATTCCAGATCTACATCCAATTTGGTCGTGGTCTGTAATTCTTTTTCTCTATTCCTGAATTTGGTTTCTTAATGTTTTTTGTTGAGGGTGATTGTACCTATATCCCATAGTTTTCTCATCATGTCTGGCTTTGGTATCAGAGAATGCTGGCCACATAGAATGCGTTGGGAAGTGTTCCCTCCTATTCTATTTTCCAGAAGAGTTTGTGAAGAATTGATATTATTTCTTTTATTTTTATGTTTGATAGAATTCATGAGTGAAGACATCTGGCCTGAGCTTTTTCTTATACCAAGATTTTAAATTACAAATAAGTTTCTTTACTTATTATAGGTCGATTTCTTCTTGGATCAGTTTTGGTAGTTTGTGTCTTTCTAGGAATTTGTCCATTTCATCTAAATTATCTAATTTGTTGGCATACAGTTATTCATAGTATTCCCTTATAATCTTTTTGTTTGTTTTAGAGTCAGTAATGACATCCTCTTTTTTACTGCTTATTTTGGAAATTTGTATTCTTTCTTTTTTTCTTGGTTAATCTAGTTCAAGCTTTTTCAATTTTGTTGGTCTTATCAAAGAACCAATATTTGGTTTCACTGATTTTTCTCTCTTGCTTTTCTATTTTCTATTTTCAGTTTTCATCTAATATATTTCCTTTTTTCTCCTTGCTTGAGATTAGTTTGCTCTTCTGGTTTCTTATTTTTTTTAATCCAGCATTTTTGTTTTTTAAACTTTATTTTCATAGAACATATTTTCACATTAGAAAGTCCCACAGTGGGAAAATAATAATTTATTACCAATAGTTTTATATTTGTGGACAGGTTATTTTAGGACAAATAAACACATTTGAGGATCAGGTCTTAGTTTAGAATCTGCAATATTTTGACACATCAGCAAGGGGGACCTCTTCCCTAAACGGGACTTATCTATATTTAGAACCTCTCCACACTCTTCTTCCTATGATTTAGAAATTAGTAATGTGAGATATCAGCACTTCCCAATTTTAAAGTTTCCCCAGGACATGTAACTATCAGTAGCTGGTACCAACTAAACAGAGGAGGAAGTTTTCAAAAATTAAACACTTTAATTTTCTGCAAAATCTTTACTTATGAATTAACAGTCTTTCCCTTATTCATCATTCTCAAGACAAATGTAGAAGCTTGATCATGTATTGATAGTAAGAAAGCTGAATTTACTCTAAGAGGTTGATAAATTAAAAGGCCAAAGCTCATATATAATGTTAAGTTATACTCTGAGTCTTGTGAGAAGCTGGGAGACAACCCCATTAACGCATCGGAACGCGGAACTCAGTCTTACAATTTCTCAGATATAAGTCCTCTCAAACCTTGTCCTCAAAGATTAACCTCTGAAAATAACCATGTGATTAGGATAAAGGTTTGTCTCACCAATGGCTTATATGTTATTTCCTCTTTATTGTCAGTGGAATGGCATGGCAGAGCAGAGGCAAAGAGGTGTACAACCAGTTCTTAAGATATTAAGTCATAAAGCCCAGGGCTTCCACAGCATGACAACAGCTTTCAGATGCCCATATCATGATAGCTGAAATAACAAGGCACAGCAAAGTTTAGAGCTGAGCATCTGAAAGGCCTGCCTTGGTAGCTTTCTGAGATGTACTGCACAGACAGAGTCAGTAACAACTTGTCCAAGGCCCCAGTGACTATGTAGAACATGGGCTGAAGCCAGGAGTCCATCACAGAGCAAGGATTCAAATACACAGCTGGAAGCAGGCCCAGGAGCAAACACTGACAACCCTCTCACCAGTCCAGGGTAGAGATGCAGCTTTGGAACCAGGATGGCGGCTGGGTAACAAGTAAATGTGCTGTGCTCCACAACATTCTGGGGTGGGCTGGTCCTGGAGAAATGCTGAGACATGAGCAGGTATGACCACTGGGTTTGAAGGAACAGACCTCAGTCTCCTTGGGTATGATAGAGGACACTCAGCCTCCAGAGAACCACCATCTTGCTCCCAAGGCCTCAAGGTCATACAGTAACCTAGAAGCAGTTAGCTTCTTCTGGTTTCTTAACATGAAAGCTTACATTTGTTTATGTTATTGATTTGAGACCCTTCTTGTTTTCTAATATAGCCATTTACAGTTATAAAATTTCTCTCATGAACTATGTTAGCTGAATTCCATAAATTTTGATATGTCGTGTTTCATTGCATTCAGTTCAAATATTTTAAAAGTTCACTTGTGATTTCTTTGGTCCGTGGATTATTTAAAAGTGCGTTTTAAATTTTCCAAATATTTGGGTATCTCCCAATTTTTTAATTCTGTTGATTCTAATTTAATTTCACTGTGGTTAAAAAAAGAACTACTTTGTATTATTTCAATCCTTTTAAATGTATTGAGACTTTTTTATGGCCTTGTATATGGTTTACCCATACATAGTTCATGTGTGTCTGAAAATAATGTGTTTTCTGCTATTATTGGGTAGAGTGTTCTATTGATGTCAGGTCAAGTAGGTTGATAATGTTGTTTAAGTTTTCCAGTGGCCATGGTTCACCTCTCTGGATTCTAATCCTCTCCCTGATGTTGGCTAAGAATTTCTAAATATCCTTTTAGCTATTTGATACTTTCAAGAGTTTCGTTTTCCTTGTTCAGTCTTTTTAGTTGCTTTTAACAGGATGTTTGGCCTGAATTATCTAATCTGACAATTCTGGAATCCCATTATCAGTTTTTAAGACAGGGTTGTCTATTTTTATCTGTTGGAATTAGGCTAGGTACCATTTCTAATAACATTAGGCAAACTTTTTTTTTTTTTTTTTTTGTGATATGCGGGCCTCTCACTGTTGTGGCCTCTCCCATTGCGGACCACAGGCTCCGGACGCACAGGCTCAGCGGCCATGGATCACGGGCCTAGCCGCTCCGCGACATGTGGGATCTTCCCGGACCGGGGCACGAACCCGTGTCCCCTGCATCGGCAGGCGGACTCTCAACCACTGTGCCACCAGGGAAAGCCTAGGCAAACTTTTAACACAAGGTTTTACCGGTAAAAGAGAAGAGAACTCAAAGCCTTTAAATTCTTACCAAAGTGCCCAAATATAACAATTCTTTCTCTATTCCTAAATCAATTTAAACTAAAATTTTTATATATAAAGAATTATAATTCTATGTAGATAGTTGGCTTCCTACTATTAATGTTTCAAAAAACATTACTGGATAAAGAAAGGTCATCATATAAATATTATAAAAATGTAAAATTTCAATTAACCAGGTTAATACAGCAAAAGTTGTCATAACTTCAAGGAGAAATTGACAAAGCCTCCATCCTAAGGAGAACATTGAACATGTCTCAGTAATTAATAGATCAGTAGTGAAAAGAAAACAATAATATATAGAATATTTGAATAATACAATAAACAAGCTTGATCTAAGTAACACACATATATCTCTGTTCCCCCAACAATTGAACAACTCACATTCTTTTCAAATACTATGACATATTTATGAAAATTGATGATATATAGGGCCATTAAGGAAGAATAAGAAATTGAATAGATTTAGTAATTAATCTAACCTAACTACAGGTAATTAAATTAGAAATCAACATCTAAAAATTAATTTAAAACATACATTTGAAATGCAAAAACTCACACTTCTAAATAGCTCACAGGTCGAAAATCATACTGAAAATTAGGAAATACTTATAATTGAATACCACTTACCGAAACTTGTGAAATGCAGTCAAGGAAGTGCTTGGAGGTTCTTATGGTCTTAAATACAAAAATTAGAAAAGAAAAAAGTTTGAAAATAAATTAATGAACTATGTAACAGAGTAAACCCAAAGAAAGTAGAAGGAAATAAATAACCGATATTATTTATAAGGATAGAATTTAATTAATAGAAAAGAAATTTTAAAAGATCAACAAAGCCAAAAGTTCATTTAATATTTACCGACTCTGGTAATAATGATCAAGGATTAAAGACAGGACGTACAAATCAACAACTTTAGGAATAAAAAGCAGAACTTAATATTGAAAAGGTAGAGATTAAAAGGTTTATAAATAAATAATATGAACAAATTAATGCCAAAAAATTGAAAATAATTAAATGAATAAATTCTTAGAAAAATAAAATTTGTCAACATTTACATAAGGAGAAATAGAAAACCTAGTTAGAATTATAATCATGAAAGGAACTGAACTTGCAATTCAAAATAGTCCACAAATAAAATACCAGGCTCAGACAAGCAGACAATTCTAACATCATACATATTCTTCTAGGTAATAGGAACAGAAGGAAGCATTTTTCAGTTTATTCCATGAAGTTAAGATAACTATCTTACCAAAAATAGATAAGGACCAGAAAAGAAAAAAAAGCACAAGAAAATTGCATGGATGCAAAAATCCTAACCCCAGTATCACTAGACCATATCCAGTCATGAACCAAAAAGATGCTCTATAAGACTAAGTTAGGTTTATTCTCAGAAATTAAGGATGATTTAACTTTAAACCTATTGATTTCCAAGCAAGATGGTGAACTAGCATGAGTTTCCAGCTTCCTCCCCACTGTAACTCTAGAGTAGGTACAAAACTGACATGGGATTATTGATCTGATGAATGAACATAGATACTATGAGAATGCCTGAGAAGGCTGTTTTGAAGTGGTACAAGTGTGCCTGTGGCAGATGGTTAGTTTGTTTTCTGTCTTGTTGGGGTTTTTTTTTGTTTTTTCAAAACTTTGGGGTGTGGAGCAAGCCAGTCCCCTCAGTGAGAAGACAGTGTTAGGCGAGAGTTTATAACTTTTACCTCTTTCTTCCCATACCTTGCTTTGGACTGATCATTTTCTGCTGCATTCACCCAGAAATTATTAGCAATAGCTCAGGCTAGATGATGTCAGTTGTGACAGGTCAGGATAGCATTTAAACCCAAAGAAAATGAGAAACTGGTGGAAAGAGGTGCAGATTGGTCAGCTCCACTCCCTTCTAACCCTGAGGCAGCTGGACTGAAAGCTAAGAAGAGAGACTTCTGGTCTCAGCTCTGACATGTGAAGAGTTTGGAAGCCATCACTCCCATTCTCACAACCTCATAAAAGCTAAACAGACTGAAAATCAATGACTGTTTTTAGATCCATCAGAGAATTGAGGTCATTTTGTCACCCTGGAACTCAAGTGACAAGTGACTACAGAGAATTGCAGCCAAGATCAGCTTACTGGGAGCAGAAGCTTCTGGAGCCAGTAACTGATAGAAATATTTAAATGGTAGTTGACAAACTTCTAGAGGCAGTGTGTGGACTGGTTTAAGGGTGGGGTCCACAGTCTTAGGGAGTCCCCCACTCTCCTGCGTTTTACTTCCAGAAACCTCACTGGTTCTCACAGTGAAGATGTGAGAAAAATCCCCTTGTGCTTCTGGCAGCAAGAAGGGAAAAGTAGTCCTTTTGAAATATGCCTAGGAGAAAAGTTACCATTTTGAAATACACCCAGAGTGTCCTCTAAAATAGAGGTCTGCCTTCAAGAGCAATACTTGATCAGAAACTTATCTGACCTGGAGAAAGGCAATTAGACAAAGTCAGCCCCTTCCAGCCTCCTCTCTAGGGGGAGGAAGAAAAGACTAACAATGCCTCTGAAAGTCACAGCCCAGGGACCCAGACCCACTAAAAAACAGATTTAATCAGGAGATTTTATTTATTTATTTGTTTGTTTGTTTGTTTATTAGGCTGTGCCAGGTCTTCATTGCAGCATGCAGGATCTTCACTGCAGCATGCAGGATTTTTTTAGTTGCAGAACACAGGATCTTTTAGGTACGGCATGCGAACTCTTAGTTGCAGCATGCATGTGGGATCTAGTTCCCTGACCAGGGACTGAACCTGGGCCCCGGGAGCTCGGAGCTCGGAGTCTTACCCACTGGACCACCAGGGAAGTCCCTAATCATGAGATTACAGAATTGCTTCCCCTCCCCCACACCTTCCCACCACATCATTAGGGCCCCAGTATAAAAATAGTGGATTAAAACTGAGAGAGCTGCAAGACAGACTCTCCCTAAGAAGAAATTCTGAAGAAACCCAAAGACAACAGGGAAGCAAAAAACAAACAAAACAAAACACACACACACACACACACACACACACACACACACACGTGGAAAGTAGAGGAAAATAAAGCCTCTGGCACCTATAGCTACAGCGGATTAGAGGTCTAGGAGCCCAGCTCCTAGAGATTAACACAAAAGCCTGTGTACCTCACTTCCTATTACCATATACATCAAGTGCAGCTTGAAACAAAAAATTACAAGGCATGCTAGGGCTTCCCTGGTAGCGCAGTTGTTGAGAGTCTGCCTGCCGATGCAGGGGACACGGGTTCATGCCCCAGTCCGGGAAGATTCCACATGCCGCGGAGCGGCTAGGCCTGTGAGCCATGGCCGCTGAGCCTGCGCGTCCGGAGCCTGTGCTCCACAACGGGAGAGGCCACAACAGAGAGAGGCCGGCGTACAGCAAAAAAAAAAAAAAAAAAAAAATTAAAAGGCAAAAGAAAACAGTCTGAAGAGAGAAAGCGAGTGTCAGTATCAGACTCAGAAAGGACACAGATTTTGGAGTTATCACATAGGGAATTTAAAATAACTATGATTTATATGCTAATGACTCAAATTGAAAGTAGACAACATGTAAAAACTTATGGGTGATATAAGCAGAGAGATTGAAACTCTAAAAAAAAAATCAAAAGAAAACGCTGAAATCAAAAACACTGCAGCAAAAGTGAAGAATGCCTTTGATGGGTTCAACAGTAGACTGGACAGAGCCAAAGAAAAGATAAATGAGCTTGAAGACAAGTGAATAGAAACTTCCCAAACTGAAATGCAAAGAGGAAAAAGAATGAACAAAATGGAATAGGACCTTCTTATACAGTCTTCTTTCTGCATAGAACATGTCCTGCTTCTCAATTGCCTCAAGATCTCTGCCTAAGAGTATTTACTCAAGGAAGCCCACTCTGACCTCATACCATGCTCTGGAGTACTTACAATTTTCTAATCAATGCTTTTGTGATAGTCGGTGGTTTTCTTTAATAGCATTTATCAAAATTGTAATTTAAGGATTACTTCTGTACATGTACACTACCATCCACAATTACGAACATATTACTACACTAGGCTTTCCAAGAAAAAGAAACTATACCTCTAGAAAAACATTTTTGTTTTCAGATTTTGGACAACAGGCAACACAGAACTCTAATCCCCAAGTGAAAGGAAACAGAAGTAAGCCCTTAATAGCCCAGCTTTTTACCTGGAGGCACTTTTCAGACCATGGTTAAGAGAAAAAGAGCCCAATCAGAAAACAACAGTGTTACCGAGCTGAAAAGACATAAATCAAAGATCAGAGCTAGCTGCTGAGGTGTTAGGAATTTGTGGTGCAACTACAAGAATAGAAGGTAGCTGCACAGAGATGTAGCTCCAGAAGTCTGCAGGGTTCTCGAGCTTTGGGCTGATATGCTCCAAATATGTGGTGAAAAAGTGCCTGAAGAAGGGCAAAAAAAAAAAAAAAAATCAAGTAGCTGGGAGCTGTGAAATAAATGAAGATTCTGGAGTTGACACAAGGCTGGGAGACACTGAAGTTTCAGATAGCTGGAGATAAGAGACCTTGATGAAAGCCCAAGCATTCAGTTGATGGCTTAGAAGGACAGCCTCAGGAGCTTCTAGCCCTAAGTAAAGGGCACTCTAGACCCAACTCCTAGAGACTGAATGTTTGTGTCCCTCCCCAGATTCATAGTCCCCAGTGTGATGGTATTTAGAGGTGAGGCCTCTGGGAAGTGATTAGGTCATTAGGTTGGAGCCCTCATGAATGGAACCTTATAAAAGAGGTCTCACCACCTAGAGGGGTGGGATAGGGAGGGTGAGAGGAAGAGAGATGCAAGAGGGAAGAGATATGGGGACATATGTATATGTAAAACTGATTCACTTTGTTATAAAGCAGAAACTAACACACCATTGTAAAGCAATTATACTCCAATAAAGATGTTAAAAAAAAAAATGGTCCCAGGGATCTTCTTCAAACCTCCCACCATGTGAAGACACAAGGAAAAGACGGCCATCTGTGAACTTGGAAGCGGCCAGGAACCTTGATTTTGGACTCCCAACCTCCAGAACTGTAAGAAATAAATGTCTGCTGTTTATAAGCCCAGTCTGTTGTTGTTTTGTTATAGCAGCCCCAACTAAGACATACCCCTAAAGGTATGTCAGTGGACTAGAATAGGGCCCAGAGATAGAACCACACATACATAATCAACTGATTTTTTTAAAGGTACAAAAGTGGGCTTCCCTGGTGGCGCGGTGGTCAAGAATCCGCCTGCCGATACAGGGGACACGGGTTCGAGCCCTGGTCCGGGAAGATCCCACATGCCACATAGCAACTAAGCCCGTGCGCCACAACTACTGAGCCTGCGCTCTTAGAGCCTGTGAGCCACAACTACTGAGCCCATGTGCCACAACCACTGAAGCCCGTGCACCTAGAGCCCATGCTCCGCAACAAGAGAAGTCACCTCAATGAGAAGCCTGTGCACCGCAATGAAGAGTAGACCCCGCTCGCCGCAACTAGAGAAAGCCTGCGTGCAGCAACAAAGACCCAACACAGCCAAAAATAAATAAATAAATATTTTTAAAAATAAAAAGGTACAAAAGCAATTAAATGTAGAAAGGATAGCCCTTTTCAAGAAATGGTGCTGAAACAGCTGGATATCCATGTGCAAACAAAAACTAAACTAAACCGAGAAAAAATAAAGCATTGTATGTCAATTATACCTCAAGTTAAAAAATCAATGAAGCAATAAACAAACAAGAAAAGCCTTATACCTCACACCCTATATAGAAATTAACTCAAGGTGGATCATAGACTTAAATATAAAATACATAGTTATAAAACTGCTAGAAGAAAGCATAGGAGAAAATCTTTGTAGCATTGGGTTAGGTAAAAATTCCTTAGATATGATTTATAATTTTTCTTTTTTTTTTTGCGGTATGCGGGCCTCTCACTGTTGTGGTCTCTCCCGTTGCAGAGCACAGGCTCCGGATGCGCAGGCTCAGCAGCCACGGCTCACGGGCCTAGCCGCTCTGCGGCATATGGGATCTTCCCGGACCAAGGCACGAACCCGTGTCCCCTGCATCAGCAGGCGGACTCTCAACCACTGCGCCAACAGGGATTAAAGGATTTATGGACTTCTAATATCGGCTCCATATTTGCCACATGGCACACTATATTTCAGATGTAGTAATCTGGAGCACTAGAAAAAATGGTTATTATTACTTATGAAATGTTCTTGGATCTTCTAATATAATCAGTGGATTACTTTTGCTTTGCTAGAGACACTTTAAAAATAAAAAGTGAAGCTGCATAACTGGGATAAGATATTTGCAAATCAATTATTTGACAAGAGATTTGTTTGCAGACTATATACAAACTCTCCAGGCTCAGCATTAAACAAAGAAACCCATAAACTGGGCAAAGATTTGAACAGACTCTTCACTAAAGAAGATGAATGGATGGCAAATAAGTACGTGAAAAATAATCAAAGTCATTAGTCATTAGAGAAATGCATTTTAAAACTACAATGGGATAATATCACCAACCTATTAGTATGATTAAAATGAGAAACAAACAAATAAGCAAAACAAATACACCCGGACAATACCAAGTGCTGGTAAGGATATGGAGTGATAATGCAAAATGGAATGACTGGTTGACAAGCAGTTTGGCAGCCTCCTGTTAGGTTAAACATTCATTTCCGACATGACCTAGCAATCCTATTCCTAGACAGTTACCCAGTAAAAATAAAAATAACCTCTCTCTCTCTCTCTCTCTCACACACACACACACACACACACAATAGAACAGGAGATTTAAGACTAAGAAGATCTAAGACGAAAAGTATAATATATGCATAATGGAAATACCAGAAGAAGAAAGGGAGAATGGAGCAGAAGAAATATTTGAAGTAATGGTGGCTGAGAATTTACCAAAATCAAATGACAGACACTAAATCATAGACCAAGGAAGCTCAGAGAACAGGCAGGATCAATACCCCCAAATCTAACACCTACCTAGGCATCCAAACTGCAGAAAACCAACAAAAAAAAAGGGGGAAATGCCAGAGAGGCAAAAACACATTATTTATAGAAGAACAAGAAAAATGATATCAGCTTCTCACAACAAACCATGAAAGCATGGAGAGTGGAGTGAAATATTCAAAGTGCTGAAAGAAAAAAACCCACCAATCTAGAATTCTGTATTCAGTAAAATTCTTATTTAAAAGTGAAGGAGAAATACAGAGTTGCTCAGACAAACAAAAATTGAGATAATTTGTCACCAGAAGACCTTCCTTGAACAAAGTATTAAAAGAAGTTCTTTGAAGAGAAAGAAAATGATATAGGTCAGAAACTCAGATCTACATAACAAAAGGCAGAGCATCAGAGAAGGAATAGATGAATGTAAAATAAAATCTTCTATTTTTCTCATTCTTAATTGATCCAACAGATAACTGTTTGTCCGAAGTAATAAGAACAACAATGTATTGAGTGATTATTGCATATGGATAAGTGAAATAAATGGCAGCAATGTAATTAGGGATGCAAGAATATGGTTTTAATACTACATTGTGAAGTAGTAGTATAGTATCATTTGAAAGTGAACACAACATTAGTTGTAAACCTATATTGCAAATTCTAGGGCAAGCTCTAAAGTTTTTTTAAAAGTAGTACAATTGATATGCTAAAAAAGGAGAGAAAATGGAATCATATAAAATGCTCAATTAAAATTAGAAAAGGCAGAAAAGAGGGGAAAATAAGAAATAAAGAACAAATGCAATAAATAGCAGACAGTTACAAACATGGTAGATATTAATCCAATGATATCAATAATCACTTTCAATGAGAATAGTCTAAATCTACCAACTAAAACACAGAGACTGAAAATGGACAAAAAACAAGACCCAACTATACATTGTCTACAAGAAACTCACTTTAATTATAAACACACAGAATAAAAATAAAAGGATGAAGCATGATATACATGCTAACACTAATCAAAAGAAAGCTGGAGTAGCCATATTAATTTCAGACAAAGCAAACTTCAGAACAAAGAAAATTATCCGGAACACAAAGGGGTATTACATAACGATAAAGGGATCAATTCTCAAAGAAAACATAACAATCCTTAATGTGTATGCACCTAACAATAGAGCATCAAAACAGGTGAGGCAAAAACTGATAGAACTGCAAAGAGAAATAGACAAATATACTATTACAGTTACAGACCTCAACAACAGCAAACGATAGATCCAACAGACAGAAATTCAGTATGCACATAATTCAACTCAACAGCACCATCAATCAACTGGATCTAATGGACACTATAAAATATTTCATTCAAAAAACACAGAATACATACTCTTCTCTAGCTCACATGAAATAGTCACCAAGATGGACCACATTCTGAGCCATAAAATGCACCTTGACAAATTAAAAAAAATAGAAATCATACAAAGTATGCCCTCATGCAAAACGTAATTAAACTAGAAATTGATAATAGAAAGACAGCTGGAAATTCCCCCAAACATCTGGAGATTAAACAGTGCACTTCTATAAAGAGCACATGGGTCAAAGGAAAAGTCTCAAAAGAAAATAAAAGTACTTTGAACTAAATGAAAGTGAAAATACAAGTTACCCAATTTGTGGGATGCAGTGAAAGAAGTGTTTAGAGGGAAAATTATACCTTTCAATGCATATATTACAAGAGAAGAAAGTTTAATAATTCAAGGTTTCACCTGAGGAAACTAGAAAACAAAGAGCAATATAAATCTTTATTGCAGAAGGAAAGAAATAAGAGGAAAAATAAATAAAACTGGAGCAGAAGTCAATAAGATTGAAAACAGGAAATCAAAAAAGAAAATCAACAAAACCAAAAGCTGGTTCTTTGAAAAGATCAATAAAATTAATAAACCTCTAGCCAGGCTGAGCAAGAAAATAAAAGAGAGAAGACACAGTATTCTTGCTCACCGGGAAATAATGAAGAGAAGAATTTCTGACATGGAATATCTCATCACAGCATAATTTCTTCATGATAATTAAAAATTGAAAATGACACTGCAACATAAGTTTCTGAATGGATCATTTGTCAGCTAATCAAGGAAATCTCTTTACTGATAAGTTAATTAAATCACATTTAATTGCAGCAGCTAAAGAAATATTTCCAGAGAAAATAAACTTGTTTAAGCCTTTCAGTGAGAACAACTGTTCAAAAAGTTGAGGGCATTGTGAGCAATGTCAATAGTCAGTTAAAGATATGGGTTTTTAAAAATAAATTTATTGATTGATTTATTGATTTATGGTTGCATTGGGTCTTCGTTGTTGCATGCGGGCTTTCTCTAGTTGTGGCAAGAGGGGGCTACTCTTCGTTGTGGTGCACGGGCTTTTCATTGTGGTGGCTTCTCTTCTTATGGAACACTAGGCGCATGGGCTCAGTAGTTGTGGCACACAGGCTTAGAAGTTGTGGGTTGCGGGGTCTAGGGCACTGGCTCAGTAATTGTGGCACACGGGCTTAGTTGCTCTGCAGCATGTTGGATCTTCCTGCACCAGGGATTGAACCCGTGTCCCCTGCATTGGCAGGCAGATTCTTAACCACTGCACCACCAGGGAAGTCCCAAGGCATATGGTTTTAAGTGGTTTTCCTTTGCTCTTGATGAATCAACAGATGTCAATGACACTGGTTGATTGTTGTTTATTTGATGAGTCACTATTGCGTTTAAAACAACTGAAGAATCAGCCTCTATAAATAGTCTGTGTGAAACAACTATAAACAAACCAGAATATTTTTAAAGTTGAAAAAATGCTCAGGATAACCTGAAGTGGAATCTGCTGTGTTCCAGCTGATGATAGTAAAAATATGTAAAGAGCAGAAGGAGGCTTAGTTGAACAAACTTACAAAGCTTGTGAAAATGTAAGTTTTTTTTAAACCTGTGGATATTCATCAGCAGGTAACATGCAGAAAATATTTGAGCTTATCATGTCTTATTGAACAAGTAGTGGCAACACTGAACTTTACTTGCTCTTGTGGACTTAACTATTGTCAGTTCCGTGATTTTTTTTTTTTTCAGAAATAGAAGCTGAATACCCTGTCTTGCTCTGCTACATAGCAGTTAAATGTCAGCAGTAGTGAAGTTTTATTGCAATTTTTTTCACCTCAAGGCTGGGGATGAAATTTTTCTGAAAGTGAATTGTATTCGATCACTATTTTAAACACGGCATGGCTTTGGAAATTAGCTTTTGCTGCAAACTTAATAAATGTTCCTCAATGAATTCAATTGCCTAAAATTACAAGGCAAGTGAGAGCTTATATGTAAAAATATGTAAAACTTATTCTGGGGCTTCCCTGGTGGCGCAGTGGTTGGGAGTCCGCCTGCCGATGCAGGGGACAAGGGTTCGTGCCCCGCCCCGGTCCAGGAAGATCCCACATGCCGCGGAGCGACTGGGCCCGTGAGCCACGGCCGCTGAGCCTGCGCGTCCAAAACAAAACAAAACAAAAAATTTATTCTGCTGTAGCCACATAGCACAGGGAGATCAGCTCAGTGCTTTGTGTCGACCTAGAGGGGGTGGGATAGGGAGGGTGGGAGGGAGACGCAAGAGGGAGGAGATATGGGGATGTATGTGTATGTATAGCTGATTCACTTTGTTATAGAGCAGAAACTAACACACCATTGTAAAGCAATTATACTCCTATAAAGATGTTAAAAAATTTTATTCTGCTGTAAAGTCATTTCAACAACAATTAATATTTGAATCACAAGTAATGTTAAGGTGCTTTATACATGTTCCATGCTGTCAAAATTTAAAAGAAAAAGTGATATCTCCACTCCCACAAATATTCTCTGCAGATACAGTTTCTGAACACAAACTTCAGTTCAGCAGTGCTTTTTTTTTGGATCTCAGTGCAGGTACAAAGGAAATTTCCGTATTTCAAAATCCATTTAACAGTACAATGGAGCAGCATCTACCTAATCTTCTATTGGAAATAATCTGCAGTGTAATGATACGTTAAAAGGAAAATATCAAACGAATAATCTAATGGATTATAAATGACTTTCAAGCAATGAATACGTGCAATTAAGATCATATGCTCAAATTGGGAGACTGGGATTTGACACATACACATTATTGATACTATGTATAAAATGGACAACTGATGGGAACATGCTGTATAGCACAGGGAACTCACCTAGTGCAGTGTGGTAACCTAAATGGGAGGGAAGTCCAAAAGGGAGGGGATATCTGTATGTGCATAGCTGATACATTTTGCTGTGCAGTGGAGGCTAACACAACATTATAAAGCAACCATACTCCAATAAAAATTAATTAAAAAAAATAAAATCATGTGCTCATGGACTGATATCTGTATTTGGCAATACCTAAATGTGAAAGAACATTTTCAAAGATGAAATACATAAAACTTCATTATAGATCAACATTAACAGATAAGCATTTGCAATCAATGTTTTACAACTTTACTAAGACAGAATTCACATGCCATGCAATTCATCCGTTTAAAGTGTACAATCCAATGCTCTTTAGTATATTTTCAAAGTTGTGCAACCATTAGTACAATCAATTGTAGAACATTTTCATCATCCAAAAACGAATTCCATATCCATTAGCAGTCACCTCATATTTTTCCAACCATCCAAGCCCTTGGCAACCAATAATCTATTTTCTGTTTCTATGGATTTGCTTATTCTGATCATCAAATATAAATGAAACTATACATGATCCTTTGTGACTGGCTTCCTTCACTTAGCACAATGTTTTCAAGGTCGATCCATATTGTAGAATATATCAGTGTTTCACTTCTTTTTCTTGCCAAATAATATTCCATTGCATGAATATACCACATTTCACTTATTCATTCATCAGTTGGTGAATATTTGGTTGTTTCCATTTATTGACTGTTGTGAATAATATACAGGTACAAAATTTTCAATGGATGTATGTTTTCATTTCTCTTGGGTATATACTTAGCTGTGGAATTGCTGAGTCATATGGTAACTCTATATTTAAGCTTTCAGGAAAATGTCAAATTATTTTCCAAAGAGGTGACACCATGTTATACTCCAACCAGAAGTGTATGAGAGTTCCAGTTTTTCTCCATGATTGTCAACACTTTTTATTACCTCTCTTTCATTCTAACCATCCTCGTGGGTGTGAACTGGAATATCCTTGTAGTTTTGACTTACATTTCCTTGATGGCTAATGAGGTTGAGTATATTTTCATGTGTTTTTGGCCATTTGAATATCTTCTTTGGAGAAATATCTTTTCAGATACTTTGCCCACTTTTATTTGAGTTATTTGTCTTATTATTGAGTTGTAGTAGTTCTTTATATATTCTAGACAGTACATTAGCAGATAATATAATTTGCAAAATTTCTCTTCCATTCTATGGACTATATTTGTACTTCCTTGATGGTGTCCTTTGGTTCACAGACATTTTAAATTTTGGCGATATTCAATTTATGCATTTTTTTCTTTTGTTTTTGTGGTTTTGGTGTCATATCTATGAAACCACTGCCTAATCCAAGGTCACAAAGATTAATGCCTATATTTTCTTCTAAGAGTTCTATCATTTTGGCTCTTACATTTAGGTCTTTGATACATTTTGAGTTAATTTTCATATATGGTGAGGTAGGAATCCAACTTTACTCTTTTGCATCCAGTTGTCCCAGCACCATTTGTTGAAAGACTATTCCCACTGGATTATCTTGGTATAGTCAATTTTAATGATAGGGAATACTAACTTTAAGCAAAACAGTTATTCCCTCCCACAAAAGATTTGTAAAATATAACAACTGTACTCAATTGTTGTGTTTTGAATTTCATCATTAAAAATTTGTGGAAATTTGTTTCTTTCTTGCAATACAACAAATATAAGTATCTACATAACATCCTTGATTTTGCCTCTTGGTCCACAAAACCTAGAATATTTACTATCTAGCCCCAGAAGTTTGCTGGTTTCTGATTCCTGATCATTATACAATGTCTTCCATGGTGAATCTTAGATCAGCTACATGCTACAGGACTCAAATTAATGTATAACTTTCAAGTCACTATTGAATGACTTATGACATTTCAGAAACAACTCACATCTACAACACTAATAAATGCTTAGTATGATATACATGCAGTTCATTACAGCACAGCTATCACCAATACTGTTTTGGAGCTCAAGTTGCAGAGCCATACACATTCTAGATCAAGAGGAGGATATTTCATATTGATGCTAGGTTGAGGACCAATAGGGAGCTGCACTGCTTGGGATAGCCTTTCACCCTATAAACTTTTTGCTGTGCTGGGATCCCAGACCCAAGGAGAGTGATGTTGCCTTTCTTTTCCTCTGGGAGCAAATTCTTCCCTGGGTTCCATTACACTTGCTATCTTCCATCTCTTCACTTGTTGTAGGTGGGAGCAGATTGCCTCTTTGTCTTATAGGGGCAGTGTTATGCTGACCCTAAGAAATCAATTTTCCTTCCAGAGGGAGCAGCTTTTTCCAAGATAAGCATGGATTCTCCTGCCTTTTAAAGGTAGTTCAACTTTTATCCCAGTCTAGGTTTTCAGAGTGCATCTCCAGTTTCAGCCCCTTCATTAACTTTGTTAAGTATCAATATAATTTATATAATATAACGATATTATAATTATGTTATAGCTATAAAACTATATAAGTTATTAAGTATAACATAACATATTTAACAAATAAACCCCTTTAAAATATCTGTTAATTCTGGTGTGGTAAATATGACTTCTGTGGTTGAAGGAAGAAATAACTGGGGGAAGTGGGTGGAGCAGTGGAGAACAATACAAAGCTATCATAGCAAACAGTGTTACATGAAGCAAACTAATCTCTCTACGTTACTCTCCCAACAAGACATAAAAAGGCCACCAGCACCTTGTTTTGTGTTCATCATACAACTCTTTATCTTTTACACCAGGACCTCCTAAGTACTAATTATAGGGTTGAGAGAAAGCGTTATTTTCATCCTGCATTCACTCTGACAAGGTTTATTCTCACTTATCCTGCCACAGTCTTCTTTAAAGATCTTTCTAATAAGAGGGAAGAGCAAGGGTTGGGATAGGGAATGGGAGAACGAATTCACTAGGGGACACAGGATGTAGATCAATAAAAGTGAGAAAGCTTCTTGCATTAAGTAACTAATTGCCGGGGATTCAATGTAGGAACTTCTTGGTACAATAATGAGTGGAAATCACTCAGCAGAAACATAGACAGGTGAGGCAGTTTTCTTTGGTTTAGGATATTTCAGTGATATAAATGAAAATATTCTGTCAACTCATCTGGTCCATACCTATATATCTACTTATCTATATGTGTATATAGTTATTTTTACAGATATATAAAACTAGGATCCAGAAAGGGTATCAAACTTTCCCAAGTTCACAACAGTGAGTGGTAAAAACTAGCTCTTTTAACTCAAGTCTTTTGATTCTGAAAACAATTTTCCTTCTATATCTTAGAATTGTGTTTGAAACCAAAACATCTTCACAAAGTTTTTCTGTAGCTTCACTTGTAAACCCTAGGATTTTCCCATATGGGCCGTGATATCCTTCACTTGTAAGATTTCTGTTCTACCTTCACTTTCCCTCATTAGGTGTGGCCTTGCAGGGTTACACGTGAACTCTATACCAACTTCACATTTCCATTAGCTGTGAATTTTGATATAAATTCAGACTCATGTTTTTTTCTCTTGGTTGCTTTTGTCATATTAACTAAGGCACAAGATTCACCTCGTTGGTCTTGAAATGCCTAGTTCCTCCATTGTTCACCCATAGTATAATGCAACATCACGCAGACACACACAAACGCACAGGTCCTGAACAGACACAAATGTTTTTCTTGTTTTTAAAAACTATGTTTAAAATTTACATACAATAAATTTGCATTTTCTTAGCGTTCTATGAGTTTTAACACTTTCACACTATAGATCCGTGTAAGTACTACTACACAGGATATATAACAGTTCTATCCCCCAGAAAACTCTCTTGTGCTATTGTTTTCTAGTCAAACCCTCTCTTCACCCCTAGTCCCTTGTAACCACAGATCTAGTCTCTGTGCCTATAGTTTTTGCCTTTTACATAGTGCCATATAAATGAAATCATATAGCATATAAGCTTTGTGACAGGCTTCTTTCACATAGCATAATGCCTTTGACACTCATCCACGTAGAATGTATCAACAGTTCATACCTTTTTATTGCTAAGTGGTATTCTAATATATGGATGTACCACAGTCTGTTTAACCAGTCTATTTCTGGACTCTCTTTCTGTCCCATTAATCTACATGTCTATTCTTTCACCAATATCAGTGTCTTTATTACTGTAGCTTTGTAGTAAGACAAAGTTGAGTATTTTGAGTCCTTCAACTTTATTCTGCTTTTTCAAAATTGTTTTGGCTACCCTATTTCCTTTGCCTCCCCACTTAAATTTTAGAATCAGCTTGTCTGTATCTACAAAAAAATTCTACTGAAATTTTTATTCAAATTGCGTTAAATCTGTAGAATTGACGAAAACTGCCATACTAACTATATTGTCTTCCAACTTGTAAACATGGTATGTCTCTCCATTTATTTAGATCTTTGTCATTCATCAACATTTTGTAGTTTGCAGTATTTTTATCTATGTACAATATTTCTTTACTTTCCACTTTTTTCCTTTCAGAGTTACTGCAAATGCAGTATCTTGTTTAAATTCATTTTCTAATTGTTCATTGCAAGTACACAAATACAAAAATTTTTACATGTTAATCTAGTATCTTGTGACCTTGTTAAACTCATTAGTTCTAAGAGCTTTTCTTGTTGATTCTTTGGGACAATCATGTCATCTTTGAATAGAGGCCATTTAATTTCTTCCTTTATAAACTGAATGCCTTTTTTTTTGCCTGATTGCATTACAAGGACTTCCAGTATGAAGTCAGTTAGGAGTGTTCAGAGTGGACATCATGACTTGTTCCTGATCTTAACCTCATTCACTTGATCACCATTAAGCATGATGTTAGTTGTGAGTTTTTGGTAGATGTCTTTATTAGGTTAATTTCTCTTTTATTTGTAATATTCTGAGTTTTTATCATAAATGGATAATTTTGTCAAAATTTTTTTCTGCATCAATTGATATGATCATGTATTTTTTTCTAGTTCAGTTTGGATATATGCCAACCTATCTTCAGTTTACTGACTCTTTTCCCTGTCATCTCTATTCTGCTACTAAGTCCTTCCAATGATTTTTTTTTTTTTTTTGGTAAATTTTGTGACTGTATTTTTCAGTTCTAAAATTTCCATTTGGTTCCTTTTAATATATTATTTTCCTGCTGAGAATTTTGAAGTTTCCATTCAAGAATGCTCACATTTTTGGAAACATTTTTATAACACCTACTTTATAATTTCAACATTTGTGTCATCTTGGGACAGTGCCTGTTTTCTTTTTCCTTATGAATTGTTGCAATTTTCCTGATTTTTATACTTTGTGCAATTCTGCATTATATCCTGTGCGTTTTGAATGAGACTCTGGGTCCAGATCAGGGGTGAGTCTGGGATTATATACACAACTTTATGAGATGGCTTTCCTGAGTTTTCTTTTCTGTCACCACCCTGACACATTCCAGCTCCCAGGGGCCACTTCTATTCCTGGTCTTCTGGTTAAAATACCAAGGCTTTAGGTTCTCCTCTCTGGTACATACCTAATGGATAAATCTACCTCCAAGTCCAAGTAGCAAAAAGATAGTGAGAGAAGAAAAGCAGTGGGGATTCTTCCAACCTTTTGGCCCACAGTTCCTCTGACCAGAGATAAGGGTTCTCCTCTCTCAGAGGTTTAGATGTCTGTTCAACCACCAGTGTCCTCACCACAGGAATGTCTGGGAGTGCCAGACTGGTCTTATTTCAAAATCTGGTTTCCTTCCCAAATCTGCCTGCTACCATTACTTTTCAGGATCCTCAGGCAGTGGCTCCATGCATTCTCTAGGATTTTTAGTCAGATTTAGTGGGAGATATAAGGTGGTGTGTGCTTATTCCATAAGGTGGAACCAGAACCAACCAAAGTTATTTCCAATGATTATATCCATATGGGATAAACTCTCAAACAGGAAATTTATAAGTACAAAGGAAGAATATTGACTGGAAGTTTCATATTCATCACTTTTCCAATCACATTTTGCCTCAATTTTTAATTAAAATTTTAGCCAATGAACATAACTATATCCTTCACAAAGAGACAACAACAGTTGACTAATTTTTGACATATTTATTTGAAATATGCTGCAAACATCATGACTCTTCAAACTTGAAAACTTTTGCATGCATCTCCTAAGAATAAGGATATTGTCCTTTATACCTCAATACCCCCATTATACCTAGGAAAATTAAACATACCACATTATCTAATACCAATTCTATCCTCGTATTTCCCCAAGTGTCCCCCCAAATGTCCTTACAGTTGTTCTGATTTTTCTGAATCAGATCCCAAATAAGAGTCACACCTTGCAGTTGGTTATATCTCGAGTGTCTTAATCTAGAAGACTCCATTTTTTGTTTTATTACATTGGCTTTTTGAAAAGTCCAGACAAGCTGTCATGTGTAGTAACTCACATTCTGGGTTTAATTCCTTACTATGTAATTCAACTTGTTCCTCTATTCCTTGTATTTCTTGTGACAGGAAGATCAGTCTAGATAAGAGATTTAATTAGATTTTCATCAAAATTTTTTTGGCAAGAATACATCACAATGATCATGTGTACTTCATACTGCATCTTGTCACGAGTCACATGTCAGGCTGTCCCACTAGTAGAGAAATTAAGTTTGACAGCCAGATCTCTCCATTATAAAGGCATATCTTTCCTTTGCAGTTGGTATCTGTGATCTTTTGACATCATGTAAATAATGTTTGTTAATTTTTCTTCACCTAATAGGGTTTCCCCATCCATTGAACATGCCTGATTTAATTACAGTAAGGGTTGTAAGATGGTGATTTTTCTAAATCTATCACTCCATGTACAATGAACGATGACATTCTTCAAATAAGTACATAAAGAGCTTTTCTTTTTTTTCTCTGTTTTTTCATTATAGGCTCATTTTATTTTACTTAACATGTTATAACCAATTACTGTGATTATTCTTTTTGATGTTTAAATTGTCCTAAATTTGACCTGTGGGAGCTCCTTTAAATTGTCCCCCAGGTCCTTCTGACATTATCCCATTAGTCTCTGCGTGCTTTGTTTCATTAAAAATATTCCAGGCATACCTTACATTTTCCATGTTCCAAATATGGAATCAGCCATTTCTCCAAGGAGCCCTAGTTCCTTTTAGTGGGAAATGGCATTTAGAAACCAAAATCTTCGTACTAAATTTGGTCACTGCTATTGGGTAATCAAATATGTTTTTATCTAGAATATCTTGCAAATGGCTCTGTATGATGTTAAAAACTGGGGTTTAAAATCTTCATTTTCCTTATAAATATACTTAAATATATAAGAAAACACTTTTTTTGGCCGTGTCATGCAGCTTGCGGAATCTTAGTTCCCTGACCAGGGATGGAACTAGGGCCCTGGCAGTGAAAGCACTGACTCCTAACCACTGGACCACCAGGGAATTCCCAAGAAAACACTTTCTAATGAGCTAAGACAAGTCAAATGCTGAATGCTTGAGTTTAATTCTAAAACCTTTCTCAGATAGAGAGTTCTAGATAATTTTACTAGAACAATTTTTTGAATGATACCAATTGTGAAAGTAAAATATAAAATTGGAGGAAGTAGGCCCAGGGGAAAATGAAATCTTTCTAAAAAACACGGAAAATGTTTGG
Organism: Monodon monoceros; assembly: GCF_005190385.1. Lineage (NCBI taxonomy): Eukaryota > Metazoa > Chordata > Mammalia > Artiodactyla > Monodontidae > Monodon > Monodon monoceros. The sequence goes on from NW_021703768.1 coordinate 153,905,578, forward strand.
ATAACCAGTTTTAACTGATGATTAGAATGTTTAATAATAAAATATTCATGTATCACTTTACACAAAAGAAGTCCTAAAAGATGTGTAAACAAAAATAAACAAAAAGGTAATCTTGTATGTGAAACCCCCAAATGCAATTTCACCATCCGTACCTCAGCTGGGTTTCAGGATTTATGTACAGTTACTAAAACAGCAGGTATAATTAGGGACATATAATAAAAAGGAGAAACATGATTTTAAGTCAATTATTAAGATTAAAGTCAGGGGGAACTTGTCAAATATAAAAATAAAACTGATTAAATTAATGCAATTGTGCCTAACCAGTTTACAAAACAAATAGCTTTGGGACTTGGACTCTAGGGACTTGAGGTTGGAAATGAACCTAAAATTACTACAGAAAATTGAAGACCTAGATTCTAGTCTTAACGCTACTCAATAAGCTCAATTTCTTCATTAGTAAAATGAAAGGCTATAAATAAACTAAATTAAAATCTCTCCTGGCTCTAATGAGCTACCAGGTGTATAATCAGATTCCGGAAATATATCCCTTCTGCAACCTATAAGAGAGTATTTGCATGACAGTCTCTCCATTTGTTTCAGTTTACTCCAACTTCTAAAGACTATTCAGCAATCATATCATATAAGAAATAATATAAGGAAAAGGAAGAAACACCACTGGGCAAAATTTTAATTTTCAAAACTAAATTCTAAATTAATAAAACCACATTTTTTAATCATCAAAGACTTTTGGGGAAAATATACATATAATCCAAAATTCTGTGTGTGTATATATACACATGCATACATACACATTTATGTGGACATATGTATAAGTATAAATTGCCGGTGAGGCAGTTCATAAAAAGTGAGCTTGATTATTTCCATGTGAAAATCTAAATTTAAAGAATTCCTTTCTATTTTTAGCTTCTCTTTATGAAAGAAAGCATGTCCTACATCTGTCTGCCATTTTAGAAAATAAGGCTCCATATTTATTCACGTTATTAATAACTCAATGACTATTTTCAAAAGAAAATTCATATTGAAGCTTACTGTTAGAAAGGGAATAAAATCTAATGAAGGAAATAAAACTTACATTCCATTATTTTCATGTTTTTTAAACTTAGGACTTTTACATTTTTCTATGAATTTAAAATTTTTATGTTTTTAGAAACCTTAGAATTTACTGGTTCTTATAAAATTTGACAAGTCAGTGCTCTTAATATTCGTTGATTAATTTTACCATTACTTAATGGTAACCATTTTCTCTAGAAGAAGAAAAAAAAAAGACTTGATCTATCAGAAGTCTGTGTCCTATTTATTATTCTCCTGATTATTCTCCAATGAGAAATCTTAAATTATTTGAGAGATGAATTAAACCTCACAGGGCTTTTCTCCTCTAAGAAATTCTCTGATCCCATATTCCTTCCATTTATAGCGTTTTTCTTTATTGTGAACTTTTTTGTGTCTACAAAGGTTTGATCTGTAACTGTAGGCTTTCCCACATTCCATACATTTATAGAGTTTCTCTCCAGTATGGATTCTCTCATGTTCAGTTAGGAATGAATACTGGCTGAAAGCTTTTCCACACTGATTACACTGATAGGGTTTCTCTCCAGTATGAATTCTCTGATGCCTATAAAGGTTAGATTTGCAACCAAGGGCTTTCCCACATTCTCTACATGTGTAAAGTTTTTCCCCAGTATGAATTTTCTGATGTTCATTAAAGGATGAATACTGGTTGAAGGCTTTCCCACATTCATTACAGTGATATGGTTTTTGTCCAGTATGAATACGCTGATGTTCAATAAGGGTTGAGATGCGAGTTAAGTTTCTCCCACATTCCAAGCATTTACACAGTTGTTCTCCAGTGTGAAGCCTCTGATGTTCAGCCAGGGATGTAAACTGGCTGTAACTTTTCCCACATTCACTACATTTATAGGGTTTCTCACCTGTATGGATTCTTTGATGTCTATGAAGTTTTGCTCTACAATTGAAGGCCTTCTCACATTCTCCACATTTATAGAGTTTCTCTCCAGTATGAATTCTCTGATGTACAGTGAGGGTTGAACACTGGCTAAAGGCTTTACCACATTCCTTGCACTGATAGGGTTTCTCTCCAGTATGCACTCTCAGATGTTTGATAAGGGTTGAACTACTGCTAAATGCTTTCTCACATTCATTACATTTGTAAGGTTTCTCTCCAGTATGAATTCTCTGATGGGCAAGAAGGGATGATCTGTGGCTGAAGGTTTTCCCACACTCATTACATTTGTAAGGTTTCTCACCAGTATGAATTCTCCGGTGTTCAGTAAGATGTAGACTCTGGTTGAAGCTTTTTCCATATTCACTGTAAATATGAGCTTTTTCTCCTGGGTAAATCTGGAAACATCTCATTAGATCAAAATTCTGTTTAAAATCTCCCCCAGAAGTATAATATATATTGGGTATCCTTTCTATAGGAGCACTTTGTTGTCTAACAAGAACTGTATTTATAAATAAGCCTTTCCCTAATTCAAGACTTGTCTGGTTTCCAGCTTCGCTGATGGTTTTTTTGTGTGAGGCCATCATTTGCCTGAGAGGTTTCTTCTGTTGCTCTTGCTGTCTCCTGCCCTCAAATTCCAAAGTTTCTCCAAACGTGACATCCAAGTGACCAAACTTAATGGATTTTTTCTTTATTATTCCCTGAGATGTTTCTTCTATAGAAATGTCCTGTTCAGGAGGCAATGCTTCTATTTCAGGCCATGTCTTGAAACCTGGAATAAATCAGAAGAATTAATGGCTCCTCTGCTGGAAGAGATAAATATGCATCAGTGGGACAAAAACATTAGCAATGATACATATAAAAGAAGTTTGATACCATCTGATCTCAAATATGAACTTGAATCTGGAGAAAAACAAAATGGAATGGAAGGAGAAGTAAATAGGTTAAGGAATAGTGTGGGAGAATACAGTGGACAAATTAACAGTGATGGTGAAGACACTGCCACTTGACAGAAGTAAAGGTAGGAATCTTTTGAGAATAATGAAAGTCTACAAGAGATGTGAAGTTCTGAAGTATGCCCAAGCTCCAAGCTCAGATCTGATTCTAAGTGAAAAGATTTAGTTTGAGCTGATTCTAAGAAACTCTGAGTTAACTCTTAGCTTACTTTAATCAATCCATGATTGAAAATAGATTAAAATTAGATCACTGTAATTAGGTAATTGTATGTACTTAAATAAACTATAAAACTTAAGTAAAATATAGGTTATTTATGTTAATAAAACCCATCCAGCTTTAGTATTAAAATATATTTTATTAAAATTAAATAAGAACAAGAAATACAGGCTATAAATCTGTATACAAATATAGATTTTTCTTAATGATCCATGGAAAACCTAACAGTTTGGATTTTCAAGGATCAACCAAGGTACTTTCTCTTTTTATCCTTTCCCACAATATGACCTTCCCTGCCCATCTAGAAACTTACCCTAGTACTCTAATCTCATTTACTTACAGAAACTCAATTATTTAAGCCTAAATAATCCACCTCTTTCTTAGAATTTCAAAACACATTTTCAAAATATTTAATTACTTAACATATATATAAAGTCTGTGAAAATAATTCAAGTATTTGTTCCAGGAGAGCAGTGGATATGTCTTATGATGATTTGTTAATTCCCTATTGTGTACAAGACAAGTACACAATTAGAATGTCTTAGATAAAAAAAAAAAAAAAATGAACGAGCACAGGGAATGAGGTGCAAAAGTTATTCTGAAGGTCAGGTGACCTTGAAAAGGAAAAGCGATTCTCTCTTCTCTTACTGGACTCCTGAGACTCAATCAGTCATTTATTGAACAAATACTGAATAATCAGCAATGATAATATGAAATAAATAAATGGCCAAACAGTAATAGTTCATTTCTACATGATGTGAGAAGCCTCAACTGCATAATTCAGGTTTGAGGTTCAGAGAATGAAGATACAAATATCAACAATATTAGTAAAGAATGGTTGTATGAAGGAAGATGGACAATAGAGATGGGTTGGATTTCAATAGAAAAAGAAAAGAGGACCCTGTGAGTCAGAAAGAAGGCCTGTCAAAGTCATCTGTGGGGAAAGTAAACCTATTTAGGGGAGGCTTATTGACTAAAGAAGGAAATCCAGGTTGGAATTAGTTAAAATTTTGGTTAAGCACAGTGAGGACAAATATAGAGTTACTGAATAACTAGTAGAAGAATTTAGAAAAATCTAGATAACAGAAGGTGTCATAAGTTCTTAGATAATAATAAGAGAAAAGTGATCATATTTGGTAAACTGAACAGCTTGGATCAGAGGAAGGACAGAATGGAATCTGAAAAATAATGTAGCTGCAATGATCTGGCTGGACTGAGTACTTTGAGCCTCACTGGCACTGAGTTAATCACAGAGGCAACTCAATTCAATTAAAATTGAATTTGAAAAAAATTTTTAAATATTACTAAAGCCAATATATTAGATGCTAGAGGCACAAAATTCAAAGACCTGGCCTCTCCCTTAAGTATGCACAATCTTATTAGAAAAATACCTAATACTAATAAATATAAACACAATAACTATAATTCATCATGATAGATACCACAATAAATGTGCTCAAGGTATGTAGAAAGTGATATATGAACACAAATGATGGAAAATTAATGCTGACTGGGAAGTAGGAAAGATAAGGAAAACCTAGAGATAAGAGTGGCATTTTAGGTAGACAGATGGATCTTGAAGGATAAGTAGTCTTCCAGTGGATAAGATGGAAGAGGTGACTCAAGCTGAAGGAATAACACACAAATGATAATGAGTACACAGATATGGCCAGAACACTGATCTGAAGTGGAAGTGGCCATTGATGAGACCATAAAGGAATATGGAGACGGGCTATGAAGTAGGTTTAACGTCACATTAAGGAATCTTACTTTACTCCAAGGATAACAGAGAAACAATGAAGTCCCTTAAGGTATAGGGTTAACACCTGAGTTTCAAAAAGATCACTGTGCTGATGGCATGGAAGGTGGGTGAGGAGAGGCTCAGAGAGGGTAGGTAACTTTCCCATAGCTCATAAAACTTGTAAGTAGTGGTAAAGTGAAATTTGGAATGTCTAAATTCAAACCATGATCTTGAATGTTATACTGCACTGCTTACTAACTCTTTATTTGTAGAAAACTGTATTTTAATAAAGTTGAAAACTATTTGTTGAGAGAAGAGTGAAAAAAAGATGTTAACAAAAGCAAGAATCATAGATTAAAGGTTAAGCCACAAAGACGGAAGCAAAATATTGGCAAATCTATGTCCTATGGTGAATAGAAATGACATTGGGGATCTATTTAGGTTTCTTTCATCAGATTTCAGCTTTCTAGCTCTGTGACCAAAGTACTTTAAGATCTCTGATACTCTGTTTCTTCAGATATAAAAAGAAGTATATAAATTTGATCATCTTTAAGTGATCCTCCAATCCTGACAACCTACAATTTTATGATAAAGACCAACTAGATTAGACTAGGCTAGAAGACTGGTCAGCAAACTATGGATCTCTGGAACAAATTCAGCTGCCACCTGTTTTTGTAAAGTTCTATCAGAATACAGCCACACCTATTCGTCTAAGTACTGTCTCTGGCTGCTTTTGCACTACAACCACAGAGTTAAATGGTTGCAACAGAGACCTTATGGCCCCCAAAGCCAAAATATTTACAATCTGGCCCTTTATAGGAAAAGTTTGCTGACCCCTGGACTAGAAAGGCTACAGTGGTTATGTTAATGACAGCTGATTGAATATAATAGTGGGAGATGACAACCCAGTCTCCAAGAAAATAAAAGGGAAATGTTAAGAAATCAGAGACAAAGGAATGTTGGCAATACTTTGAAATGTGTGGGTGGTAAAAGAAATGAAAAAAATTATAAAAAATTCAAAATATGGCAGAAGGTGTAAAGTATTTAATATCTATCAGACATGAACATGTGTTAATGCAGATGGAAAGAAAACCATGAAGACCAAGAGGCCAAAGACGGTAGAAGAACATGAGTGAGGCTGCAAAAAAAGGGAAAGGGAAAGAGAATGCAGGGAGTGGTATGAGAAGGAAGATGTCAATACAAGGACCTTCTTGATGCAAAGAAAACCATTACAACCAAGGAGCCTTGTCAAGGGGTCCTGAGCATTTCAATAAGGCTCAGAATTTCCAGGAAAGTTTTCAGAGCACTCCTCATGACCTGCTCATGTATAAAGACACTTGTGCCCACCCCCCAGTCACTTACTCACCTAGGCAGGTATCTTGAGGGATTTCTCTTTCCACCATACAGGGATCTTCTCCATGTTGCAACTTGCAGATCAACTTTGGCATTGAAAATGGAATCCCTGCTCATGAGTAAGGAAATGGAGTTTGAACAAATGGCATGAAGAGCAACCCCAGAACTAACTAACTGGAGCCTATAGGGCAGAGAAGGCAGCATAAGCACTCCTGAGGGGGACTGAGGCCTTTAGGGGGATGGAGGAAACAATATAGGGCCCTGGCTATGAATCCCTCTAAGATGGGAGTTCTACATGTTTTTCAGAATCTAAACTGGGCTCTAGTCATTGGAGTAGGAGGGAACTGATCAGGAGGTGGGGCGGGAGGAAGGCAGAGGATGAACAGCAGCATGAAGGGCGTCACAACAAACAGGTACACTTTCAATTCTACACCGATTTTTCCTTTCCCAGGGGCACACAGGATAGAAACCTCCACTCTGAACCTGAGAGGGAGCTCTAAAGTGCTCCCACGGCAGACTCTCCATGACAAGCTAGGCTCCTTACCCAGCGAGACCAGGGTGTTGTAGTTCTCCAGCATCACCTCCCGGTACAAGGTTCTCTGGGCAGAGTCCAGGTGCAACCACTCGTTCCGGCTGAAGAGCACAGCTATATCCCTAAACGTCACTGACTCCTGTAATGGGAAACCCATTCCTGTTCACCCAGGAACATCTTCTCCTCTGGAAGACTTGGTAAGAAGGTGACACTGGGATGTGTAGCAACCATTCTGAAAATGTCTCAGGATTCTAAATATTTCAAAGCAACTATTTGTTATTTTTGGAACCACCCATCAACTATTAAACAAATATTTATTGAGTACCCACTTGGAGCAAAGACACATGGCATGTGCTGTGATATGGAAAAAAGGGCAAATTTCCTGCCAAGAGGGAATTTATATCCCACCCTGGGATCTGTCAGAATAACTGAACACATCCATTTACCTCCCTCCCACTCAAAATCCAAATTAAATGAAAGGAAAAAAATCAGAGAACATTTAGAGCAGTACTGGAAAACTAGGGAAAATATCATTAGTAGAACAGAAATAAAAAGGAATTTCTGAGACATAAAGCAAATAATAAAAATAATATTAGTTAATGTTTATTGAATACTTACATGTTAGGGACTATGATAGAAACTTTGTATACAGTAACCCATTTAAGTTTCACAGACATTCTATTAGGAAGTTACTATAATTAAACCATTTTGCAGATAAAGAAACAGTTCAGAAAGGTTACAAAATTTTCCCAAGGTAAAACTGTTAGAGTGGTGGAGCTCCTAACTGAATTCAGATAGACAGGTCTCTAAGATATATTGTCAGATGGGTTTCCATTGACTATGAAAATTAAAAGAACCAAACTACCTGCAAGACTATAGAGGTGCAAAAGGGAACTGCTGAGAAGGTAAGTTCTTCCAAAAGAATCCCAGTTAAACCCCAAAATGTAAGAAAGCAGGGGTTGGACAGCCACCAATTCTTGTATGAAAGAGTCTAAGGGAGTAACAGTACAATGCTTAGTGGGTATTTTGTTGAGAATCTATCAAAATGTAAAAGGTATATTACTTTGACCTTGCATTTCTAAATACTTCTAGGATTCTACTTCAAGGAATAATCACACACTGTGTAGGGATATTTGTTCAAGGATGTTCACTAAAACATTACTTTTAAGATAATGGTTATGGTAGGCTGAATAATAAACCTGTAAACATTATACATATGACAAAGGGACTCTGAGGATCTGCTGAAGGGTTTTGAGAGGGGACGATTATTCTGGATTATTATCCAGGGGGATCCATAACGGTCCTTATAAGAAGAACACAAAAGGAATCAGAGTCAGAAGAAGAGAAGGCTATATGATGATGGAAGCAGAGACTGAAGTGATATGCTTTGAAGATGGTTGAAAGGGCCATAAACCAAGGAACATAGGGGGCCACCAGAAGGTGAAAACAAGGCCAGGAAACAGATTTTCACCCCAGAGCCTCCAGAAAGAAGCAGCCCTGCTGAGAACTGGACCTTAAGCCAGTGAAACTGATTTCACACTTCTGACCTCCACAACTGTAGGAGAATAAATTTGTTATTTTAGGCCATAGAGTTTGTGGTAATTTGTTACAGCAACAATGGGAAACTAATACAATGGTGAAAATTTGAAGACAACCTACGTTATCAATAAGGGAATTTATACTGCATAAGCAGTATAAGCAATTTATACTGCATTTAGTCCATGAAATGTTATATAGCCATTAAATAGAATGAGATAGATTTGTATGCCTGACATTGGAATTTGACCGTGATATATTACTGATTCATATGAAAAAGCAAGCTGCCAGTCTGTATGTGTTGAAACATTCTTTATCTATATATGCATATGTGCCTACAAAAATATCTGAAAGAATACAACAAGCTGTCCACCCAGATTACTCTTTGATATTTTAGAAAGGGACAGAAAGGCAACCTTTCACTTATTATGTTATAGCGTTCAATTAGGCTTACATTTTTTTACAGGGTGTATGCCTGTTTTGAAATTTTTTTAGATTCCACTTTAATTTACATGTTCACCTTTAGCTATACCTCTTTGCATTTTTAGTGGTTGCTGAGAATTAGAATACACATTCTTAGTTCTTTATAGTGTATTTAGAGCTAATATATGATTTCACATAGAATGCAAGAACCTCGCAAATATATGGTTCTTCTTCATGCTACAGTTATTACAAAGATTTTCTCAGTTCATATAGTTGACAGGACTCATCAGACTGCTCTGAGACTACTCATGGAAGGCAAAGGGTACAATGCAGCAAGATAAACACTGTGCAAGAAATTCTTTATGGAAGTCAGAGATATTCCATGTGCAATCTCCCCTTATCCGCACGCACAGACTATGCTGTGTCTCTGGAGCTATATAAGAAATTTTGGGTTGGGGAAGCTCAAAGGAGAAACGCTCGGCAGGGGCCTTTTGTGTATCAAGCAAGGCTTGTCAAACCATATAGGCCAGCTGCAAACCAGCAGTGAAGAAGATGACCCCGGGGGTGGTCAGTGGCATTTAAGGACCACATCCACTTCCCTTATCTTGGCCAGGAATCAAAAACAGCCATCCAGGCATCCCTGGAGACAAAGACAGAGCTTTTCCAAAGATAAAGATAGAGCTTTTCCAGTCCAGGCATAAATGAATTCTATATCCACGGTAGTTATATGCATTACATCCATTTACACGATAAACTCCATAACACAGTATTATACTTTTGCTTTAAACAATCATATCATCTTAAAGAAACTGAGAAGAAAAATTAGTTATATATTTCTATAATATAAATATATTTATCCAGACAAATATAAATATATTTATATTTATCCATTTCTAATACTCTTCATTTCCTTCCTAAGATTAGGTCTGGTATTATTTCCTTTTAACTTGAAGAACTTCTTTTAGAATATCTTGTAGTGCAGGCCTGCTGACAATGAATTAGCTTTGTTTTCTTTTATCTGAAAATGCCTTTATTTCATCTTCATTTTTTTTTTTTGGTACATGGGCCTCTCTCTGTTGTGGCCTCTCCCTTTGCGGAGCACAGGCTCCGGACGTGCAGGCTCAGTGGCCATGGCTCACAGGCCTAGCCGCTCCGCGGCATGTAGGATCTTCCCAGACCGGGGCACAAACCCATGTCCCCTTCATCAGCAGGCGGACTCTCAACCACTGCGCCACCAGGGAAGCCCCATCTTCATTCTTGAAGAATATTTTCATTGGTTATAGAATTCTGGGTTGACAGTTCTTTTCTTTCAGCATATAAAAGGTCATTATTGTTTTCTGGCCACTGTTGTTTCTCATGAGGAGCCAATGGACATTCAAATATTGATTCTCCGTATGTAATGTGATATTTTTTTTCTGTCTGCTTTAAAATCTTTGGTTTTCAGTGATTTGTCTATGACTTCTCTGCCTAATATCATAGGCACTAGCCACAAATGGATATTAAGTGCTTAAAATGTGGCTAGTCTGAATTGTGATGTGCTGTTATATATAAAATACACACCAGAATATATACTAGAAAATATTTATATATACACAAATAAATATATATACATATGATATTTCAATAATAATTTTGTACTTATTACGTGTTGAAATAATATTTTGGGTATACTGTGTTAAGTAAAATATTAAAGTTAATTTATCTGCTTCTGTTTATTTTTTAATGTGACTACTAGAAAGTTCAAAAAAATGTTTTACTTGAAGTATGGTTGATTTACAGTGTTGTGCCACTCTCTGCTGTACAGCAAAGTGACTCAGTTATACACATATAGACATTCTTTTTTATATTATACACATATAGACATTCTTTTTTTTTTATTCTTTTCCACTGTGGAATATCACAGGATATTCAATATAGCTCCCTGCACTATACAGTAGGACCTTGTTGTTTCTCCATCCTATATATAATAGATTACATCTGCTAATCCCAAACTCTCAGTCCTTCCCTCCCATACCCTCCTCCCCTTGACCATGACAAGTCTGTTCTCTATGTCTATGAATCTGTTTGTTTTGTAGATAAGTTCATTTGTGCCATATTTTAGATTCCACATGTAAGTGATATCATGTGATATTTGTCTTTCTCTGACTTACTTCACTTAGTACAATAATCTCTAGTTGCACCCATGTTGCTGCAAATGGCATTATTTCATTCTTTTTTAAGGCTGAGTAGTATTCCATTGTATATACGTACCACATCTCCTTTATCCATTCATCCGTCAATGGACATGTTTCCATGTTTAGGCTATTGTGAAGAGTGCTGCTATGAACATAGGGGTGCATGTATCTTTTTGAATTATAATTTTTTCTGGGTATATGCCCAGGAGTGGGACTGCTGGATCATATGGTAATTCTATTTTTAGTTTTCTGAGGAACCTCCACACTGTTTTTCACAGTGGCTGCACCAACTGACATCCACACCAGCAGTGTAGGAGGGTTCCTTTTTCTCCACACCCTCTCCAGCATTTGTTATTTGTAGACTTTTTAACGTTGGCCATTCTGACTGGTGTGAGGTGGTACCTCATTGTAGTTTTGATTTGCATTTCTCTAATAACTAGTGACATTGAGCATCTTTTCATGTGCCTACTGGCCATCTGTATGTCTCCTTTGGAGAAATGTCTATTAAGGTTTTCTGCTCATTTTTCAATTGGGTTGTTTTGTTGTTGCTGTTGTTGAGTTGTATGAACTGTTTGTATATTTTGAAGATTAAGCCCTTGTCAGTCTTATCATTTGCAAATATTTTCTCCCACTCTGTAGGTTATTTTTTCATTTTTTAATGGTTTTTTATGGTATCCTTTGCTGTGCAAAAGCTTGTAAGTTTGATTAGGTCCCATCTGTTTATTTTTATTTCTATTGCCTTGGGAGACTGACCTAAGAAAACATTGGTACAATTTATGCCAGAGAATGTTTTGCCTATGCTTTCTCCTAGGAGTTTTATGGTGTCACATCTTATGTTTATGTCTTTAAGCCATTTTAAGTTTATTTTTGTGCATGGTGTGAGAGTGTGCTCTAACTTCATTGGTTTACATGCAGCTGTCTAACTTTCCCAGCACCACTTCCTGAAGAGACCGTCTTTTTTCCCATTTTATATTCTTGCTTTGTTGAAGATTAATTGACTGTGTGGGTTTATTTCTGGGCTCTCTATTCTGTTCCATTGATCCATATGTCTGTTTTTGTACCAATACCACACTGTTTTGATTACTGTAGCTCTGTAGTATTGTCTGAAGTCTGGGAGAGTTATGTCCCCTGCTTTTTTTCCTCTCAGGATTGCTTTGGCAATTCTGGGTTTTATGGTTCCACATAAATTTTTGGATTATTTGTTCTAGTTCTGTGAAAAATGTCACGGGTATTTTGATAGGGATTGCATTAAATCTGTAGATTGCTTTTGGTAGAATGCCATTTTAACAATATTAATTCTTCCGATCCAAGAGCATGGGATATCTTTCCATTTCTTTGAATCCTCTTTAATTTCCTTTATTAATGTCTTATTGTTCTCAGTGTACAAGTATTTCACCTCCTTGGTCAGGTTTATTCCCAGGTATTTTATTTTTTGGGAGTGCTACTTTAAAAGGTTTTTTTTTTTACATTCCCTTTCTGATATTTCATTTTTAGTGTACAGAAATGCAACCAAGGGACTTCCCTGGTGGTCCAGTGGTAAAGAATCTGCCTTCCAATGCAGGGGATGCAGGTTCAATCCCTGGTCAGTGAACTAAGATCCCACATGCCATGGGGCAACTAAGCCTGTGCACCACAACTACTGAGCCTGCTCTTCAACTAGAGAGCCTGTGTGTCACAAACTACAGAGCCCACACACTCTGGAGTCCACACGCCACAACTACAGAGCCCACGTGCCCTGGAGCTCGCATGCCACAACCAGAGAGAGAAAACCTGCATGCCACAACTAGCAAGAAGCCCATGCACCACAATGAAGAGCCCGCACACCACAACAAAAGATCCCGCATGCCACAATGAAGACCTGACACAGCCAAAAAAAAAAAAAAAGAATGCAACTGAATTTTGAATGTTAATCTTTTATTCTGCTACTTTGCTGAATTCATTTATTAGATCTAGTAGCTTCTGTGTTGGGTCCTTAGGGTTTCCTATATATAGTATCATGTCATCTGCATATGACAATTTTTACCTCTTCCCTTCCAATTTGGATATCTTTTATTCCTTTTTCTTGTCCGATTGCTGTGGCTAGGGCTTCCAATACTATGTTGAATAGAAGTGGTGGGAGTTGGCATCCTTGTCTTGTTCCAGATTTTAGTGGGAAGGCTTTTAGCTCTTCACCATTGAGTATTATACTGGCTGTGAGTTTGTCATAAATGGCTTTAATTAAGTTCAGATATTCCTCTATTCCCACTTTTGTAAGAGTTTTTATCATGGATGGATGTTGAATTTTGTCAAACGCTTTTTCTGCATCTATTGAGATGGTCATGTGGTTTTTTACTTTTCTTTTGTTAATGTGGTGTATTACATTGATTTGCGAGTGTAGAACCATCCTTGTGAAGCTGGGATGAATCCCACTTGGTCATGGTATATGATCTTTTTTATGTGTTGTTGGATTTGGTTTGCTAATATTTTGTTGAGATTTTTTGCATCTATATTCATCAAAGATATTGCCCTGTAATTTTCTTTTTAGGTGGTGTCTTTGTCTGGTTTCGGTATCAGGGTGATGATGGCTTCATAGAATGTCTTTGGGAGTATTCCCTCCTCTTCAATCTTTTGGAAGAGTTTGAGAAGAATCAGTTTAAGTTCTTCTTTATATGTTTGGTAGAATTCACCTGTGAAGCCATCCGGTCCTGGACTTTTGTTTGTAAGGAGTTTTTTAAATTACAGATTCTATTTCACGTCTAGTGATTGGTCTGTTCAAATCATCTATTTCTTCTTGATTCAATTTCAGTGGGCTGTATGTTTCTAGAAAGTTGTCCAATTCTTCTAGGTTGTCAAATGTGTTGGCATATAATTGTTCATAGTATTCTCTTATGGCTTTTTGTATTTCTGCAGTATCAGTTGAGATTTCTCTTTTTTCATTTCTTATTTTGTTTATTTGGGTTCTCTCTCTTTTCTTCTTGGTGATCTGGCCAGAGATATTTTTATTTTGTTTACCCTTTCAAAGAACCAGCTCTTTGTTTTATTCATTATTTTCTACTTTTAAAAAAATCTCTATTTTATTTATTTCCTCCCTGATCTTTATTATTTCCTTCCTTCTGCTGACTTTAGGTTTTGTTTGTTCTTCTTTTTCTGATTCTTTTAGGTGGTAGGTTTGGTTGTTTACTAGAGATTCTTCTTGTTTTTTTGATGATGGCCTGTATCACTGTGAACTTCCAGCTAAGAACTGCTTTTGCTGCATCCCATAGATTTTGTATGGTTGTGTTTTCATTGACATTTGTCTCAAGGTATTTTTTTAAATTTTCTTTTTGATTTCCTCGTTGACCCACTGGATTTTTAGTGGCATGTTGTTTAGTATCTATGTAGTCGTTTTTTTCTCATTTCTTTTCCTGTGGTTGATTTCTAGTTTCATGCCATTGTGATCAGAGAAGATGCCTGAAATAATTTCTATACTCTTAAATTTGCTGAGGTTAGTTTTGTGCCCTAGTATGTGGTCAATCGTAGAGAATGTTCTGTGTGCGCTTGAAAAGAATGTGTACTCCATTTTGTTTTGTTTTGGATGTAACGTCCTGAAAATATCAATTAAGTCTAACTGCTCTATTGTATCATTTAGGATCTCTGTTGCCTTACTGATTCTCTGTCTGGAAGATCTGTCCATGGATGTGAGTGGGGTGTTAGAGTCTCCTACTATTATTGTATTCCCACTGATTTCTCCCTTTATGTCTGTAGGTATTTGTTTTATGTATTTGGGTGCTGCTACATTAAGTGCATAAAAGTTGATGAGGTAATATCCTCTACTTGTATTGATCCTTTTATCATTATATAGCGTCCTTCTTTATCTTTCTTTATAGTCTTTACTTTAAAGTCTACTTTGTCTGATATGAGTATTGCAACTCCTGCTTTCTTGTCATTTCCATTTGCCTGAAATATCTTTCTCCACTCCCTCACTTTCAATCTACGTGTGTCCTGGACTTCCTTGGTGATGCAGTGGTTAAGACTCCACACTCCCAATGCAGGTGGCCTGGGTTCAATCCCTGGTCAGGGAACTAGATCCCACATGCACGCCACAACTAAGAGTTTGCATGCCACAACTAAGGAGCCCGTGTGCTGCAACTAAGGAGCCTATGTGTCACAACTAAGTAGCCGGTGAACTGCAACTAAGAAGCCCTCGAGCCACAACTAAGGAGCCCACCTGCTGCAACTAAGGAGCTCACCTGCTGAAACTAAGACCCAGAACCAAATTAAATTTAAAAAAACTATGTGTGTCCTTTGCTCTAAGGTGGGTCTCCTGTAGGCAGCATATTGTAGGCTCTTGGTGTTTTTTTATTCAGTCTAACACTCTATGTCTTTTGATTGTAGTATTCAGTCCATTGACATTTAAGGTAATTATCAACACATATGTATTTATTGCCATTTCAAACCTGTTTTCCCAGTAGATTCTTTGTTTCTTCTTTGTTCCTTTTTCTTTTTGTGATTTGATGATTTCCTTTTATGTTTGTGTTCTCTTCTTTTCGGTTTTTGTGAGTCTACTGTGTTTTTGATTTGTGGGTTGTCCCATTTTTCAAGTATGTTAACCCCTTACTATATCTGCTTGCTTTAGACTGACAGTCATACAGTCTCAAACATATTCAAAAAAAGAAAAAGAAAGAAAAAGAATCTGCATTTTCTTACTCTCCTTCCCCATGTTTTATGATTTTGATGTCCCTTTTTACATCTTCATGTCTATCCCTTTGCTGTTGCTTATGTTTAATCATTCCTTTCACAAATAGCTTTTTTTTTCTTTTTGATCTGTATACTAGCTAATTTAAGTGATTTACTTTCCAATTGTGATTTCCTCCTACCTATATCTTCTTGCTTCTTTTCTAGAGATGACCTTTCAGTATTTCTTTTAGGATAGGTTTAGTATTGCTGTATTCTTTTAGTTTTTGCTTGTCTGAGAACTTCTTTATTTCTCCTCCTATTCTAAATGATAATCTTGCTTGGCAGAGTATTCTATGCTGGAAATTTTTCTCTTTCAAGCCTTTGAATACATTTTGTTACTTCCTGCTGGCCTGCATTGCTTCTGTAGAGAAATCAGCTGATAGCCTTATGGGGGTTCCCTTGTAATTAACTCTTTGTTTTTCCTCTTGCTGCCTTTAGAATCCTCTCTATAACTTTTGCCAATTTTATTATAATATGTCTTGGTGTAGGTCTGTTTGGGTTCATCTTATTTGGGACACTCTGTGCTTCCTGGATCTGGATATCTGTTTCCTTCTTTATGTTTGGGACGTTTTCAGCCATAATAGCTTCAAATACATTTTCAATCCCCTTTTCTCTTTCTTCTCCTTCTGGAATCCCTACTATGCACAGATTGGCCTACTTTATATTATCCCATATGTCTCATATTGCTTTCATTTTTTTTCATTTGGCTTTTGTCTGGTGTTTGATTGGGTAATTTCCATTCTATCTTTCAGGTCACTTATTCTTTCTTCTGCATTAATCATTCTTCTTCTTTGCCTTGAGCTCAGCTTTCATCTCGGCAAATGAATTTTCTAATTTCTCTTGGCTCCTTCTTATAGTTTCTAGTTCCTTTTCACAGTAATCTGCATTTCTGTCAATAGCCTTTCTTAATTACTTGAGTATTTTCATTGCCTCCTTTTTGAACTCATTGTCTGTTAGACTGAAGAGGTCTGTTTCATGGTTTGTTCCTTCACGGGAATTCTCTTGGTCTTTAACTGAGAGTGGTTCCTCTGCTTCTTCCTTTTGCTTATATTTCTCTTACTCTGTGAGTTTAGGAGAAACAAATATCTACTGTAGTCTTGGAGAGCTATTTATATGTGGGAGCTTCCCTGCATAGCTTGTGTGGGTTTAATATTTTTTCAGTGTGAGGGCTGTTTTTCGTTTGGATGCTTGCCATCTCTTTCCTCAGCATGTGCTGGCCATTATACCCTTGATGGGCGTGTGCGGGTGCATGGCCTGCGCGCACACTCCCAGGAAGGCAGGGGCAGCAGTTGGCTCCCGGTCGCGGGTCCCTCAGCAAGGGCAGCTAGCTGCACATACTCCTGGGGAGGCAGGGACAGTGGATGGCAGTTGGCTGTGGGACTCTTGGCAGCTCCCAGGAAGGTAGGGACAGTGACCTGCACCTGCTCATAGGACCCTTGGTGGCGGCAGCAGTCCACGCCCACCTGTGGAGTCTGATATGGCAGCAGTGGCTTGTACCTGCCCCTGTAGCTTGTGTAGGTGGTGCCCTGCTGCCTGAGAGCACTAGGAGAAAGAAACTCCTATGGTGGGCATGCCCCTCTCCTCATATGCCCTCCAACAATGGTGTCTTGCCTCTCTGGTGGGCCCAGGCTTCTTCCCGGATTCCCTTGGTTGTGGCGCACCACACCCTAGCCCCCTCAGGCTATCTTTGCTTAGCCAACCCTAGTCTTCTCCCCAGGGTCTGACCTCCAAAGCCTGAGTGTCAGCACACAGCCCCTGCCCACCCCAAAAGACAAGCTTCTCAGGCTGGGGAGTGCCTGTCAACACCAATTGTCTGTGCAGGTCTGTCTCTCTGCTTTGCCCTCTGCAAACCTGCTGCTGTGCTCTCCTCTGAGGCTCCAAAGCTCCCCCTGTGTCCTGGCTGACCTCCCACCAGTGAGGGGACTTCTCCATTTGTGGAAACCCTTCCTATTTTACAGCTCTCTCCCAGTGGTGCAGGTCCTGTACGAATTTGCTTCTCTCTTTTTTTTTTTCTTTTGTCCTATCCAGTTATGTGGAGATTTTCTTGCCCTTTTGGAAGTCTGAGGTCTTCTGCCTGCATTCAGTAGATGTTCTGTGAGAGTCGTTCCACATGTAGATGTATTTTTGATGTAACTCTGCGGAGAAGGTGAGGTCCACATCCTACTCCTCTGCCATCTGGATCCGCTCCCCAAACATTTTAAATTACATGTGACTTGCATTCATGGTTCACATTATATTGCTCTTGCACAGCACTGGTCAATGATGTGCCTAGCTATGGTTTCCTTTGTATTTACTCTGCTTGAGGTTCAGTGAGTGTAGTCAATCTGTAAATATCTGTTTTTGTTTTTTTTTAAACAAATTTGGGGAAATTTTGGCCATTATTTCCTTTCAATATATTTTCTGTCCCATTCTCTCTCCTCTTCTTCTTGAATTCCAACTACATGTATCTTAGACCTGTAACATTGTTTTACTGGTAACTGAAGCTTTTTATCTCTATTCTTCAGTTAGGGCATTTTCTGTTGATATATCTACAAGTTTACTAACATTTTCTTATGTTTGTTTCCAAAGGTTAAGCCTATTCAGTGATTCTTTTTATGTTTCAGATATTTTATTCTTCAATTACAAAATTTCTATTACTTTTTCATAGTCTCTAGTTCTCTGCTTGGATTTCCTGTTGACTTATTTATTGCATGCATATTCTCCTTTAAATCCCTGCACATAGTTATAACAGTGGTTTTAAAATCTGCCGGCTGCAGAGAAAGACAAATAACATATGATACTGCTTATATGTGGCGTCTAAAAAAAGGGTACAAAGTGAATTTATCTACAAAACAGAAAGAGTTACAGACGTAGAAAAACTTATGGTTACCAGGGGGCAAGGGTTGGGGGGAGGGATAAATTTGAAGATTGGGATTGACATATACACACTACTATATATAAAATACATAACTAATAAGGACCTACTGTATAGCACAGGGAACTCTATTCAATACTCTGTAATGGCCTATATGGGAAAAGAATCTAAAAAAGAGTGTATATATGTATATGTATAACTGATTCACTTTGCTGTACAACTGAAACTAACACAACATTATAAATCAACTACACTCCAATAAAAATTTTAAAATATAAAAATAAAATAATATCTGTCAACTAATTCCAGCATCTGAGTCATCTTGGGTTTGGTCTCTGCTGATTGCCTTTCTCTTGACTATTGGTCACATTTTCCCATCTCTTCATATGTCTACCTTATCCTGGACATTGTATAGTTTATAATGTAGACTCTGGATTTTGTTATGTTTCTTTAAGAAGTACTGATTTTTTTTTTAAGCAGGTAGTTAATTTAGCAGTGCTCAAATATCAAACTCTGGCATCTCAGTAATAGGCAGCAGCAAAAATATCTCTTCAGTTCTTTGTTGGGTTACTGTGAGTCTGTTTTGTGCATGGTGTGGTTCAGGGGTCAGCCAGAGATTTGGGCAGAGTTTATGCACAGGATACAGGGCTCCCCCTCTCTGGCTCTCTCCTTTTCAAGGCCCCTCCACTTTCCAGATACTAAGGTTGCCCCAAACTCTGTCTTGTGATTCTTCATGATAGTAAGATTATAGGTTTCTAATCAAGTTTTAACCATTCTGTTGGCGCTGACTGTGGCCTGTCCCTAGGCAAAAGCTGTAAAAACTAGAATATTTACCGTGACAGTCTCTTCAGCCAAATGTAGACAGTTGTCCAATATCTGTCTGCTTTTGGTTTCTCTTCAATGCCTTCAGGTGGTTGTTTCTCATATTTTGTCCAGAGCTTGGTTCTCATCCACAGATGAATTGGTCTGATAGGAGCTATTCTTCTATTGTCAGAAGCTGGAAGCCTATGTATTACTTTTTAAGTATAAAACAAAATATTCAGTGAGTCTAGGCAAGTTCATGAGATATCAAGAAATAACAAAATGATGGAATCCTAGAAATGCAGACCTGAAAGATATCAATCATCTAGACTTGTTGCTCTCATGAGTGTATGGTATCCTCCCCCTTCCCCAGGTTAAGTTTGGAAATGTGTGAGGGCCTTTTTCTTTCTCACAATGACTAAGGGAGGTGCTAGTGGCATTTAAGGGAAGGGATCAAGGTTGTTAATCATTTAAATATGCTCAAGACAGTCCTGAACAATGAAAGATGGCTCCATCCAAAATGCTAAGATGACCCCATTTAGAAACACTGGTGGGACTTCCCTGGTGGTGCAGTGGTTAAGAATCTGCCTGCCAATGCAGGGGACAAGGGTTCAAGCCCTGGTCTGCATGCAGCAATGAAGACCCAATGCAGCCAAAAATTAATTAATTAATTAAGTAATTAAAAAAAAAAAGAAACACTGGTAATCTAAGCTGTATTTTAAAGGTGTAAAATACAACTCTGGGTTTCAGCAGGTAGCTTCATAAGAAGTATATCTGTCAAGTTTCTTCGGTTTCAAGCAACAGAAATGGACTCTGGCTCATGTACAAAGAAAATGGACAGGGGAGCTGTAAGAGCATTGACAGTCACAGAACTAGGCTTGGAAAATGAGCATAAACCAGGGAGGCCAGGCAACATTCTGGACTACAGTCAGGATCACACTAGAAAACCAGACTTGTGAGAACACTATTGCTATTGAAAAGTGGATGGTACAGCCTTACCACCACTCCCACACCCAGTAGACAGACTCTGCTTTTGCTGAGCTCCTCCTCCTCCTTCCTCTACAAACTCAATGTTACTGCTGCCACCACAACCACCAGAGTGCACTCTACATTGTTCCTGTTCCTTTACATTCCTAGCTTCTGTCTCAAAGTCCACGGTGAGTACAACTAAATGACCAAACTTGGATCACACACCTGTACTTGATGTATAAGGGAAGATGGAAAATCAAGTAGATGGTCATTTTAGCCTCTCAAATGTGAAGTGGTCTCTCTTTCCTACTAAGACTGAAAAAGAGGAGAATTCCCCAAACACAGGAATATGGTTTAGATGTTATGCAGTCAAAAAATATCTGCTGGGGCTTCCCTGGTGGCGCAGTGGTTGAGAGTCCGCCTGCTGATGCAGGGGACACGGGTTCGTGCCCTGGGCCGGGAAGATCCCACATGCTGTGGAGTGGCTGGGCCCGTGAGCCATGGCTGCTGAGCTTGCGCGTCCAGAGCCTGTGCTCCACAACAGGAGAGGCCACAACAGTGAGAGGCCTACATACCGGAAAAAAAAAAAAAAAAAAAAAAAAAAAAAAATCTGCTGTATGCTAACTCCCTATTTACTTAAATTTCTAGTTCTGGGTCATGGCCTCCTTGAGAAAAGCTGCTTAGCTCTGCTGGGACTAGAACAGGTAACCTGGGTGTTTGGAACCAGGGTCAGCCATGGGCTCAGAGATTCTGCCTCAGCCTAGCCTTTATTAGGCTTACAGACCACACACTCTATAATCCAGAGATCACAGGAAAGGCCTTACAGAGAGAGGCCACAGAACTATGTCAAATATGTTTGAATTGAAAGAATGAATGGGATGATAGGAAAAGCAATCTTTCTATAGGACCCAATGAAAGGGCTTAATTATGAGCTGAATTATCCCTCCCACCCATTCATATGTTTAAGTCCTAACCTCTAGTACCCTCAGAATCTGGAGTTAAGGTCTTTAAAGAGGTAATTAAGTTAAAAGATTGTCTTTAGATTGGGCCCTAATTCAGTATGTCTGGTGTCCTTATAAGAGGAGATTAGGACACAGACAGGCACATGCACAGAGGTAAGACCATGTGAGGACACTGAGAATGTGGCCTTTCTACAAGCCAAGCAGACAGGCCTCAGAAGAAACCAAACCTGCCAACATCTTGATCTTAGCCTTATAGCCTCTAGGACTGTGAGAAAATAAATTTCTTTTGCTTAAGCCTGTGACATTTTGTTACAGCAGCCTGAGCAGGCTTCTTGCTGCTGTAAGCAGAATACCCATGGCAACCCCACATTCTATCTTTACTTCCAGTCCCATTTCCCTGGGCCTTAGAACACTGCCACCAAAATGACATTCTTTTTCTTTTTAAATTTCATGAGCTTTTAAAAAAGTACACAGATTAAACATAAACACTTTAGAAAAATCTGAAAAAAACTGAAAACAAAAAGAACAAAATATATATCACACTAAATCCTATTACAGACAAGTTTTAAGAACATATTACAAAATTCATATCCAATTGCATATCCATGTGTTCTTTTGGCCATTTATTTAAACAAGAGGAAAACAGACACATGGTAAAGAATATGAAGAGCACAAAAAAGCACACAGTGATATGTTAGCAGCTCCATCCTATAGGTAACTGGTATCAAGTTTTTCTTCTTTCTTTCCAGAAATGTTTTGTGCAAATACACATACGTATTCTTGTTTTTAATGGAAAAATTCTGAATGTTTAACTTGTATCTTACAGATCTTGCCACATCTGCATATACACACCTTATTGTTTTTAACAACTACATGATATATGCCATTGTACAGATACCAAAACTTATTTACCATTTCCTTTATTGATGGGTATTTAGATGGTTTCTGTTTTTTGCTGTCACATACAATGCACAATGACCATTCTCATGCAGATATCTCTGGGTATGTGTACATCTATATTTATAAGATAAACTGGTAGAGGTTGAACTATTGGCTCAAAGTATGTGTGCATTTTTAATTCTGACAGATGTGGCAGATTGTACTTTCCCAAGATGACCACACCAATATACCTCCCATATCACATGCTCTTCTATAATGTGACACTGACACTTCTCCCACCAAGAAGTGAGGTCTATGTTTCCTTCCTTTCAATCTGTGCAGGGGATTCTAGGTGCCGTGACCAGTAGAATTCAGTGGAAGTAATGTTATGTGACTTCCGAGGAAAGAATACGCTTTCCACCTGGCTCACTTGATGTTCACCCTTGGAATCTGGCCACCATATTGTAAGCCCAAGACACACAAAGGGACTACAAGTGGATGTTTAATCCAACAGCCCTAGCTAAGGTCTCAGCCAGGAGCTGGCATCAACTACTATACATGTGAGTGAAAGACACTTCAGATGATTCTAGCCTCTAAACTTTGAGTCTTTCAGCTGAGACCCCAGGCTTTGTACAGGAGAGATAAGTTGTCTCTGCTGCCTGTCTGCATTCCTGACCCAGAGAAACTGTGAAAAATAATAAATGATTATTGTTTCATGCCCTTAAGTTTCTTATTGATATATCATATATATCCTCCCATGTTAAAAATACAACATTTAAATTTGATCATTTAAAATTACTTGATAATTAGAATACCAGGAGGAGAAGAAAAAGAGAATAAAAGGAATATTTGAAATAATAATGGCTGAGAATTTTCCAAAATTAGTGACAGACACAAACCACAGATCCAGGAAGTCCAGAGAATGCCAAAAAGGATAAAAACCAAAAATGTACACCTAAGCATATCATATTCAAATGCCAAACACCAAAGATAAGGAGAAAACACATGTTACCCTTAGAGGAACAAGGGTAAGAATTACAGTGGATTTTCTCATTAGAAACCACACAAATAAGAAGAGAAATATTTAAAATATTTAAAGAAAATGCCAATCTACAATTCCATATTCAAGGAATTCAAAAGGGATGAGAAATAAACTTTCTCAAACAAGCAAAATCTTCATTACCAGCAGACCTGCCGTGCAAGAAAATGAAGAACCAAGTTCTTCAGGGAGAAAAGAAAATAATGCAGGTCAGAAACGTGAATCTACACTAAGGAAGAGTGACAAAGAAGAAATAAGTCAAGGTATTGTCTTATTCTTAGTTGATCTAAAAGATAACTGTTTGCTTAAAGTAATAATAACAATGAATTGCGTGATTATAGCATATGATGAGTAAAATGACTGATAGTAATGCCATAAGGGATGGGTGGGAGTAATCGGGATTACTCTATTACAAGGTATTTGTAATACCTAGGAAGTAATATAGTATTATTCAAAGGTAGACTTAGATTAGTGGTAATTTATATTGCAAACTGCAGGACAACCATTAATTTAAAATAAAAAAGAAGTATTACTGATATGTAGAGACAGTACGAAGATTTGCAGTTGCCAGAAGTTTGGAGTGGGGCAGGGGAAGATGGTTGAATAGGTGAAGCAAAGGGAAATTTTTAGTGAAACTATTCTGTATGATATTGTAATGGTGGATACATGACACAAGGCATTTTTGAAAACTCATAGAAGTTTACAACACAAAGAGTTAAACTTAATGTATGCAAATTTAAAAAAATCATTTAGGATCTTGGGGGGGGTCCCAGAATGGAACACAGAATCTGACACAATGATCTAAATATAATACAAACGTATGACAAAAACCAGTGAAGGAGGTGGTGGAAAAGGTGCTGACCTTACTAACTTTGAAAATGAGTGGAGTCTGTAAGACAAAAGGAACTGCACATAAGTACTGTACTCTGGTTAATAAAGTAGTTTTCTGGGCAGTATGGATTAACAATTCAGATACTACTACACATGCAGACTGGAACTGAATGGTTAAAGTCAAAGGATGGCAGATGGTGGGAGCTAGGTTTCTCACTGTTGTTGGAATGGCACATTATAAGTAAGGAAGGGGAGCAGGCTAGAATGATCCGTGTGGTAATAAATTAGAGTTGGAGACATTAGTATGAACGAATATGTAGCTTAACACAGACACAAGTGGTTACATATAGAAATATACACGCACACATACACTCACACATGGTTACATATAAAATATTTATACACACACACAGAGGTTAGTATATACATATATTCCCTTGCTCTGTCAGTTGAGAGGATCTAAAAGCAAAGACACCCCAGTAGCAATGAGTAAACCTAAGGCCCAAATCTTGCTTTCTAATACGATTCTCCAGGAAAAGAAACCAAGGCCACTAGAGAAATAGATGATTTCTGGGCTAGGGAAGACACAAAATAAGCCTAGAGCACCTTACAGTACCAAAAGTAAGGAAGTGCTCCAAAAACAAAACAAAAAACTACACAGTGATAGGGGTATGTCAAAGGGACAGAGGAACAAACTGAAAGAGCTCCCACTGGCCAAAGATGGAACAATTTGAGCAACAAAATAAAGCAGTATTAGATTATAACCCAAAATATAAAATAAGCATCTGTGAGTCTATACTGATATAAATGGGGGAGAAGCGACAATCCTCCATTTAGAATTCCAAATAATTTATGTAGATTCTCTGCCCTCAAGGAGATGGAGCATAACTCTCTACTCCTTATGTGTGGGCTGCACATAGTGACTTCTTTCCAAAGAGGACAGTGTGGGAAGATGGAAAAAGAGAGGAAGTTTACCGTGGAGAAACCTGGCAAACACACTTCAGTCAGGTGATCAGGTCAATATCAACAGTGATGAGTCATGTTATTTAATATGTAGTTTTGATGATGTGATGAGAATTACACTTTACCTCTGTGGTCTTCCTCCCTAAAACCTATAACTTCAGCCTAACATTAAGAAAAATATCAGACAGATCACAATAGAGGAACATTCTACAAAACATCTAACCAATGCTCCTCAAAACTGTTATGGTCATCAAAAATGAGGAAAGGCTGAGAAACTGAGAGCCAGGAGGAGCCTAAGGAAACATGACAGCTAAACATAATATGTTATCCTGGATGGGATCCTGCAACAGAAAAAGGACTTTAAGTAAAAACTAAAGAAATCTGAATAAAGTATGGACTTTAGTTAATGATAGTATATCAATACTGGCTCATTAATTACAACAAATGTTTCATAATAATGGAAGATGTTAGTAATAGGGAAAACTGGGTGCAGGGTATACGGTAATTATGGTACTATCTTTGCAATTTTTCTCTCAATCTAAAACTATCCTAAAAAATAATTTAAAAAAATACTGACAATCACAAAAACAAATACTGATTTACTACAAAAAAAAAGTTAATTGACAAACTATGACTATAAATCAATAAACACCAAGTCCTATGAACTTTTCCCCACAAGGTAAATCATATGCTGCATGGAAACAGAAGAGAATAAAGAATATTTGTAAAATCTGAAAATATCCTGCTTTTTCCAAAAATTGTTTATTTGCTATTTGATTTTTCTAACAGACAGCAGAGAGAAATTCACCTCTGAGGACCGTTAATGAGGAAAGAAGTTGATATTGAATATTATCACTGAACTGATTCAAATGGGGTAATGAGACCTGTGACTGGGTCACCTCGGGGTCTCTAAGAGACTTAATCAAAAGGGTTAGATACTGAATTAGTGGTCCACAAAAACTGGCTCTGAGTTGCAAACATACTTCTCTACATCTTCCTTTAGCTAAAATCAAGTCAGTCTCTCCAGCTTGGGAGTGTGGGAAAGCTCAGACAGTGAAAGCTGGGTTTTGCTTTGCACTGCATTTTGCTGGTTTTATATTTTGGTTTCCTGAAACACCCATCTTCTTGTAATTAAAGAATCAAAGTAAAGTCTAGCCTAGTGAGGAGATATGTACCAAATTTGGCAGGTCCTAAAATAACGCTGCTGCTGCTGTTACTAACAGTAGTGACAGCCAGCATTTACTGAGATTTAATATGTACTATGAGCTGTTCTTAGCACTTTACATATACTTTCTTAGAGCATGTTAACTGTATAGACTGTTTTGTTGGGGTTCAAAAGCCAGCTGTACTACCTTAAGTTACTTGCTTCTCTGTGCCTCAGTTTCCTCATGTATAAAATGCAGATATTAGCAGCCCTCTTGTAAGGATTAAATGAGGCATGTGTATTACTAACCACACTTACAAATGAGGAAATGAGGCACAGAGGGAGAAAATAATTTGCCCAGTCACATCTCTAGCCTGCATGTGAACTCCAAAAATCAACTTCCAGAGTTCACATTTTTAACCTGTGGGCTATCACTACTTTTTAGAAAAGCAGCCAGTGACAAACAGAAGGAAAGGAAGCTGGTATTGGGGGCAAGATGGGACTTCCATGTGGAAATATTGCATAAGAGTTTGGGAATGATAGACTGGATCTTTAGGAAAAAGTTCAGGCCTGGGGAGAGAAATTTGAGAAAAATCTTCAGAAAAGTAAGGGTTAAGTAATGAAAACAGATCTCAAAAGTGGAAAGACCAAAAAACAAGAGCCCAGGAGGGGAGTCTGAAGTAGCAGGGAAAAAACAATCATAGAAGGAGATAGAGGCATCAGTCAGATAGATGAGAAGGACATTTGGACGGTTTAGTATCACAGTTGCACTAGACAGAGGAACTCCCAATAAAGAGGGAGCTCTCTGTCCTCCCCAGTGCCAGTCTCAGAGCCCAGGCCACGTTGAACTCCTTCTGTGATGTCCATCAGGTATCAGTCCTGACCTTTAGTATTAGCTCAAAATAACTCCACTTCTTGAATCTCTTCCCTGAATCCTCTTGGACATTCATTCCTAAGATCAGGACCAAAAACTCCCTGAAGACAGAAATAACAACTTTCCTCTTTGTAGCTCCAGTGCCCTACACAGTATCCTGTACGTTGTCATGCTCAATATCTGTTGAGGGTGTCTCTTCTGGCCCTTCCATGGCTTTGCTCCAAGTGACACTATATCATCTGTGAAGATAAAGACTCCCTAATACTCCATACTCCTCACCAAGCACTTATCCTATCTGGAAGCCTATGTTCAGAGCTGACTCAATCTTTGGTCATGAAATGACTTTGGGGTGAATTAAGAGTGACCTCTGTCTGGGGACAGAGGATGCACATTCCTCAGCAACCCCTTGATAAGGCCAGGACCATGGGAAAAACCTATCAGGCTCTGGATTCTCAATAGTTTTCACTGGAAAGCAAAGTACCTGGACAAAGAATGGAAATATGTCCACCATCTCTGAACACAGAAGGCAATTCATTAAAAAGACAAAATTTACTTACTGTCACCTGAGCAGGCAGCAAATCCACAGCCATTCTTTCCTTCTTAGTTTTCCTGTCAAGGGAGAGCAGCGTGCTTGACAAGGTAGGTCTGCAGAGAGAAAAAGGTATTGTGAAGAGCTCTGGCGTCAAGGGATGGCTTGGAGAAAGGAAGTTACAACCACCCATAATGTCCATCAGGTCCCTACAAAGCCACCCCACATAAATGATGCAAACCAAGTGTGTGCCTACTAAGCCAATGAAGTTCTAAGACAATCTGCCAACCTCCACCTCCTCCTTGTATTAACCATACTTCTAATTTCCATAAACTGATGCTTTAACATCCATCTGGGATCTATTAGCTATATCTAAGCAAATTGTGACTCACCACAGATTTCTGGAGTCCTTAAGATAGCTTTAAACTACACACTCAGTCACAGCAAGCGTGTGATTCCTGGGCTCCCACTTTCAAACATAGCTAGTCAATCCTAAGCGCATTTGCCCTGCCTCACCTTTTCGTTCCTGAAGAAACCACAATAAAGGAACTTGCCCACATGTGCCCTCTCTTTCTCTGCGGAATGACCAACGCAGGCGCTCCTGAGTGGCTCCTTCCTGGAGTGCTGTGCTCTTCCTAGGGAACTCTCACACAATGCACGCCATATTGCTTGCCACTCCCAAACACAAATTCCACAGGTGCCACCTCTTGCAGCATCCACAGCTCCAAATAGTCCTTTGCTCTTCATATACAAACCCCAACAGGGAAAACAAGGTAAGAGGAGCAGCCAGACAACCGTCAGAGAAGAGCCGTGGCCACAGCTGCCTGCATTGGCCGCCTAAATTTGCAGCGGGTTCTACAGGTATAGCACCTGGCATGAAAGCTCAACAAGCCGAGTATGCTGTGTAAACTCAGCCAGGGAAGGGAAGCTGCTGTACAAGTATCATAGTTACTCTATGATGCACATCTTCTGCCCGCCAGGAATCTTGCATGCTTTACATGTATTATTTAATCCTCACAACGACTCTAAAAAATATTGCTACTCCGTATTACAGATGTGAGGAAGACTGAGAGCCAGGGAGTCTAGTGACCAAAGAAACAAAACTGGTAAGTAGTAGAGGCAAAAAGTGACCATGGTCTGAGTCCAAGGCTGGCAAATTACCTGTTCACTCTGTGCCTCATTTTCTTCATCTGTAAAACGGGGACCTACCTGTTATCTGAGGATGAAATGAGTTAATTCATCCAAGGCGCCAGATTAGTGCCCGGCACACATAATGTCTCCATAGGCATTAGCTATTGTTTTCATTGTCTGTTTCATTTGGAAGTCTCAGAAAAGCCAGCCACAAAAGACCCCCACTGACAGCATTCCCGGGCCCGCCCCAGCTCACCTGGAAGGGGTGCTCCCTCCCCGCGAGTCTGGGGGGTACGGGGTGGGGAGGGAGAGAGCGACGCCCTCGAAGCACCGTGGCTCGGGCCGTGCAGACAGCCTCCAGACCCACCCGCCCGTGGCGTCTCCCTGGTGCCCCAGCGCGCGTCCCCGCCCGGCCCGCGCACTTGCCAGCCCAGACGGTCACAGGCGCTCGCTCCGACCGCCACCCGAAAGAGGCAACCGGGAGCTTCTCAGTCCCAGGCACGGTGCCCTAGCAGTTCCGGGATCACCCGCGCCAAAAGCCCCAGAAAGGCCGCGAGCCGTCCCCGCCGCCCCGCGAACCCAGGAGAACTACGACTCCCGGCATGCCTCTGGCCCCGCGCCGACTACACTTCCTAGGGGGCGCCGCTGGCGCCGGCCACTTCCAAGAGGTGAAAGTTCTCGCCTCTGGAGAGCTCTTGGTCCCACAAAAGAGAACTTGATGAGAATTTTGGAAGACTTGTCCATGATGCTCCCCATTTTTCTAAATTTTGTTAAACATTCCTTTCATTAGCCTGATGAGTAGTAGGTCATATTGATACAAAACAGGGTTCTTGGCCTTCCCCAATCAATAGAAATTGACAAAAGGCCAGACAAGAAATTCAGGCAAGGCTTTATTGGGGCCCCTGCTGCAGCAGGGGGGAGCAAGAACAAGTAACAGGTTTCCTTGCTCACTTGCTGGGGGGGAGGGGTAGCTTGTTCCTTATATGGAGTGAGGGTAGGGGTGTGTCCAGGGGTCCAGCGGGAGGGGTGGCTTAGGTGGTTTGCCCACCCCTTAGATGGTGTTGTGTGCAGGGGACATGGGCAGTACCCTGCTTTTGCTCTGGGCTCTTCAAAAGTGGCAGTTGGGTTTTTTGGTCTCTTTATATCTTTTGTCCAGAATTTGCTCCAACTGCACATGCAAGCAGTTATTTTTAGTCCCATATAGTTTCTTTGTACTTTGTTGCTGGAGGAGAGGTGTGTCCAGGTGCAAGCATTGCAGCACTACAGCAAAAGGTCCCAGTCCCAGTCTGTCTCAATATGTATGTGTCCCTAAAACAGTGTTTACTTTTGCAAGGTGTTTGATATTTATATAAACAGAATCTGCTATATGTTCTTCTGTGAATTACATGCTCAACATGAACACTTATTAGGTTCACCTATCTTGATATATGAAAACTTCATTTTCATTGTTGTATGATTCCATTATTCATTCATTGAACAAAGTATATTTAACACCTGTCTTGCGCCTGGCATTGTTGTAGATGCTAGAAATAGACCAGTAAATAAACCTGGCAAAACCTCTGCATTCATGCAGCTTAAATTCTCATGGGAGAGAAAGAAGAAAAATAATAACAAAAATAACTCAGCCATAAAAAAGAATGAAATAATGCCATTTGCAGCAACATGGATAGACCTAGAGATATCATACTAAGTGAAGTAAGTCAGGCAGAGAAAAACAATTACCATATGATATCATTTATATGTGGAATCTAAAAAATGATACAAATGAATTTATTTACAAAACAGAAACAGACTCACAGACACAGAAAACAAATTTATAGTTACACCAAAGGGAAAAGGGGTGGAGGAGGGATAAATCAGAAGTTTGCGATTAGCAGATACAAACTACTATATATAAAATAAACAAGGTCCTACTTTATAACACAGGGAACTATATTCAATATTGTGTAATAAACTATAAAGGAAAATAATCTGAAAAAGAATATGTATAGCTGCATAGCTGAATCACTTTTCTGTACACCAGAAACTAACACAACATTGTAAATCAACTATACTTCAGTAAAGTAAATAAATAAATAGTATGTGTTTGGAAAGTGATGAGTACTAACAAGAACAAGAAAGGGGAATAGGAACCTTGGTGGGAGAGGAATTTTACAATTTTACACAAAGTGATTATGAAACATTTGACCAACAAAGTGACATTTGAAGAAGGACCAGCAGAAGATGAGAAGTGAGCCAAGCTAAATATCTGGGGGAAGGGTTTCTGATAGACTAACAAGCAGATGCCCTGAGGTGGGAGCATGCCTGGCCTGTTTAAGGAACAATAAGGAAAACAGAAATAAGGAGGGAAAGAGAAGTAGGGGATCAGCAGCAAGAGGACTAGAATTTATAGGCTCTTATTTGTCATTATGTCACTGGATTTTATTCTCAAGAGAATGCTCTGGGCACTGGAGAGACATACTCTTATGTCCATTTTTTTTAGTGATCATGCTGACTGCTGTGCTGAGAATAAACTAAAAGTTCAAAGTAAGAAGTAGAGAGACTAGGACTAGTTAGAAGGCTATTGTGGTAAATCTGTGAGAGAAAACAGCAGTTTGGACTGAGTAGAAGTTATGAGAAGTGGTTGGAAAAAGTAAAAATTCAAAATATGGAAAAGATGAAGATGTTAAGAACATTGGAATATAATGTTTCTCAACTATGAATTATATATATTCCTTTTAAATTGTCCTGGTAATATTACACTTTAAAAAATATTCTTTATGTTCTGTTTTTCTGGTTATAAAAATTAAGGATTAGCTTATCTCTTGACTTCCTTTTGTTGACCTAAAACAAATAGACTGCCAGTTTTTTCTCCAGCGAAAATGTGTTTATTCAGGATTAGCAAAGAATTGCAATTTGGGGTCTGTAAATATGGTTGTGCAAGTCCTCAGCAAAAATGGAGAGGACAACTTTTTTATAGAGGGGAAAAGGAAGTTGAGAGGGCTATAAAGAAAGAGCCCACGGCTTTTTCATTGGCTGAGTCCTGACAGACTCTCATTGGCTGAGCTCCTTCCAGGAAAGAAGGGGAAGTCTTTTCTTTCCCTGTTGGGTTCTTCCTGTTGTAGGGGTGAGAGCACCCCCTTCTAGTCTCCCATTTCTATTTAATTGAGTTTTCTGTTTATTAATTTCTTACACTTTATATTTTAAACCAAATGCAATTTAATTTTCTGTCCCCTTTAAAATTTTTAAAAATATGAGCTAATAGGCCTATCTAATTTTAGTACTTCCATATTCCATTTTCTCTCTCAACTATGAATTTTGGCAATTTCCTTGAGTTTTATAATTTATACTTATTTGTAATTAAATTTATATTTAATCTGTTTCTCTATTGACCATGTCTATACCATCACTTCCTGTATTTCCTCTTTTGGTCTTGACATTTCTGGGTTTTTTCACATTGTCACAGCCTAGTTTTTATTTGTGTCCTCTCAGTTATTCCATGGGCCTCTTTTACTTAGTTTTCTGGAGATATCTGAGGCCAATTTGATTTTTCTTCTCTTATAGGTAATCCTCTTCTGTTTATTTATTTCTGTACATTGACTTTTATAAATCCCCCCCTTTACTTCCTGTATCTTTAAGTATTTCTATTTTTTTCCCTGTATCTAGCAACTGGTTTTTTCCATTATTATTATTATTATTTAACATCCTTATTGGGGTATAATTGCTTTACAATGGTGTGTTAGTTTCTGCTTTATAACAAAGTGAATCAGTTATACATATACATATGTTCCCATATCTCTTCCCTCTTGCATCTCCCTCCCTCACACCCTCCCTATCCCACCCCTCCAGGCGGTCACAAAGCACTAGCCGATATCCCTGTGCTATGCGGCTGCTTCCCACTAGCTATCTACCTTACGTTTCGTAGTGTATATATGTCCATACCTCTCTCTCGCTTTGTCACAGCTCACCCTTCCCCCTCCCCATATCCTCAAGTCCGTTCTCCAGTAGGTGTGTGTCTTTATTCCTGTCTTACCCCTAGGTTCTTCATGACATTTTTTTTCTTAAATTCCATATATATGTGTTAGCATACGGTATTTGTCTTTCTCTTTCTGACTTACTTCACTCTGTATGACAGACTCTAGGTCTATCCACCTCATTACAAATAGCTCAATTTCGTTTCTCTTTATGGCTGAGTAATATTCCATTGTATATATATGCCACATCTTCTTTATCCATTCATCCAATGATGGACACTTAGGTTGTTTCCATCTCCAGGCTATTGAAAATAGAGCTGCAATGAATATTTTGGTACATGACTCTTTTTGAATTTTGGTTTTCTCAGGGTATATGCCCAGTAGTGGGATTGCTGGGTCATATGGTAGTTCTATTTGTAGTTTTTTAAGGAACCTCCATACTGTTCTCCATAGTGGCTGTACCAATTCACATTCCCACCAGCAGTGCAAGAGTGTTCCCTTTTCTCCACACCCTCTCCAGCATTTATTGTTTCTAGATTTTTTGATGATGGCTATTCTGACTGGTGTGAGATGATATCTCATTGTAGTTTTGATTTGCATTTCTCTAATGATTAATGATGTTGAGCATTCTTTCATGTGTTTGTTGGCAGTCTGTATATCTTCTTTGGAGAAATGTCTATTTAGGTCTTCTGCCCATTTTTGGATTGGGTTGTTTGTTTTTTTGTTATTGAGCTGCATGAGCTGCTTGGAAATTTTGGAAATTAATCCTTGCTTCATTTGCAAATATTTTCTCCCATTCTGAGGGTTGTCTTTTGGTCTTGTTTATAGTTTCCTTTGCTGTGCAAAAGCTTTGAAGTTTCATTAGGTGCCATTTTTTTTCGTTTTTATTTCCATTTCTCTAGGAGGTGGGTCAAAAAGGGTCTTGCTGTGATTTATGTCATAGAGTGTTCTGCCTATGTTTTCCTCTAAGAGTTTGATAGTTTCTGGCCTTACATTTAGGTCTTTAATCCATTTTGAGCTTATTTTTGTGTATGGTGTTAGGGAGTGTTCTAATCTCATACTTCTATATGTACCTGTCCAGTTTTCTCAGCACGACTTATTGAAGAGGCTGTCCTTTCTCCACTGTACATTCCTGCCACCTTTATCAAAGATAAGGTGACCATATGTGCGTGGGTTTATCTCTGGGCTTTCTATCCTGTTCCATTGATCTACATTTCTGTTTTTGTGCCAGTACCATACTGTCTTGATTACTGTAGCTTTGTAGTATAGTCTGAAATCAGGGAGCCTGATTCCTCCAGCTCCGTTTTTCATTCTCAAGATTGCTTTGCTATTCGGGGTCTTTTGTGTTTCCATACAAATTGTGAAATTTTTTGTTCTAGTTCTGTGAAAAACGCCAGTGGTAGTTTGATAGGGATTGCATTGAATCTGTAGATTGCTTTGGGTAGTAGAGTCATTTTCACAATGTTGATTCTTCCAATCCAAGAACATGGTATATCTCTCCATCTGCTGGTATCATCTTTAATTTCTTTCATCAGTGTCTTATAATTTTCTGCATACAGGTCTTTTGTCTCCTTAGGTAGGTTTATTCCTAGATATTTTATTCTTTTTGTTGCAATGGTAAATGGGAGTGTTTTCTTGATTTCACTTTCAGATTTTTCATTATTAGTGTATAGGAATGCAAGAGATTTCTGTGTATTAATTTGGTATCCTGCAACTTAACCAAATTCATTGATTAGCTGTAGTAGCTTTTTGGTAGCATCTTTAGGATTCTCTATGTATAGTATCATGTCATCTGCAAACAGTGACAGCTTTACTTCTTCTTTTCTGATTTGGATTCCTTTTATTTCCTTTTCTTCTCTGATTGCTGTGGCTAAAACTTCCAAAACTATATTGAATAAGAGTGGTGAGAGTGGGCAACCTTGTCTTGTTCCTGATCTTAGTGGAAATGCTTTCAGGTTTTCACCATTGAGGATGATGTTGGCTGTGGGTTTGTCATATTTGGCCTTTATTATGTTGAGGAAAGTTCCCTCTATGCCTGCTTCCTGCAGGGATTTTATCATAAATGGGTGTTGAATTTTGTCAAAAGCTCTCTCTGCATCTATTGAGATGATCATATGGTTTTTCTCCTTCAATTTGTTAATATGGTTTATCACATTGATTGATTTGCCTGTATTGAAGAATCCTTGCATTCCTGGAATAAACCCCACTTGATCATGGTGTATGGTCCTTTTAATGTGCTGTTGGATTCTGTTTGCTAGTATTTTGTTGAGGATTTTTGCATCTATGTTCATCAGTGATATTGGCCTGTAGTTTTCTTTCTTTGTGACATCCTTGTCTGGTTTTGGTATCTAGGTGATGGTGGCCTTGTAGAATGAATTTGGGAGTGTTCCTCCCTCTGCTATATTTTGGAAGAGTTTGAGAAGGATAGGTTTTAGCTCTTCTCTAAATGTTTGATAGAATTCGCCTGTGAAGCCATCTGGTCCTGGGTTTTTGTTTGTTGGAATATTTTTAATCACAGTTTCAATTTCAGTGCTTGTGATTGGTCTGTTCATATTTTCTATTTCTTCCTGATTCAGTCTTGGCAGGTTGTGCATTTCTAAGAATTTGTCCATTTCTTCCAGGTTGTCCATTTTATTGGCATAGAGTTGCTTGTAGTAATCTCTCATGATCTTTTGTATTTCTGCAGTGTCAGTTGTTACTTCTCCTTTTTCATTTCTAATTCTATTGATTTGAATCTTCTCCCTTTTTTTCTTGATGAGTCTGGCTAATGGTTTATCTATTTTGTTTATTTTCTCAAAGAACCAGCTTTTAGTTTTATTGATCTTTGCTATTGTTTCCTTCATTTTTTTTTTCATTTATTTCTGATCTGGGTTTTTTCCATTATTATTGTCTGAGGCACAAAGAAAGGATAAGACTCTGTTCTTTTTTTTCTGCTTTCTTCATTGGCAACATATTAAACTGTTATTCTTGATGTCTGGCTTTCATGACAATGTGCAAACCTCACATTTAATTCTTTGTCCTTTTCTCCATTTTCAGGGAAGAATCTTCAAATTTATCTTCCAAGCTTACAGAATCCAGTTTACAAAGTGACTATCCTTCTCCACTTTCTCTTTCTAATGTAGTTTATCCTTTTAAAAGAAATGACCGTCTACTTTGTTTGAAAAAATGTCTGCACTGCATATGATATCCATGAAATAGTAAGTAACCCAATATCCTGACCCAGCAGGTTCCTTGGGTCCATTGTGGTGTAACTGAAGGTGGACTATTTTTTTCCTTCCTTCCTCTCTCCCTTCCTCCCTTCTTCCCTTCCTTTTCTGTACAATGGGGAAATAAAAAGAATAATTTTAGAAAAGGAAAAATGGGAATTGTTCCCAACTATTCAAAATTTGAAAGGCTAAATTGAAGTACATGCATAGTGTTTAAAATTAAATTACAGCTCCTCTTCCATCTTATTCTCTTAATCAGCTGATGATCTTAACAACATCCATCCCTGTGTACATGTGGAATTGAGGATGATGGACTGGCTAGACTGGGGAGACACAAGGGTGTATACTGTTTAAAATGCCATACAGATACTACTGCAAACCTGAGTGATAGAAACATGCAATAAGTTATTTATATCTTCCTGTCCTGTATGAACTCATAGAAGTTTAAAGGATTTTTGTACAAGCACATTTAAGAATGACTGCAAATATTTGTTTAGAAAAAATAATCCCATTGACCTAAGTGAAGAAGTGTGCAGGCTGGATGGTATTGAAAAACAGGAATCCAAGGTGTAATTCTATCCTGGTTTTTCCATCACAACTTTTATGGGGTGAGTCATGAAAACCTACAATTTTTTATTGTGTATAATCTATTTGCTTGAAAGAAACTGAAGCTCTGCTAGCTTGTTTCCCTTTGCCCATATCTTGTTACTGAAGCAGAGATCACAAATCCAATGTTGGAGCACTGGCAGCTTTTAGACTTCTTGCCACAGGCATGACAAGGGTTTCCTCTGTTACAGAAACAACAAACTTTTTTGGATATGGCACATAATAAGCACTTAAAGAATATTGTTGGAATAAAGAGAAATAAAAATCAGGTAGAAATTCTGTGGAAATTGGATAACAAAAATGTTTCTTCAGGTAATTCTTGGAGGTGAGGTAGCGATGGTGGTATAATCTAAAACTTCCATCATATCCTTTAAAAAAACAATAAAGGATATGCAACAGAAAAGAGAAGAGGTAGTGATGTTCCTAAAATTGATATTAAAACCACCACCAGAAAGAGAAAGTACAGCCTATGTGTGAAAATATGCAAAAGTTTACGGTATATAAGAGAACTATATATAAGTAAGCGCTTAAAAGTACATGCAGGACATATAAACAACTTCCATAGCTCAATAACAACAACAAAACAATGCAATTAAAAAATGGGCCGGGGGCTTCCCTGGTGGTCCAGTGGGTAAGACTCTGCGCTCCTAATGCAGGGGGCCTGGGTTCGATCCCTGGTCGGAGAACTAGATCCCGCATGCATGCTGCAACTAAGAGTTCGCATGCCACAACTAAGAAGACCGCATGCTGCAACTAAAAACTATCCTGCATGCCGCAACGAAGATCCTGTGTGCTGCAACAAAGACCCAGCGCAGTCATAATTAATTAATTAATTAAAAAAATTAAATAAATGGTTAAAAAAAACAAAAATGGGCAAAGGTTTCAAATAGACAGCTCTCCAAATAAGATATACAAATGGCCAATAAGCATATTAAAAGATGCTCAATATCCCTAGTCATTAGAGGAACACAACTCATAACCACAATGAGATAACACTTCACACCTGTTAGAATGGCTATTATATAAAAAAAAAATAGCAAGTGTTAACAAGTGTTGGTGAAGATGTAGAAGAATCCACATTCAAACTAGAACCCTTGTGCATTGCTGATGAGAATGTGAAATGCTGCAGCCGCTGTGGAAAACAGTTTGACAGTGTCTTATAAAGGTTAATATCCACTTCTCAAATGACTATGCAATCCCACACTCTTAGGTATTTACACGAGGAGTAATGAAAACTTAATGTTCACACAAAAACCTGTATGCAATTGTTTGTAGCAGCTTTATTCATAACTTCCAAAAATCGGAAATAACCCAAATGTTCCTCAAGTGGAGAATGGATAAACAAACTGTGGTACATTCATATAATCGAATACCCCTCAGCAATTAAAAGGTGCAAAATACTGATACAACAACATGGGGGAAATCTCAAATGTACTAGCCTAAGAAAAAGCAGCCAGACATACGATATTCTATAAAGGCAAAACTATAGGGAAAGTAATTGAAAGCACGGAGTCAAACAGATACTTGTATGCCAGTGTTCATGGCAGCATTATTTACAATAACCAAAAGGTGGAAGCAACTCAAATATCCATTGACAGATGAATGGATAAACAAAATGTGGTCTATACATACAATGGAATTTTATTCAGCCTTTAAAAAAGGAACGAAATTCTGATAACATGCTACAACGTGGATGAATCTTTAAGACATTACCCTAAGTGAAATAAGCCAAACACAAAAAGAAATATATTGTATGATTCCACTTATATGAACTAGCTAGAAAAGGCAAATTATTGGAGACAGGAAGCAGAATAGAGGTTACCAAGGGCTGAGGGAAGGGGAAAATGGAGAGTTACTCAGTGAGTACAGGGTTTCTGTTTGAGATGAAGAAAAAGTTCTAGAAATACATTTTGGTGATAGTTACACCCAATTTGTGAATGCACTCAATGCTACTGTACACGTTAAAATGGTTAAATGATATATTTTAAGCTATAAATATTTTACAAAATTTTTTTAAGTACATGCAGGATGCAAGGAGGCATTAGTGGGAAGGTAATGCTTCGGGGGAACATTGTTAACAGAAAATAGAGGTGTGGAAACCATGTTTCAAGGAGGAAAGTAGCAAGAGGAGGAAATATAAGATACTGCAGAAGAAAAAGAGAAAATCTCCCCACTTATTTTTGACCCCACAATTCTTCTCCCCAACCCTCAAGTCATCTAGTTAATAAATCATACTTTGCTACACAGCAAGAAGTAGGTGTACTTGAATTACAAATCTTGGACACAATTCCAAGCTTGTTGTGACAGAAAGGACACAGATACCAGCTTGCAGGGAATCTCAGAGGCCAAGTCTGTGACAATTTCAGCATCAAAATAAATAATGATATTAGCAGATTACAGTCCATTGAATATAATAAGAAACTGTGCTTCCAGAGTCATAGAAACAAATAGAAGATAAAACTCTTCCCTAAAGTAGAAAGCCAGTTAATAAGTGTAGAAGGAATGATGGAATTAGATAATTTCCATTTGGAAACCATTATAATAATAATTGATTACAGCAAGTGCCATCAATAGATGCTAAAACTAGTGGAGGGGAGTTTGACCAGTAAAAATATACATGCATACACTCTAGGATTTCCTCTCAAGATACTAAAGATTACGATGAGAAAAATGGTAACTTTACAGTGGGAAATTAGGTTGATACCACCTTAACCAACAGATCAAAGTTAAATTTCCCAGGAATAGGTTAACTCAACATCACAAGCCTCCTAATGTGATAATATAATGTACTGAGATGAATACCATATTACTCTGGTGACTTTCTTACCAAAAAGCAAAATCTAATCATGAGGAAATATTTGATAAATTCAACGGAGCGACAGCTGAGAAATAAAATGATCTATTCATTTCACAGATCTCTTCATGAGAAAACATGTTTGATAATGCAACCCAAAGCGCTTGAAAAGATGAATATTTTAAATAATTTAATCACTTTGAACACTGTAAATATATCAGGCATGTCAATTATCACAAAAATTAAAGCATAGTTTGCTTTTTCAGGCTGCTTTGAAAATGGCCTATTAAGAAGCTATGAAAATGGACATTTTTCTCTTTTGCCTAGGTTCTGAACAAGTCTCTGAGAATAAGAGAAATTAGGCAAAGAAAAACCTATCGATAGCTTAATGATGATTGTTACTTCTTTGCCTTGTTCTCTTATGATGCACATGTTTTGGTTTACTACTGTTTCCTTACTTGTGATAGGAACCAATATTCTCTTCCTCTGGTGATCCAGGGAGATGAATAAGAAGGGGAAGGTGCAGACAGGAGGGAGATGTTGATGGTTCTGTTAATGAGACACATTTAAATTTAACAGTGGCCTGAAGAATGTTAATCACTTTGGGATAGCCCTTGGTACAACATCTGAGGTCATTACATCTTAAACTTTATCCTAAACTTTATCCTTAAACTATTTGTTCCTTAAACTTTACCTTAAACTACATGTTCACTTTATCCAGGGTGATCAGGCATGAAGATGTCTGCTTTATTCTCTCTCAAATCACCCAGTACAGTGTTGGACCCAAAATTTATACTTAATTATTTTTACTGACATACACACTGGCCATCATTCTAGCTGGCCTGGGCAGCCTCTTCTTGACAAGGGGGCCTCTTTCAGGCATCAAGCTGAGGAATTCTCTGCTCCTTCCCAAGTCATTTCCTTGCCTCACACCCTGAGGTAATTACCATCCAGAATTTTGTGTTTACGTGGTAGCTAGTCACCAAATATGTTCACCCAATGAACCATGCCCCCTGGTATTAATGCCCTTCTATAGTCTTCTCCCCTTGAATCTGGGCCAAATCTGTGAATAATTTTTGATCAATAATATTCAGCAGAATTAATGTTGTGACTTCCAAAACTGAGTTATAAGATTTGCCACTTCTACCTACGTCTCTCAGAATGCTTGCTCTAGGGACACTCCCTCTCAGAAACCAGCCACCTTTCTGTGAGAAGCTCAAGCCACACAGAAGCCCAACCATGCTCCCACCTGGCAGTCATCAACAACGGCCCGCCACCTTGGGTATCAAGCCCAGTCGTGCCTTTAGCCCCAGCTGCCACTTGAACGCAAACACATTAGACACACTAAGAACTGCCCAGCTGAGCCCAAACGTGGAACCAAGACAGATATTAATAACTTGTTAAGCCAGTAAATTTTGGGGAGAGTTGTTACACAGTAGTGGATAATGTGGACCATGAACAACAAAATGGAGTTACTTATGTCAAAGGGATCTAAAATGGAGCCAGGAGGCCACTAAGGAAGTAGAACTTACACACATCCACCCCCGGATGCAATATAAACTTTTGACACAGCCATCCTGAGACCATCTGGAACTTATTTTTTTATGGAACTTGTTTTCTTTTCTCCCTCGAGACCATAGCTTAGCAACCAATCTGCTGTCCCCAAGTGACTGAATGCCACCAATTGTAGTTCTCTAAAAATAACGTGTATATAATGTTACTGGGATGTTTTTGTCTGTTGCTTTTATAAACCCTAGCCATTTTGTATTTCCCTCCGAACATATTTGAGTGGCTGCTAGAATCTATGCCTCTCGAGTTGCAATTCTTAGGACCTCAAACAAACTCTTTTTTCTTATTTGCAGTCTTCTGCATTTTGGGGGTTAACAATAACTAAAACACTGTCTCATCCAATCACTTGCTGTTTTTATGATCTTCACCACATGTACATATCACTTAGTATAAACTTAATTTTGCAAAAAATGATATACCACATGTAGTTTCCTGACTTTAGAATTCAGCATGTTTTACAGTTCATCAAAGTTTTGTATATAGCTTTGGTTCATCAATTTTCATTGCTGTTTACCGTGTTAATACTCTAAAGTGTATCCATTCTCCTACTAATGGACATTCAGAAGACTACTTCCAAATATTTGCTATTATGATCAGTATGCCTTTACACATAATTCTTGGTGCTCATCTGCAAACATTTATGTAGCATGTATAGGTGCCTGTGTATTACAACAAGCAGGTGTTCAACTTTGCAAGATGTCATGACCTGTATCAATTTATACTCCCACTAGTAGAGTATGAATGCCAGTTATTCCACATACATTCCAAAACTCAGTATTGTCATACATCTTATATTTGCTCATGTGTACTTTAAAAATCATGCCTGTGGTCCTAATCTACATTTTTAAACTAATGAAGTTAAGCATCTTTTCATGTTTTTCGAAATTTGTATTTCCTCTTCTATGAAATAAGTAGTCATGTATTCAGATCACTTTTTTCTATTTTTTCTTTTTTGTTGTTGTTGTTTATTTATTTTTTACTATTTATTTGGTTGTGCCGGGTCTTAGCTGTGGCAGGCAGGCTCCGTAGTTGCAGCTCACCAGCTCCTTAGTTGAAGCATGCATGTGGGATCTAGTTCCCTGAACAGGGATTGAACCCAGGTCCCCTGCATTGGAAGTGCGGAGTCTTATCCACTGTGCCACCAGGGAAGTCCCAAGTTTTTCTTTTTAATTGATCCATACAAATTATTCAAAATTTCCAGAAAACATATTGGGCATGCTGTGGAAAGATTTCCTTCTGTTTTGTGTCTTGATTTTTCATTTCCTTTTTGGTATAGTTTGATAAGCATAAGTTCCTTATTTCAATGTGAGCAAATAATATAAACATTTTATATATCTTATTTGTATCCTGTTTAAAAAAATCCTTCCCTATCTTGGGTCATAAAGTTATTCCTTACATATTCTTCCAAAATCATGTAACTCTTGATATGGTGAGGGTAGGCATCCATTTTTTTTTTGTATGTGCATGAACCATTTCTGCTTCTTAGAACCATTATTGGGTAGTTCATTCTTTCCCCATACTCATCATGTCATGAATACTTCTAACCTTTTATTATTTTTTTCAGCAGGTTTTTTGTTAAATACCTTTTTATCTGGTCAGAAAGTTCCTTTCTACTGCTGCTTGGCTAAAAGTTTTTATCATGAGTAGGTACTGAGTATTTTGGGTTTTTTCCTACATGTACTGAGATGAACATATGGACTTCTGTTAATATTAAGGTAGTGCACAGCATCTGTAAGTTTGCTAATGTTAAAATAACCCATGCATTCCCATGAAAATTCTGTATTTATCATGTGTTATCTATGTTTAGGTACTTTGGTTTACATTTGCTAATGCTTTGTTTGGATTTTTACATTTCTGTTGATAGATGATATTGGCCTGCAATTTTTCTGTCTTGTATTTTCCTTGTCTGATTTTGGTACTGGGTTATATTAGAATCATCATGCTTATAGATTATCTCCTCTGAAGGATCCTGCAAAAGACTTAATCTGTTACACTCAAGTTTGATAGACCTCGCCTTAAAACTAACTAGGCTTAGTATTTTGTGTGATTTTATTTAATTTTTTGATGATTTTAGGACTATTGATACTTAGGGAATGCTATTGTCTGAAAGTTTGTGTCCCCTCAAAATTCATGTTGAAATTCAACTCCAAAGGTGATGGTATTAGGAAGTGGGGCATTGGGTGATGATGATCATGAGGGTACCTCCCTCATGAATAGATCAATGACCTTATAAAAGAGGTCCCTGACAGCTCCCTCACCATGTGAGGACACAGTGAGAAGTCACCAGAAATGAACCAGGAAGAGGGTTAACCACAATACAGCCATGCTGGTGCCTTGATCTTGGACTCCCCAGCCATAATCGTGAGAAATAAATTTCTGTTGTTTATAAGCTACCCAGTCTCTGGTATTTTGGTATAGCACTCCAAACTAAGATAGGGAAGTTATGTGTTTCCTAGGAATTTTCCTTAGGTAATTAGAGAATTTAAAAGAATGGTTGTTGGGAAAGAGACATTGCAGGTAGAGTACTAAATGACCCAGAAGAGTTTGTTCCTCACAAGTCTGAAACAGTGAGACTGATTAGTCCTAGGAGGCAAAGCTGAATTCACTGATTTTTGCTTTGCTTAATCTCCATCCGAAATAATAACATTTTGGAGTTTTTGTTTTGTTTTGTTTTAGCACCTTGGCAAATAGAAAAAAAACTAACAGTTTTTAAAATGAAATGAGTATTCCTGTCCTTAACTGCTTGTCTACTCCTGATAAAATTGGCAAAACTTGATGTTAACCTCTGAACTTCTGTGAAGCTCAACAATTTTAGTATGACTTGTTTTTAGCTTGCTCAAATTATTGTTCACATTTTAGAAATGCTTTACTGGGATAAATAACTTGTTAAAAGACATAGCCCATTTTTTGGAGGAAAAAGCATCTGAACTTAGAGCCTGAATTTTTGTCTAGTGGCCCTCAGAGTGTGTGAGGGAGAGAGCATCACGTGATGGAGGTGAAGGTAGAATGTAAGAGTGAAAGTTATCTTGTTCACTTGACCTCCTAGGAGGACAACCCAAGTTCCATGTTGTTCCTGGGCCTTACTGGTGGCTGGTAACCAGAGAACTCAAGGAAGCAGGCACAACCTGGGAGCCAAGAGTCATACTCCCTATGGCTACATTGCAAGATGATTTTTAACAACATTTATCAGTAAATTAACTTGCAAAAGCAGTTATCTAAACAACCTCTAATTCTCAGCTTAATACAGCAAAGGTAATCAACTTATGAGAAAAACAAGTGAAATATCATGCCTTCCATGATTTGAAATCATGTGACTTTAGATCTGATTCAGAGTTTGGAATAGTTGGGGAGAAAACTCACAGGACTTACACCTGCAGTTTACAGAGTGATTTTATTTTCAGGTGAATGGCTTAGGAAGCAGGGGAGAAATAACTCAAAAGTTTTAACAACCACCAAGTACAGAAGTTGCTTTTAAACTCTTACAAAAACAAATTTTAGTGACAGTGAGGTAGCTCCAGGTCACCTGCTTACATTTCCTCTCCAATACATTCTTCTTAGTACAACTGGCTTGCGTAACACTCAAATGCAGTTTCAAAAAAATAGAATACTAGATTAATCTGAAGTCTGGATTTTATGGCTGCACTTTTCCATAAATCAACATGCTTCCCAGTGATGCCTGTGAAAGCTGGTGGCTGTTATCATACATCACTAGAAAGAAAATAAAATACTAACCCTTTGATCTGACAAATTTTCTATTTTATAGTCAGTAATAACTTAAGAATTTATGAAAACATCTTATAGAAGCTTTCCTAATATTCCTAAGGTTTTCCTGCATCATAAAGTCTCTGATGTTTGATGAGGTCTAAATTCTGAAGTTTAATTCACAATTAACTAATCTTCATGACTTTCTCCCCAAGATGAATTCTTTGATATTTCATGTGGAATTAACTTCAGTTGGAAGGTTTTTCCCCATGCATTTAACTTATAGTTTTTCTCCAGTATGAGTCCTCTGATGATTTGTAAGGGATGAGCTCTGACTGAAAGCTTTCCCACATTCTTTACATTTATAAGGCTTTTCTCCTGTATGAATTCTCATATGTGTCATAAGGGATGAACTCTGTCTAAAGGCTTTCCCACATACTTTACAGTTATATGGTTTCTCTCCAGTATGAATTCTCTGGTGCTGAATGAGAGCTGAGCTTTGGTTGAAGGCTTTTTCACAGTCATTACATTTATAAGGTTTCTCT
The DNA here is from genome assembly GCF_005190385.1 of Monodon monoceros. Taxonomy (NCBI): domain Eukaryota; kingdom Metazoa; phylum Chordata; class Mammalia; order Artiodactyla; family Monodontidae; genus Monodon; species Monodon monoceros. The sequence continues at coordinate 153,950,537 of NW_021703768.1, forward strand.
CCAGTATGAATTTTTCGATGAGTATTAACTGCTGAGTGGGAACTGAAGGCTTTTCCACATTCCTTACAGTTATATGGTTTCTCTCCAGTATGGATTCTGTTGTGTATATTAAGCCGTGAAATCCAGGAGAAAGCTTTCCCACATTCATTACATTTGTAAGGTTTTTCTCCAGTATGAATTCTTTGATGTTGTATAAGAGCTGAGCTTTGGCTGAAGGCTTTCCCACATTCTTTACAGGCATAAGGTTTCTCACCAGTGTGAATTCTCTGATGTATAATAAGAGCTGAGTGGTAACTAAATACTTTTCCACACTCATTACAATTAAAGGGTTTCTCTCCAGTATGAATTCTATGGTGTCTACTTAGCCGTGATATTGAAGTAAAGGCTTTCCCACACTGACTACATTCATACGGTTTCTCTCCAGTATGAATTCTATGATGCTGAATAAGAGATGAGCACTGGCTAAAGGCTCTCCCACATTCATTACACTTATAGGGCTTTTCTCCAGTATGAATTCGCTGGTGATTATTAAGGGATGAACTACCTTTAAATGTTTTTCCACATTCATTACATTTATAGGGTCTCTCTCCAGTATGCATTCTCTGATGTCCAATGAGAGATGTAGTGAAACTGAAGGCTTTTCCACATTCACTACATATATAAGGCTTCTCTCCAGTATGAACTCTCAGGTGCTGAGTTAGAGATGAGCTTTGGCTAAAAGCTTTCCTACATTCCTTACATTTATAGAGCTTCTCTCCAGTATGGATTCTCTGATGTTTACTCAGAGAAGAACTGTGGAGGAAGATTTTCCCGCAGATACTACACTTGTAACACTTACGCACTGTGTTGATTCCCAGCTGTTTAAATAGAATTGAATACTGCTGTGAACAAGGTTTCCTTCCTCTGGAAACAATTCTGGGTTTTCTAATAAGTGATAATTTTAGATCAAGATTTTTCCCAAGGTCAATACCTGTAAAGCTCTTCTCCTTCATACAGGTTTTCTTGATGGTAACTAAGACTCCCCTCAAAGGTCTGTTCTTTTTGCCTTGCTGATTCTCTAGTTTTTCCTCATTTATGTAAATTTCTCCCAACTTGAAGTCAAAAGGACCATCACCTATGAGTTGATTCATTACTTCCTGATTTTCTTCTTCAGAAACTGTGGTTTCAAACAAGCTCTCCCATCCTAAAATAAATGAAACATGTAAGTCTCTCTTGCACTGAGAATAAAGAAAAATGACATTAACATATACAAGGATGGCTAACAAATGTATCCTGGGAGTCCTTAGAAAAGGATGAAAAAAGAAGAGCAAGAGAAACAAGCAGGATGGAAGAGGTGCCTGGGTGGGAAAGGGTCTGAAGAAACCTATGTGTGGGTGGGCTGAGGAACTGAGAGGGCAGCTCTTCCAGTAGAGCCAGGCCTGATCTAGTAACAAAGCAGAGGTCAGCAGGGTATACAGCATTTCTGTGTACAGCAGGTTGTACTGTTATTCAGCTTCATCTCCCAGGTCAGCCACCAGTGTACTCAAGCCAAATCCAAGAGAAAACTGCAGAGGGGCTATAAACAAAAAGTGGAAGAAGCACTGCCCTTAAAAGGCTCTTTGAAACACCAGACCTCAGCTACTGAAGTTCTGGGACTCATTTGAGTGCTATGCATAATGTTGTAATGAACTTCACTGACTCACTCAGACAATATCTACTGAGTATCCACTGTGTATTACCATGCAAAGGTCAAGACTCAGGGTTACGGGGAACATGCCAGATAAGAGTCCAATTTTCACAAGGTTTACATTCTAGTAGCCAACACTGACAATAACCAAGTAACCAAATAAAGTATTGGGAGTAATGAGAACTGTAAGAAAATATACAAAAACAAGGCAATGTGTAATATAAGTGAACAACCTGATATTTTAAACTGGGTGGTGAGGAAATAAAATTAAACATGAAATCTAAATAACACACAAGAGCTAGCCATGAAAAAACATGGGTATAAAGATGATTCCACCTAGAAAGAAGAGCCATTACAAAGGCACTAAGGCAGGAGTAAGCTTTGTGTGTTTGCAGATAAAGAACAAGTGTGGCCTAGGCAAGAGGGAACTAGGGGAGAGTGCTACAATGGGAGGAAATGAGGTGGGCAGGGGCCACATCATGTGGCATCTTGTAAGATATAGGAATGTGTTTGGAATTTCTTCTAAGGATCACTGGGGGATGGTTGTGTGACAAATGGGCTGTAATTGGGGGCAGAGGAAAACAGAACAAAGACAGGTATAGAGCAGCCAATTAGGAGGCTGCCACAGTCTTCCTGGAGGAAGGTGATGGCAGTCTGCACTGGCATGGTAGCAGAATCAGGCACACTGAGATATTTTAAAGGCAGAGATGACAGGTATGTTCACCTGTGAATAGGGGGTACAGAATAAGTGAGAAGACTCAAGAATGATGGCACCTAGCTTTTGGCTTGGGGAACTCAATGGAGATGGCTGCCATATAGGAAATACTGCGAGAAGACTACATTTTTGAAAATGATTTTCTGTCTACCTTTTTGATCACTTAGGATACAGTGCAAGAAATGGGATCACTGATTCAAAAGGAATGAATGTACCTTATGAAAGAGCTTTCATTTTCTTAACTAAAAAGGAAATATATAATCATTGTAAGAAAAATTAAGAAAATACAGAAAACTATAAAAATGAAAATACAGTTTACCCATAAACACATCATGCAAATATAATCACTGCTATATGTGGAATTCAGCTCACCAAAATTTTTCTGTATATAAAGAAAACATTTTTACCTAAAAAATTAAAGTGGTTAAAACTTCCCCCTCCCCACTTCACTTAAAAAAAACATCATGAACTCTCTCCATGTCCATAAATGTAGGCTGACATCATCGTTTTGATGGCTGCATAATATTCCAGTACATGAATATATCATATTTAATAAATCTCCTTTGGAGTCATTTAGCTTTAGTTACTCCTAGTAATGCCTCATGTTATAACAAACATTCTTTTACACTATCTTTGCAACTTTGCACAATTATGGAATTATTTTCTTAAGATAAATCTCTAAGCCTGGGATTGATTTTAATAAAGCCAGAAAGACTTCCAATCAAAGTCCCACTAAAGATATTGCTTATTGCTCAGAACAGTAGCAAAACACTGGATGTGTATTTCTTAACCTTTGGTAATATTCCCTATTAAAGAGAAAAATGGTATCTCATTGCTTCAGTTTGAACTTCATTGATTTATAATGAAGTTGAGTCGTTTTTCAAGAAATCTTTTTAATCATAATGCTCATACCTTTGTGCTATAATTATTCAGACCTTCTTCCCCTTATATTTACTTTTGTATTCCATAGCCATGACAGCAATATTAATAGGGAAAAATGGGAAACTAAAATTTCCAAAAGGAAGATTGTTTAATAAAATATGGCTTAACAATACACTAGAGTTCTTTCAATGAAGTAGACCTCTATTCAATGATGGCTAAATAATTGAATGACATTCATAATTAAAAACAAACTCAAGAACAATATGTATAATCAATCTGTTTCTCTGCGTGCATGTGTCTTTCTCTCTCATGTACAAATACACTCAAACAAATATTCACAGTCTGAAAAGATAAATAGTAAAATATTAACAATGGCTCAGCACAGTTGGTAAAATGTCAAGTGAATCTCCTTTTTTTACTCCTCTGTTTTTTTTACAATACCATGCACACCTTAAACGAATTTAAAATAATTAATTTTTTTTAATGCTTTCAAAAGAAGAACACAGTCAATTTGAAACTAATGATTTCTTTGCCAACTAGAAAGCTCACAGCCAAATTTGAAACTCATCCTTGGCTACCATCCTGGTTCTTATAATAGATACATTTATTTTCTACAGTTCTGATTGAATTTCTATTATATTGTTATTCTTACAGTGAGGCTTCTCCAATTGTCCATGGAATATGGCAGAATATATTTTAGTATGTGGTAGAAAAAAGATCCCTGAACTGAAAAAAGACTTGGGTCTTCAAAGCAAAGGGCCCCGTGAATGCCGAATAATATTAAAAACAAAAACAAAAAAGTCAAACCTCCTTGATATAACTTAATGAAACTTCTGAATTCCAAAGACAAAGAGGATATCTTATAATATTCTAGACAGAAGACAAAAAAGGGGGAAAAGGTTTTCTATACAGGAAACAGAGGGGAAAAAAACTCCAGAGGACTTTTAATCAACAATACTCAGTGCCCCAACACAGTGGAGCAAAGTCTGAACAATTCTTAGGAATAAAAACTGATGCCAGAATTCTAGATCCCAAACATAATTCCCACAGGAGAGGTAAAAGAATTGATATTAGACATGCACAAATACAGTACACATGAACCTTTCTGAAAACATTACTCAGTAAATATTCTAGTCAGACCAAAGGAAAATATCTGAAGACAGAGTTCATGAATAGAAACACAAGACTGAACTGACATAGAAAGGCTATCTCTTGCTATCAAGAGAAATAAATTCTGGACAAGCAGCAAAACTCAAAAAGCGAGCCATCCTCTGGTGTCAGAAACAAAGACAATATTCAAAGTAGAACAGAAAGCAAGAGCTTATGATTCAGCAACCCACAGGGATTTTAGAGATTGAGAGATATGTCCTAGAAGCCAGGGTCTGGAACATATTAGTTTAAAATTTTTCACACAAAAGAATTAGGAAAAAGCCATGTTGAACATCTGCAAACCTTCTGCCTGAATTCAGTAATTGTTACCACTTTGCTAACCTTGCTTTCTCTCTCTTGCATAGTACAAAATATACATGCATCTTTTTTTTTGTTTGTTTTTTCTTTTTTTGTATTTTTTTTAGCTGAAACATGTGTAAAAAGTTGCAGATAAGTCAAAGCAAAAACCCAAGATGGGACAACGAGAAATGCACTGTAGTGATAAAAGGTTTGTTCAGACCATAAAAAGAAAATAATTTAAGAAAATAATCAATCCAGTAAAAGCAAGAAAAAAGGGGGAAGGTATGAATCACAAACCTTTACACATTACATACTGCATTACATATTCTGCATTCAAATTACAAAGGACATATGACAAAAATGCAACCCATATTGGAAGAATTCAACTCTCCCTCTGAACCTGCTGTACCAAGTACTCAAAAAGGTCAAGTGAGGATATGCCCTTCCCAGCATTTCTCACCTGGCCTGGTACATCAAGGAGGGCCTTCATCAATATCTCCTGCGTGCAGCCTCCTCACTGATCAGCAAAGCCCAAGCAGTCAGAAAATGCTATACCCATTTCCCAATTACTGTCACTCACCTAGACATGTGCTTTGAGAAACTCCATTTTCCACCATCCAGGGGTCTTCCCCTTGCTCTAACTGGAGGATAACTTTTGGTTTGGAAAACAGAATCCCTGTTCATGAGCAAGAAAGAGAATGAATCCATGGTGCAGACATGAGTGGCCAGTCTGACACTCAGATCCAGCCCCAGAGTCTGGGGCAGAGGGACAGTTGAGAGGAAAGAGATTTGTTCTGAGAAGGGTTTAAAATTGGGCTCCCAGAGGATGGCCAGGAGGTGGTCTCAGGAAGAAAGTTAGGGCTCTGGCTGTGCACTCCTCTAAGCTGGAACCTCCTGTGAGACCCAGAGGGACAGAGTTCAGGGGACAGAAGACAGGAAAAGCACAGAGAGGATGCCCATCACCAATTCTACCAAGCCAAGACTTGTCCCGGCGGCCAAGGGCAATAGCAACCGCTACTTTCTGAGTCCACCTGTGGGCTGAACCTGGCCATGCCCTCCAAGTGTCCTCCTTGGAGAGGGCACCAAGGTGCTCCCCTAGCAGATTCTACATCACAAGGAAAGGTCCTTACCCAGCGAGAACAGAGTGCTGTAGTTCTCCAACATCACCTCCTGGTACAAGGTTCTCTGCGCAGAGTCCAGATGCAACCACTCATCCCGGCTGAAGAACACAGCCACATCCCTGAATGTCACAGACTCCTGTAACAGAAACCCATTCTTGCTCACCCAGGGCCATACCCTCTGTGGGATGACTGGGCAGCAACACTGTCACCACTCTAGGTTCTGAGCATTTCAGGCTGAATACTTCCTTACTACCCCTCAATTACTGATCACATATATATTTGTCACCTACCTACTGTCAGTGATGCACTGTGTCCCCAGAAAAATGAAACACAGCAGCCAAACAAGGTAAAGCACTTGAAATAATTAAATAAAATCAGAATGACAGAAACACTGAACTCTAGACATGGACATGTACAATCACCTAGACCAAACTCATTTTACAGGTGAGACATGAGAATTGGGTTTTAGAAGGTTTTAGAGTCTCCAATACACTCACTCAAGGAGGAATAGGTGTGCTTGGATTCTGTCATCACCGTGGGCCATCTGTGTCCCGGGCAAGAGGACACTGACCGTCACAGTAAGGGAGGCTTGGAGAATGCCCCAAGCATGGCTTTCCCAGGAGCGGGCCCAGCGTGGTGAGCTGCACAATGTTTAAAGAGCCATGTGAGAAGGCTGCAGTTGGGACTCTCTCTCCCCCCCCCCAGAAGTCTTTGTTCTACCTCTCTCTGATACCAAGCAGGACCCTGTGGGGCCCTCCTGTATATAAAGAGCCTTTCCATGTCCCCCATTTCTTGTTTGTAGAAAAAGGGCTTCAGCTTCCTAGACCTTCCTGAACACCAAAGAGCATATTCAAACAGTTGCTAATCAGGGAAGTGAGGGAATGCAGAAACAAAGGAACAGACAAACAAAGGAAACTGTTTCTGTTGTCAAGAAACAACAGTGCAGCCAAAAAGTAGCGTCCTGGTTCCTGCTCAAGGAACATACATAACAATGTATCTCTGAGTTCTTCTGCAGGAACTAAGGCCCCCATCCAGGTAGAGGATGTTACTTAAGGCTGAGCGCAAGAGTCCTGGAACACTGCCCTGTTACCTCACCACCAACCAATCAGAAGAAAGTCACACACTCTGCAGCCCTCACCCCAAATTTTCCCTAAAAAAACTTATCCCCGAAAACAGTCAGGGAGTTCAAGGTTTTTTTAACACAAGCCATCCTTTCTCCGTGCTTGGCCCTGCAATAAACCTTTTCCACTCCAAACTCCGACGTTCTGGTTAGTTTTGCCTCACTGTGCATCAGGGACACGAACTTGCCTTCAGTAACATCTCCCGCTTCACTGCATCACAAGTCACCTCTTTTAAAGTAGTGGCCCCTTTCTTTTATTATTAAGAATCTTTTTTTTTAAGCAAATTAGGAATAAGCAAAAGAAAAAGGAATGTTAATCTAATTTTCTACCACTAGAAACAAGGTTTATTAACTTCTTGCTGTATGTTCTTTCAGACTTTTACATGATAATATGGCTCTAAGTTTAAACAAAAATAAAATGTTACACAGGTAACTTTATCCAACAACATTTTTTATTTGCTGCCCAGCATCTCACTGTATAGATTACTTACAGATTATTAGATGGTTTACTTAACTAATCTACCAGTGGGCATTTAGGTAACTAAGCTACTGGTGGGCATTTAGGTTGTTTCCATTTTTGTAACCCTAAAAATTCTGGATTGAGCATCCCTGCACATCACAAAAAAGCGTGCAAAGCCTATTTCCTTAGGACACATTTCTAGAGGCAGAAATACTTCCACACTTTCTCTTTATCCCCAAAACCCAGAAAGGAGATCACAAGGCCAGGGATGTTCTCTGACTGATAAGGGCAAAAACAAAACTAAGAGGCTGTTGGAAATAAGTGAGAAGACTCCCACTCCAATCTCCATTTTCTTTCTGAATTTCTTTCTTCGTCCTTACCAAATGTATGTAAATCTTTTTAATAGCTAAATAAACCATCTGTCAGTCTCACAACTCAGGACTGTTTCCTCAAGGACCTGGCAACCATTTCTTTGAATGCGCCAACATTCCCAATTCCTGGGAGGAGATGGGCCTAACTTGTCACCTGACAAATTTCCAAATTGCGAAATTGGGTTATAGCACTTACCTATATAAGAATGAGTTTTCTGTCTTTGCACTCTCTTTAGTGGATTGCCTGTGATGCACATTACATTCTGGCTTAATGTTTATTCAATAATAAAAGTGTTTTCTTTCTCTTCTACCTTTGTGGAAAGGTTTCCTGGGTTGGGAAGAGATTATGTTTTTAATTATAGTTCCCCAAGTGAAAGGGCAAAGAAGGGAAAAAAATCACTGTGAACCAGATGCTTCCCACTTCAGGGAAGGCTCACTTCCCGAATCTGTCCCCGCAAGCCACTGCCCAAATTGCGACTTCTTTTCCTTTCACCATCTGTACGAGCCTAATCCTGCTTGCATGTGCAAAATCGCACAATAGGAGGGAGTATCCCTGACCACACCTGCTGACTCAGAGGTCTTCTTTCTAGGATCTTCTTAGAAAATCACTTGGACCCTCACCAGGTATTACTGGAGTAGACTGGTTCTCAATACCTTGAGGATAGAGACCTTCCTCTTCGATTTCCTAGCATTATGGAAAGATCTGACTTCCCCACGTCTCTGCCCTCCCCAAGGCAAAACAGACCTGGATCCCACACAAAGCTCTGGGAGTGGCACTGGCATGGGGCCTGTGGGCCCATTCATTTCCTAGTCAACACGCACTAACTGTTACCTAGAAAATTCAAAACGAGACTGGCCCTGCAGCAAGGGAAACACCTTCTTTCTGAAGTTCCTCAACTACCAGGCCTTCTAGTCCCTCAGTGCGCTTCATTACCTAGAAAAGCTCAACAATGGATGAAGCATGTTCCCCACCTCTGAACCCAGAAGGTAGTTCAAGAAAGAAGCCTTCACATACCAGAGCCTGGGCTGGCAGCAATCTTGTGGCCATGTCTCCCTCCTGCTGCTCCTCTTGGAGAAGGCACCTGAAACGTTGAAAGAAACTGTGAGGTCTCTCCATCCTGTCTGCACTCCCGTCCTCATCAGGGTTAGGCTAGGTTAAGAAGTCTCCACACACTGAGCACCTTTCAGAAGGAAACCAGAAGGAACCTGGAAGCCTAGGCATTCCTGAGTGGGAGGGGCCCTGTGCTTGATCACCAAAACCAGGAGTGGGCAGTAAGAAGACTGCCAGTCACTGGGCCTGCTACCTTTCAGCCAGTGGTTTATGAATAAAGAGGAATCAAACTAAGGGCTTAGAACTATCTGATATGCATTAACAGTGTAAAGGGCAGTCACACCGGGCTCACAGAAATGTTTAATCATAGAGAAATGACATAAATATTCCACACACCTGCATTTAGGTACTTTGAGCTATAGTAATTATGATATAATAATTCTTCAAAAGTCATTTTAAGAATTGATGTCCTTTTCAGAAATAGTCAACCAAAAATTAGCTGTGTTTTTGGAAACTGTTTCCTTTCGAAGAAAGAGTTATCAAAGTTCCTTAAACGTAAAAGGAAACATTACCTATCCACCTTCCCTACTCCCACACCCCCAAAAATACAAGACTTAGAAGAAATAGCTTCGTTGGCTAGAAATGAATTTAAAATTTAGAGAAAACGGAAGTAACTTTGCAAGCGTACAAAATTACTCTAAACAAAAAAGTAAACAGTTAAATCACTTAGGATTCACTCTAGAACAATGTCAAAAAACAAGGTTGGCAAAAACGGATAAACATAAAGTTTAAACTCTAGGGGGGAAAAAACCAACCAACGGAAAAAGGTGAAAACCGCCCCAGGGTTCACGAACCCTGAAAACAAGGCACAGCTTGCTGCAATCTCTTTTCGAGTGCCGTTTCTCCAGGAGCCTTGCCCCAGGCATAGGCCCAGCTGTCGGGCAGGTAGACCTCCCCGGGCAACGCCCCCTCCCCGGGCAACGCCCCCTCCTCAGGCTGCGTTCACCTGCCAAGGCCGCCTGGGCTGGCACGCCCAGAGCTGGGGCTCGCGCCGCGGCTGGCCTTCTGTCCTGGCCCCGCCATAGGAGGCGCACACCCCGGGCCCACTCTCACCGGCAGTCTGTACCTGGGCTCGCCAGGACGGGGACTCGAAGCTGCGGCCCTTACTGCAGGCAAGGGGAACACCTAGCGCAGGGATATTTGTTGTCGCCGCCGCCGCCGCCAGGCCGCCGGACAAAAATGCGCGTGCGCAAAGGAGAACCGCAGAGCTTTTCCTTTCGAACTATACTTCCCAGACGTCTGCACTCTACGGCACTCTACGGGGTACGAGAAGGGCCAACGGTGGGAAGGCTAGAGTCTTGCTAGAAAAAGCAGTCTTGCTAGAAGGCAGAGGAAGTTGGAGCCTCTGCTGTAACCACATGTCCTCTGGCGCACCCTTTTTATTCATAATTATGATGACAATGATAGTAGGAGGGAAAAGTGAATATGTAATAGAAAATGTGGACGACTAGAAGTTTGCTGCTCCTTATTGGTTATTGAGGAAACTTAGAATCTAACAAATTTTTGAATTAAAAAAATTGTCTAAATTTTGTAGCCTATGATAAAAGATATATTTTTTAACTGACACACTGGGTAAAAACAAAAACATAGACCTAGTATTGCCCTTTTCATGACACTCTTTACTTCTTTTAAAAGGGTTCCTTTAAATTGTAAAGCTTGTCTTCCAGTATTGACTGTACTTCCCTTCTTTACAACTGCATCCTCATTGTCTGGCACTGTACATACCAAATAATACGTATTCAATAAGTGTTGAATGAATGCTTTTTAAAATATCCACCATTACGGTTTACGAAAACAGACCTAAAATCAAAGGGTACCTTAAGGTAGAAAATAAAGAGATGAATTAAGATATACCCGGAAAAATAATATGAAAAAGAAATCTGGGATCACAATGTTACAAAGACAAATATATTTCAAAGTAAAAATAGTTAAGTTGGACAAAATAGGTTGTTATGTCTCGATAAAAGATAACAATACACATTACTAACCATTAGGGAAATGCAAATCAAAACCACAATGAGCTATCACTTTACACCCATTAGGATGCTGCTATCAAAACAAACAAAGACAAAAACAATATAATACAGAAAAAAACAAGTGTTGGTGAGGACTTGTTGAAATTGAATCCTTGTGAATTGCTGGTGACAATGTAAAATTGTGCAGCTGCTGTGGAAAATAGTACGGCGTGTCGACTTTTAAAAATGCACAACGTGCAAGTTGTGAGTCAAGTTTTATTTGGGGCGAAATGAGGACTATAGCCTGGGAGACAGCATTTCAGATAGCTCTGAGAAACTGCTCCAAAGAGGTATTGGGGGAGGTCAGTATATTTGTGATTTTGGTGAAGGGGGAGTACATGCAATCAAGCACATATTTTTTTGCAGAAGGTTTCTGCTAGTCACGAGGAGCAATCATCACCATGAAGGTGCTTAGTGCTTTTCTAGATATTAGGAGATGCAAGAATTGGGCTCATAAAATTGTCTCCTGAAAATATATGACTATCTGAAGACATGTTCTGCCAGTTTTTCCCAGAGCACAGAGTGCCTCATTTCTGCTCTCCACCCTGAATTCCTTTCAGGGGGTGTTGAAAGTCAGCAGCTGCAGCAGCACATCTACCTTGTAGAGGTAGATGGCAAGTGCCAATGGCAAGTGCCAATTTGTAGTTGACAGGCGGTTCCTCAAAAAATTAAAAATAGAATTACCATATAACCCAGCAATTCCACTTCTAGGTATATTCCCCAAGAATTGAAAGCAAGGACTCAAGCAGGTATTTGTACACTAATGTTCACGGCAACATTATTCACAGTAGTCAAAAGGTAGAAACAACTGAAGTGTCAATGGATGTATGAATGGATAAACAAAATGTGGTCTATCCGTACAATGAAGTATTATTCAGCCATAAAATGAAGGAAAATACAATACATGCTACAACATGGATGAATCTTGAAGACATGCAAAGTAAAACAAGGCAGACACAAAAGGACAAATATTGTATGATTCCAACAATGTGAGGTATCTAGAAGAGTCAGATTCATAGAAGGAAAGTAGAATAGTGGTTACCAATGGTTGAAGGAAGAGTGAAATGAGGATTTATTGTTTAATGGGTACAGAGTTTCAGTTTGGGATAATGAAAATTTTCTGGAGGTGACTAGTGGTGATGATTGCACAACAATGTAAATATGCTTAATGCTATTAAGCTATACACTTAAAAATGATTAAAATGGTAAATTTTACGTTATATGTATTTTACCACAATAAAATAATAATATAAAATAAAATAACAATTATGAACCATTACTGGCAAGACAGCATTGAGATTTACAAAGTAAAAACAAGGTGGCAGACTGAATACACATAATTACCTCCTTTTTTTCTCTTCATATTCTTTAAAATAATAAAAACACATGTATAATTTGAAAAGTAATAAAAACCATACAACTCTAGAAAAATACCACCAGAACACCAGAAATTGATAATCTTGGAAGGCATGCAGCAGATATGTGCCCTGAGAGACAAAGGCCACCTAACAGAGCCATATGTCTCCTTGCATGGCCCTGCAATAAACCTTTTTCTGCTCCAAACTCCGACTTTTCTGTATGTTTGGCACATGAACTTGTGTTGGGTAACAAAAGTATTTACACAGATTATAGTTCCTAGAATAGCTCTGATGGAATTAATTACGAATATAATTCATTACAAAATCAAAGAAAGTAAAATTTGTATGGATTACAAGGAAATGAAGTAAGTAAATTAATCAGTAAAACATTTGAGTCAAAATTAGTGTTGAGGCATATTGTGAGGGTAATTAATCATGCAATTAAAACCCAAAATATTACAAAAGAGAGTGGCAAAGAGAATATGGTAGCAGGTTAGTGTTCTTGATTATTCAGGAGAATGACATAATTTCAGAAATAAGTTTTAAAAATCTTTAAATGTGTATGTTAAATATTCAATAGAACCCACTAAGCAAATCAATATATGAATATCTAACCAGCCACTGCATAATCTTTTTTTTTGTAGGTTCAAATCTTACTTATTTATTTATTTTTATAATTTTTATTGGAGTATAGTTGATTTACAATGTTGTGTTGTTTCAGGAATACAACAAAGTGAATCAACTATACACATACATATATCCACTGTTCTTTAGATTCTTTTCCCATATAGGTCATTACAGAGTATTGATTAGGGTTACCTGTGCTACACAGTAGGTCTTTATTAGTAGGTATTTATTATATCTATTTTATAAATAGTAGTGTGTATATGTCAATCCCAGTCTCCGAATTTATCCATCCTCCCCTTCCCCATGGGAACCATACGTTTTTGTTTCATTTTGTTTTTGTTTTTAAAAAGAATTGTTTATTTACTGGACCTGGGGCAGATTAGATACACAACCAATTTTAAATTTACATCTTTTAACTCAATTTTGAAGTGTTTTCACACACACACGCACACAAATTGGCATGCAACAGTTGTCCTAAGGTAAAACACAGTCACCATAAACTGTTGCAAGTATTTTCACCCAAGGTTGAAAAATTATTTATCCTGAACATGAAAACCTGTAACAGATTTAAATTAATTATATAAAACTTGTTACTTGTAGTTTTCCCCTTGCAAAGATCCAAAAAAAAAGTACAAGTAACTAATATACATCACTCACAACATAATCCTGGATCATCCCCACCAAAACTAGATGCTTCTTTAATTTTAACCCATCATCAGAGGCCAAGAGAAAGTCATTTTGTTTTATACGAAGCAAAATTCACATGTGCCAAAAATGAAAGACCCAAGAAAAACAAACACCCTAGTGCTGACAGTAGTGCTCAGTACACTAATTAAACAGTGGCCAAAATGCCACTGATCAAAAATAAAATAGTGGCTGTATATCACTGCAAAGAAATCCAAGAGGCTTTTAACCCTTTGACATCAGAAATCCAGATTTTTCCAATTATGTGAACGCATACCTCCTCCATGCTAAGAGTAGAGAAAGTGGATAGGCCATCATAGAAAGAAAAAGAACTACCGTTCACTGCAACACCCAGAGAATTGGCTTTAGTAGCAACTTCTTAAAAGGTTAGGCAGAAACAAAAAAATGGTTATTAGCTGCTTGTGTCAACAATTTTAAGTGGAGGTGATTGAGTTCTAAGGTTCAAAGTAAAACTTTAAAGGGGAAAAAGGTTGCTGGTTTAAGTCTTATCTTTAAAGCAAAAACAAGATAGACAAAGTATAAAAGTACCAACCTGGTAGCATACTCTAGTCACAGAGCTCTGCCATTAGGCTGGATAGAAAATGTCAAGATTCAGATTGTTGTTTCTGATAAGTACTCAACAAAATGAATCTTTAATGACTTGAACTGCAGGATTAGGGATCCCAAGAATGCAGTCATTTTTAGTAAAGTACTATCATTAAAGTACAATCCTGACCAGACTGCATTTTATTATAAAGACAAAGGAAAGAAGATATAATAAGGACTATGCACCTATATTCCACTTACAGTGCTTGAGTTCTGGAAGGACCTGTATAATGGAGGAAGAATTCAAATATGAAATCATGCCAATCACATGTCAAATTTCACTATGACTTTCCTAAAAAATGTTTCTCCCCAATATATATTAATCACAAAGAAACATAAGCTGTGAATGTACAGTTTAGAAAATAAAAACATAGAAACTAATGACATTATTACGACCAAGACGTTTGGTAAACAGCGAATTATGAGTTTGGGATCATTAGAAAAAGCCTTTTTAAACAACCCTCTGGACTTCAAAAAAGTCTCTTCAGTAGTGGAAGGATGTGCTCTCAATCCCTCTTGTGAGAGCACCGGAATCACAACTGGCTGCTTGACAATCATCGACAGTGGGACACTGGAGCTCACCAGGGAAGATGCCCCACATCCAGAGACAGAGGAGAGACCGCAGTGGGATGGTGGGAGGGGTGCAATCACAGTAGGGTCGAGTCCCATAACTGCTGGGTGGGTGACTCACAGACTGCAGAACACTTGTACCACAGAAGTCCACAAAATGGAATGAAGTTTCTGAGCCCCACATCAGGCTTCCCAACCTGGGGGTCCAGCAATGGGAGAAGGAATTCCTAGAGAATCAGACTTTGAAGGCTGCTGGGATTTGATTGCAGGACTTCGACAGGACTGGAGGAGGCAGGGACTCCATTCCTGGAGGGCACACACAGAGTAGTGTGTGCATCGGGACCCAGGAGGGGGAGCGGGGACACCAGGGGAGACTGAGCCAGGCCTGCCTGCTGGTGTTGGGAGGGGGCGGTCTCCTGCAAAGACAGGGGGCAGGCGGCTGTGGCTCACCATGGAGACGGGGACACTGGCAGTGGAAGTTCTCGGAAATGCAACTTGGCATGAGCCTTCAAAGAGACTGTCATTGGCCCCACCAAGGAGCCCGGATGGGCTCCAGTGTTGGGTTGCCTCAGGCCAAACAACGAACAGGGAGGGAACCCAGCCCCACCCATCAGCAGTCAAGTGGATTAAAGTTTTACTGAGCTCTGTCCACCACCAATCCTTTCCATCAGGAAACTTGCACAAGCCTCTTAGACAGTCTCATCCACCAGAGGGCAGACAGCAGAATCAAGAAGAACTACAATCCTGCAGCCTGTGGAACAAAAACCACATTCACAGAAAGCTAGACAAGATGAAAAGGCAGAGGGCTATGTACCAGATGAAGGAACAAGATGAAACCCCAGAAAAACAATTAAATGAAGTGGAGGCAGGCAACCTTCCAGAAAAAGAATTCAAAATAATGACAGTGAAGATGATCCAGGACATTGGAAAAAGAATGGGGGCAAAGATCAAG
The DNA here is from genome assembly GCF_005190385.1 of Monodon monoceros. NCBI lineage: Eukaryota > Metazoa > Chordata > Mammalia > Artiodactyla > Monodontidae > Monodon > Monodon monoceros. The sequence continues at coordinate 153,966,244 of NW_021703768.1, forward strand.
AAGCTGCAAGAAATGTTTAACAAAGACCTAGAAGAATTAAAGAACAAACAAACAGAGATGAACAATACAATGACTGAAATGAAAACTACACTAGAAGGAATCAATAGCAGAATAACTGAGGCAGAAGAACGGATAAGTGACCTGGAAGACAAAATGGTGGAATTCACTGCTGTGGAACAGAATAAAGAAAAAAGAATGAAAAGAAATAAAGATAGCCTAAGAGACCTCTGGGACAACATTAAATGCAACAACATTTGCATTATAGGGGTCCCAGAAGGAGAAGAGAGAGAAATGGGACCAGAGGAAATATTTGAAGAGAATATAGCTGAAAACTTCCCTAACATGGGAAAGGAAATAGCCACCCAAGTCCAGGAGATGCAGCGAGTCCCATAGAAGATAAACCCAAGGAGAAACATGCTGAGACACGTAGTAATCAAATTGGCAAAAAATAAGACAAAGAAAAATTATAGAAAGCAGCAAGGGAAAAGTGACAAATAACATACAAGGGAACTCCCATAAGGTTAACAGCTGATTTCTCAGCAGAAATTCTACAAGCCAGAAGGGAGTGGCATGATATATTTAAAGTGATGAAAGGGAAGAACCTAAAACCAAGATTACTCTACCCGGCAAGGATCTCATTCAGGTTTGATGGAGAAATCAAAAGCTTTACAGACAAGCAAAAGGTAAGAGAATTCAGCACCACCAAAGCAGCTCTACAACAAATGCTAAAGGAACTTCTCTAAGTGGGAAACACAAGAGAAGAAAAGGACCTACAAAAACAAACCCAAAACAATTAAGACAATGGTCATAGGAACATACATATCAATAATTACCTTAAATGTGAATGGATTAAATGCTCCAACCAAAAGACACAGGAGTGCTGAATGGATACAAAAACAAGACCCATATATATGCTGTCTACAAGAGACCCATTTCAGACCTAGGGACACAGACAGACTGTAAGTGAGGGGATAGAAAAAGATATTCTATGCAAATGGAAATCAAAAGAAAGCTGGAGTAGCAATACTCATATCAGATAAAATAGACTTTAAAATAAAGAATGTTACAAGAGACAAGGCAGGACACTACATAATGATCAAGGGATCAATCCAAGAAGAAGATATAACAATTATAAATATATATGCACCCCACATAGGAACACCTCAATACATAAAGATACTACTAATGGCTATAAAAGAGGAAATCGACAGTAACACAATAATAGTGGGGGACTTTAACACCTCACTTACACCAATGGACAGATCATCCAAAGTGAAAATAAATAAGGAAACACAAGCTTTAAATAACACAATAGACCAGATAGATTTAATTGATATTTATAGGACATTCCATCCAAAAACAGCAAATTACACTTTCTTCTCAAGTGTGCATGGAACATTCTCCAGGATAGATCACATCTTGGGTAACAAATCAAGTCTCAGTAAATTTATAAAATTTAAATCATATCAAGTATCTTTTCTGACCACAAAGCTATGAGATTAGAAATCAATTACAGGGAACAAAACATAAAAAACAGTGCTTCCCTGGTGGCACAGCAGTTGAGAGTCCACCTGCTGATGCAGGGGACACGGGTTCGTGCCCCGGTCCGGGAAGATCTCACATGCCGCGGAGCAGCTGGGCCCGTAAGCCATGGCCGCTGAGCCTGCGCATCCGGAGCCTGTGCTCCGCAACGGGAGTAGGCCACAACAGTAAGAGGCCCACGTACCGCAAGAAACAAAAACAACAACAACAACAAAAAAACATAAAAAACACAAACAAATGGAGGCTAAACAATACGTTATCAAATAACCAAGAGATCACTGAAGAAATTAAAGAAGAAATCAAAAAATACATAGAGAGAAACGACAATGAAAACACGATGATCCAAACCCTATGGGATACAGCAAAAGCAGTTCTAAGAGGGAATTTTATAGCTATACAAGCCTACCTCAAGAAACAAGAAAAATCACAAATAAACAATCTAACCTTACACCTAAAGGAGGTAGAGAAAGAGAAACAAACAAAACCCAAAGTTAGTAGAAGGAAAGAAATCATAAAGATCAGAGCAGAAATAAATGAAATAGAAACAAAGAAAACAATAGCAAAGATCAATAAAACTAAAAGTTTGTTCTTTGAGGAGATAAACAAAATTGATAAACCATTAGCCAGACTCATCATGAAAAAGAGGGAGAGGACTCAAATCAATAAAATTAAAAATGAAAAAGGAGAAGTTACAGCAGACACCGAAGAAATACAAAGCATCCTAAGAGACTATTACAAGCAACTCTATGCCAATAGAATGGACAACCTGGAAGAAATGGATAAATTCTTAGAAATGTATAACCTTCCAAGACTGAACCAGGAAGAAATAGAAAATATAAACAGACCAATCACAAGTAATGAAATTGAAACTGTGATTAAAAATCTTCCAACAGGGCTTCCCTGGTGGCGTAGTGCTTGAGAGTCTGCCTGCCGATGCAGAGGACATGGGTTCATGCCCTGGTCCGGGAGGGTCCCCCATGCCATGGAGTGGCTAGGCCCGTGAGCCATGGCTGCTGAGCCTGTGCAGCTGGAGCCTGGGCTCCCCAACAGTGAGAGGCCCGTGTACCGCAAAAAAAAAAAAAAAAAAATCTTCCAACAAACAAAAGTCCAGGACCAGATGGCTTCACAGGTGAATTCTATCAAACATTTAGAGAAGAGCTAACACCCATCCTTCTCAAACTCTTCCAAAAAATTGCAGAGGAAGGAACACTCCCAAACTCATTCTATGAGGCTGCCATCACCCTGATACCAAAACCAGACAAAGATACTACCAAAAAAGAAAATCACAAACCCATATCACTCATGAATATAGATGCAAAAATCCTCAACAAAATACTAGCAAACAGAATCCAACAACACATTAAAGGATCATACACCATGGTCAAGTGGGATTTATGCCAGGGATGCAAGGATTCTTCAATATATGCAAATCAATCAGTGTGATACACCATATTAACAAACTGAAGAAGTAAAACCATATGATCATCTCAATAGATACAGGGAAAGCTTTTGACAAAATTCAACACCCATTCATGATAAAAAACTCTCCAGAAAGTAGGCAGAGAGGGAGCCTACCTCAACATAATAAAGGCCATATACAACAAACCCACAGCAAACATCATTCTCAATGGTGAAAAACTGAAAGCATTTCCTCTAGGATCAGGAACAAGACAAGGATATCCACTCTCACCACTATTATTCAACATAGTTTTGGAAGTTCTAGCCATGGCAGTCAGAGAAGAAAAAGAAATAAAAGGAATCCAAATTGGAAAAGAAGTAAAACTTTCACTGTTTGCAGATGACATGATAATATACATAGAGAATCCTAAAGATGCCACCAGAAAACTACTACAGCTAATCAGTGAATTTGGTAAAGTTGCAGGATACAAAATTAATGCACAGAAATCTCTGTCATTCCTATACATTAAGGATGAAAAATCTGAAAGAGAAATTAAGGAAACACTCCCATTTACCATTGCAACAAAAAGAATAATATACCTAGGAGTAAACCTACCTAGGGAGAAAAAAGACCTGTATGCAGAAAACTATAAGACACTGATGAAAGAAATGAAAGATGATACCAGCAGATGGAGAGATATACCATGTTCTTGGTTTGGAAGAATCAATATTGTGAAAATGACTATATTACCCAAAGCAATCTACATATTCAATGCAATTCCTATCAAATTACCAATGGCATTTTTTTTACAGAACTAGAACAAAAAATCTTAAAATTTGTATGGAGACACAAAAGACCCCAAATAGCCAAAGCAGTCTTGAGGGAAAAAAACGGAGCTGGAGGAATCAGGCTCCCTGACTTCAGACTATCCTACAAAGCTACAGTAATCAAGGCAATATGGTACTGGCACAAAAACAGAAACATAGATCAATGGAACAGGATAGAAATCCCAGAGATAAACCCACGCACCTATAGTCAACTAATCTAAGAAAAAAGAGGCAAGGATATACAATGGAGAAAAGACAGTCTCCTCAATAAGTGGTGCTGGGAAAACTGGACAGCTACATGTAAAAGAATGAAATTAGAACACTCCCTAACACCATATACAAAAATAAACTCAAAATGGATTATAGACCTAATTGTAAGACTGGACACTACAAAATTCTTACAGGAAAACATAGGAAGAACACTCTTTGACATAAATCACAGCAAGATCTTTTTTGATCCACCTCCTAGAGTAAGTGAAATAAAAACAAAAATAAACAAATAGGACCGAATGAAATTTCAAAGCTTTTGCACAGCAAAGGAAACCATAAACAAGACGAAAAGACAACCCTCAGAATGGGAGAAAATATTTGCAAATGAATCAACGGACAAAGCATTAACCTCCAAAATATATAAACAGCTCATGCAGCTCAATATTAAGAAAACAAACAACCCAATCCAAAAATGGGTAGAAGCCCAAAATAGACATTTCTCCAAAGAAGACATACAGATGGCCAAGAAGCACATGAAAAGCTGCTCAGCATCACTAATTATTAGAGAAATGCAAATCAAAACTACAATGAGGTATCACCTCACACCAGTTAGAATGGGCATCATCAGAAAATCTACGAACAACAAATGTTGGAGAGGGTGTGGAGAAAAGGGAACCCTCTTGCACTGTTGGTGGGAATGTAAATTGATACAGCCACTATGGAGAACAGTATGGAGGTTCCTTAAAAAGCTAAAAATAGAATTACCATATTTTTCAGCAATCCCACTACTGGGAATATACCCAGAGAAAACCATAATTCAAAAAGACACATGCACCCCAATGTTCATTGCAGCACTATTTACAACACCCAGGTCATGGAAGCAACCTAAATGCCCATCGACAGACGAATGGATAAAGAAGTTGTGGTACTTATATACAATGGAATATTACTCAGCCATATAAAGGAACAAAATTGGGTCACTTGTTGAGAAGTGGTTGAATCTAGAGACTGTCATACAGAGTGAAATAAGTCAGAAAGAGAAAAACAAATATTGTATATTAACGCATGCATGTGGAACCTAGAAAAATGGTACAGATGAACCGGTTTGCAGGGCAGAAATTGAGACACAGATGTAGGGAACAAATGTATGGACACTAAGTGGGGAAATCCACGGTGGGGTGGGGTTGGTGGTGTGATGAACTGGACGATTGGGATTGACATGTATACACTGATGTGTATAAAATTGATGACTAATAAGAACCTGCTGTATAAAAAAATAAATTAAATAAAATTCAAAAATTAAAAAAAATATATTAGGACACACAAACTAGCAATACATAAAAATGGTAATAATATATGATAACCATGTTGGGCTTTTCCAGAATACAGATAATTTTAACTCTAAAAATAATGTGATTCACCACATTAACAGATTAAAGAAGAAAACACACACACACACACACACACACACACACACACACACACACACACA
>NW_021703768.1:153971723-154129822 GCF_005190385.1 Monodon monoceros
ACACACACACACACACACACACACACACACACACACACACACACACAAAATCTCTTCAGGCAGTAGGTCTGTCCCAATGTCATGGTAACTAGAACAAGAGCTTCAAAGAAGGACCAAAGGACCACTCTGCTGTTTGTTCTGCCATTGATTGCTTTGTGTATTCTCTCCCGAACTTCCATGTATTCCTGTTCATGCTTTACAGCTGTCATCGCCACTGTGAGCTCATTAATCATTTCTTCTAGCTTGTTCTGGTGAGCTTCTGTTTCCATGTTTTGTCCTTTGGGCGCCTCCTCAATACCAATGGTGAACATCACTATTTTTGGAGTCATGGTGGACATCCTATTGCTGAAACAAAACTTACATGTTCCGTCCATGTCAGCAGCAAATGTGTATTTCCCACTGGACTCCCAGTCTTCTTTATAAATTCCTTTATTATCAGGCCCTGTAATCTCCACGTCGATGCCCAGGAAGATGCCCTCGGCCACCTCGAAGATGAGGCCCATCTTGGTGCCCGAGGTGACCCGCTCGAAGAAGCACTCCTCTGCATGCACGTCAATGCTGACGAAGTAGTCCAAGGCCATGGCCAGGATGGCAGCCAGGAGCACCAGCAGCTCAGCGAGTGTCACCATGGTGGGGCTGGGGCCAAAACCAGGACTGGGACTGTGGCCTCCAGAGCCGCTGTTGCTGCCACCACCACCTCAGCCCATAAGTTTGTTTTCTACATCTGTGACTCTATTTCTGTTTGTAAATAAGTTCATTTTGTACCTTTTTTTTTTTTTTTTAGATTCCACATATAGGTGATATCATATGATATTTGTCTTTCTCTGACTGACTTTCTTCACTCAGTATGACAATCTCTAGGTCCATCCATGTTGCTGCAAATGGCATTATTTCATTCTTTTTTTTTATGGCTTAGTAATATATCACATTTTCTTTATCCATTCATCTGTCGATGGATATTTAGGTTGCTTCCATATCTTGGCTACTGTAAATACTACTGCAATGAACATTGGGGTGCACGTATCTTATTTTATATTTTTAAAATTAATTTTCATTGGAGTATAGTTGCTTTAGCATGTATCTTTTCAAACTAGCATGTATACTTTTCAAAGTGTATTCTCCAGATATATGTCCAGCAGTGGGATTGCTGAATCATATGGTAGCTCTATTTTTAGTTTTTTAAGGAACCTCCATACTGTTCTCCATAATGGTTGTACCAATTTACATTACAACCAACAGCGTAGGAGGGGTCCCTTTTCTCCATACCCTTTTCAGCACTTACTGTTTGTAGATTTTTTGATGATGGCTATCCTCACCACTGTGAGGTGATACCTCTTTGTAGTTTTGATTTGCATTTCTCTAATAATTAGTGATGTTGAGCATCTTTTCATGTGCTTTTTGGCCATCTGTATGTCTTCTTTGGAGAAATGTCCATCTAGATCATCGCCCATTTTTTTTTTTGGCGGTATGCAGGCCTCTCACTGTTGTAGCCTCTCCCCTTGCAGAGCACAGGCTCTGGACGCGCAGGCTCAGTGGCCATGGCTCATGGGCCCAGCCGCTCCACAGCATGTGGGATCTTCCCGGACTGGGGCACGAACCCGTGTCCCCTGCATCGGCAGGCAGACTCTCAACTACTGCGCCACCAGGGAAGCCCTCCCCATTTTTTGATTGGGTCATTTTTTTAATATATTGAGCTGCATGAGGTGCTTTGTATATTTTGGAGATTAATCCCTTGTCTGTCACTTCATTAGCAAATGTTTTCTCCCATTCTATGGGTTGTCTTTTCTTTTTGTTTATGGGTTCCTTTGCTGTGCAAAAGCTTTTAAGTTTCATTAGATCCCATTTGTTTATTTTTGTTTTTATTTTCCATACTGTAGGAGGTGGATCAAAAAAGATATTCCTGCAATTTATGTCAGAGAATGTTCTGCCTATGTTTTCCCCTAAGAGTTTTATAGTATCTGGCCTTACATTTAGGTCTTTAACACATTTTGAGTTTATTTTTGTGTATGGTGTTAGGGACTGTTCTAATTTTATTCTTTTACATGTAGCTGTTCAGTTTTCCTAGCACTACTTATTGAAGAGGCTGTCTTTTCTCCATTGTATATTCTTGCCTCCTTTGTCATAGATTAGTTGACCATAGGTGCATGGGTTTATCTCTGGAGTTTCTATAGTGTTCCATTAACCAATATTTCTGTTTTTGTGTCAGTAACAAACTTTTTTGATTACTGTAGATTTGTAGTATAGTCTGAAGTCAGGGAGCCTGATTCCTTCAGCTCCATTTTTCTTTCTCAGGTTTGCATGGGTTATTCAGGGTCTTTTGTGTTTCCATACAAATTGTAAAATTTTTGTTCTAATTCTGTTGAAAAGTCATTGGTAATTTGATAGAGATTGCATTGAATCTGTAGAGTGCTTTGGATAGGATAGTTATTTTGACAATATTGACTCTTCCCATCCAAGAACATGGTGTATCTCTCCATCTATTTGTGTCATCTTTCATTTCTTTTATCAGCATCTCAGCCTTCAGAGTACAGGTTTTTTGCCTCCTTAGGTAGGTTTATTCCTAGCTATTTTATTATTTTTGATGTGATGGTAAATGGGATTGTTTCCTTAATTTCTATTTCTGATATTTTGTTGTTAGTGTATAGAAATGCAGCAGATTTCTGTGTATTAATTTTGTATCCTGCAACATTACCAAATTCATTGATGAGCTCTAGTAGTTTTCTGGTAGTGTCTGTTGGATTTTCTATGTAGAGAATCATGTCACCTGCAAACAGTGATAGTTTTACTTCTTCTTTTCCAGTTTGGACTCCTTTTGTTTCTTTTTCTTTTCTGATTGCTGTGGCTAGAACCTCCAAAATTAAGTTGAATAAAAGTGGTGAGAGTGGACATCTTTGTCTTATTCCTGATCTTAGAGGAAATGCTTTCAGTTTTTCACCACTGAGAATGATGTGAGCTGTGAGTTTGTTGTATATGGCCTTTATTATGTTGAGGTATATTCCCTCTGTGCCAGCTCTCTGGATAGTTTTTATCATAAATGGGTTTTGAATTTTGTCAAAAGCTTTTCTGAAGCTATTGAGATGATCATATGGTTTTTATTATTTTTTAATGTGGTGTATCTCATTGATTGATTTGCATATATTGAAGAATCCTTGCATTCCTGGGATAAATTCCACTTGATCGTGGTATACAATCCTTTTAATTTGTTGTTGGATTCAGGTTGCTTGTATTTTTTTTGAGGATTTTTGCATTTATGTTCATCAGTGATGTTGGCCTGTAATTTTCTTCTTTTGTGGTATCTTTGTCTGGTTTGGGTATCTGGGATATGGTGGCCTCATAGAATGAGCTTGGTAGTGTTCCTTCCTCTGAAATTTTTTGGAGTATCAGAAGGATAGTTATTAACTCTTCTCTAAGTGTTTGAGAGAATTTGCCTGTGAAGCAATCTGGTCCTGGACTTTTGTTTGTTGGAAGTTTTAAAATCACAGTTTTGATTTTAATACATGTGATTTGTCTGTTCATATTTTCGATTTCTTTTTGGTTCAGTCTTGGGAGATTGTACCCTTCTAAGAATTTGTCCATTTCTTCTAGGTTGTCCATTTTATTGGCGTATAGTTGCTTGTAGTAGTCTCTTATAATCCTTGTATTTCTATGGTATCAGTTGTAACTTCTCCTTTTTCATTTCTAATTTTATTGAATTGAGCTCTCTCCCTTTATTTCCTTATGAGTCTAGCTAAAGGTTTATCCATTTTGTTTATCTTTTCAAAGAACCAGCTTGTAGTTTCATTGATCTTTTCTATTGTTTCCTTCATCTCTATTTCAACTATTTATGTTTTGATCTTTATGATTTCTTTCCTTCTACTAACTTTAGGTTTAGTTTGTTCTTCTTTCTCTAGTTATGTTAGGTATAAGTTTAGGCTTTTTATTTGGGATTTTTCTTGTTTCCTGAGATAAGATTGTATTTCTATAAACGGCCATCTTAGAGCTGCTTTTGCTGTGCCCCATAGGTTTTGGATTGTCATGTTTTCATTTTCAATTGCCTCTAGGTATTTCCTCTTTGATTTCTTCAGTGATCCATTGATTGTTTAGTAGCATATTGTTTAGCCTCCACGTGCTTGTGTTTTTTATAGTTTTTTCTTATAATTTATTTCTCATCTCATAGCATTGTGGTTGGAAAAGTTGCTTCATAGGATTTCAGTTTTCTTAAATTTACTGAGGCTTGGTTTGTGGCCCAAGATGTGAACTATCCTGGAGAATATTCCATGTGCACTTGAGAAGAATGTGTAGTCTGCTGCTTTCAGATGGAATGCTCTATAAATAGCAATTAAGTCCATCTAATAGCAATTAAGTCCATCTAATGTGTTATTTAAGGCTTGTGTTTCCTTACTGATTTTCTGACTGGATGATCTGTCCATTGGTGTAAGTGGGGTGTTAAAGTTCCCTGCTATTATTGTGTTGCTGTCCATTTCCCCATTTATGGCTGTTAACATTTGCCTTATATATTGAGTACTCCTATGTTGGGTGCATATATATTTACAATTGTTATATTTTCTTCTTGGATTGATCCCATGATCATTATGTAGTGTCCTTCCTTGTCTCTTGTAACAGTCTCTATTTTAAAGTCTACTTTTTATGATATGAGTATTGCTACTCCAGCTTTCTTCCGATTTCCATTTGCAAGGAATATCTTTTTCTATCCCCTCACTTTCAGTCAGTATGTGTTCCTAGGTCTGAAGTGGGTCTCTTTGTAGACAGCATATATATGGGTCTTGTTTTTGTATCCATTCGGCCAATCTATGTCTTTTGGTTAGAGCATTTAATCCATTTATATTTAAGGTAATTATCGTATGTATGTTCCTATTGCCATTTTCTCAATTGTATTGGATTTTTTTGTTGTTGGTCTGCTTTTGTTCTCTTCTCTTGTGATTTGATGACCATCTTTAGTGCTGTGTTTGGGTTGCTTTTTCTTTTTGTGTGTGTATCTATTGTTGTTTTTTGTTTGCAGTTTCCATGAAGTTTTGATATAGCGGTCTGTATATGCACAAGGCTGTTTTGAGTTGCTGGTCCCTTAATTTCAAATGCATTTCCCATTTCCTGCATTTGTACTCTCCTCTTTTCATGGTTGCTTGTTTTGATATCATATATGTGTATGATAATTCCCTACTATTACTTTATGTTTGCCTTTACTCATGAGCTTTCCCATTTGTGATTTTCTTATTTCTAGTTGTGGCCTCTTTTTTTCCCTCTTGCTTAGAGAAGTTCCTGTAGCATTTGTTGTAAGGCTGGTTTGGTGGTGCTGAATTCCCTTAGCTTTTGCTTGTTTGTAAAGCTTTTGATTTCTCCTTCAAATCTGAATGAGAACCTTGCTGAGTAGAGTATTCTTGGTTGTAGGTTTTTCCCTTTCATAACTTTAAATATATAATGCCACTCCCTTCCAGCCTGTAGTTTCTGCTGAAAAATCAGCCGATAACTTTACGGGGATTCCCTTGTATGTTGCTTTTCCTTTGTTGCTTTTAATAATTTTTCTTTGTATTTAATTTTTGTGAGTTTGATTAATATGTATCTCAGTGTGTTCCTCCTTGGGTTTATCCTGTATGAGACTTTCTGTGCTTCCTGGACTTGGGTGACTGTTTCCTCTCCCATGTTAGGGAATTTTTTGGCTATAATCTCTTCAAATATTTTCTCAGGCCCTTTTCCTTTCTCTTCTTCTCCTGGGACCCCTATAAGTTCAAGTTCCCTTGTTTCTCCTGGAATTTACCTCTACATTTCCAAATTAAATAAAACAAAAGCAAAAGCAAACTTATGTTGCTATTTTTCTACTTTAAGATATTAAATATCTCGGGCTTCCCTGGTGGTGCAGAGGTTGGGAGTCCACCTGCTGATGCAGGGGACATGGGTTTGTGCCCCAGTCCAGGAGAATCCCACATGCTGTGGAGCGGCTGGGCCCGTGAGCCATGGCCACTGAGCCTGTGTGTCCAGAGCCTGTGCTCCACAGCAGGAGAGGCCACAACAGTGAGAGGACTGCGTACAGCAAAAAAAAAAAAAAAAAGATATTAAATATCTTAATGTTTTATCCATGGTTTCATTTGTTTCTATTTTTTTTAATTTAGGAAATATTTGGTACAATGGTTAGGAAGTATAACTTGGTCTCCTTCTTTGTAGAATGCAGAAAGTACTAGTAATTACCATTGACTTATGAGGATTAAATGAGCTAAAGTACAAAAAGCATTTAGAGCCCCGGCAAATGTAACCACTATACAAATATTAGACATTATTATACTATTATTTCAATTATTTTTTTAATCTCCATTCTCAATCCAATCCTCAACACTCCCTCCACCACCACCACCCCGCCACCAGTGATAACCATTCTCCTGGATTCATGTTGGTGTGTTTTTCTTTTCGTTCTTCATTCTGTTCTGTGGCAGTGATTTCCACCACTCTGTCTTCCATGTCACTTATATGTTCTTCTGCCTCAGTTATTCTGCTATTGATTCCTTCTAGTGCATTCTTCATTTCAGTTATTGTGTTGTTCATTTCTGTTTGGTTTTTCTTTAAATCTTCTATGTGTTTGTTCAGCATTACTTGTATCTTCTTGGTCTGTGCCTCCATTCTTTTTTTTTTTTTTTGCGGTATGCGGGCCTCTCACTGTTGTGGCCTCTCCCATTGTGGAGCACAGGCTCTGGAGGCACAGCGTCAGCAGCCATGGCTCATGGGCCCAGCCGCTCCACAGCATGTGGGATCCTACCAGACCAGGGCACGAACTCGTGTCCCCCGCATCAGCAGGCAGACTCTCAACCACTGTGCCACCAGGGAAGCCCTGTGACTCCATTCTTTATCTGAGATTTTGAATCGTCTTTACTATCATTACTCTGAATTTTTTTTCAGGTAGATTTCCTATCTCCTCTTCATTTAGTTGTTCTTGTGGTTTTTTCTTGTTCCACTGTCTGCAACATATTCCTCTGTTGTCTCATTTTGTCTAACTTTCTGTGTTTGTGGTCTCCTTTACACAGGCTGCAGGATTGTAGTTCTTGCTTCTTGTGTCTTCCCCTGGTGGATGAGGTTGGTCCAGAGGCTTGTTTAGGCATCCTGGTTGGAGGGACTGGTGCCTGCCCTCTGGTGGGTGGAGCTGGGTCTTTCCCCTCTGGTGAGGGGGACCATGTCAAGGAGTGTGTTTTGAGGTGGCTATGAGCTCAGCACGACTTTAGGCAGCCTGTCTGCTGCTGGGTGGGGCTGTGTTCCTATCTTATTGGTTGTATGGCCTGAAGATTTCCAGCACTTGGAGTCTGCATGTTGTAGGGTGGGGCCAGGCCTCGATGCCAAATTGGGAGAGCTCAGGCTGATCAATATTCCCAGAGGCCTCTACTACCAGTGTACTTGCCCCCACAATGAGCTACAGCTGACCCTTGCCTCCCTGGGGGACCCTCCAAAACCCCTAGGTAGGTCTAGCTCAGGTTCTTGTGGAGGTACAGCTTTGTGCTGGTCCCAGTGCACATGAAACCTGTGTGTGCCCTCCAAGAGTGGAGTCTTTGTTTCCCCCAGCTCTGTGGGGCTCCTGCACTAAAGCCCCACTGGCTATCAAGGCTAAATGCTCTGGGGGTTCTTCCCCCCAATGCCAGACCATCAGACACTCTTGGAGGGCTATTTTTATGTGAGAATATCCCTGTGTAGCCTGTGTGGGTTTAATATTTTTTGGTGCAAGGGCTGTTTTTAGTATAGAAGTCTGCCACCTCTTTCCTCAGTTTATGCTGCCATTATCCCCTTGATAGGAGGTGCAAATGATGTTGTGGTGACCAGAGCCTGCACTGGATATTGAGCAGGGCCTCCCTTTTGCTCTGTGGTTGTCACTGCCCTGTCAGGGGCTGGGTCCGCTCCCTAGTTGTTGGAGTAGAGGACCCCAGATCTGTTTCATAGCTGTGTTTCTGATCTGTGGTGTGAGGTAGGTGGGATTGGAGAACTCCCACTGGGAGAGAAGACACTGAGTGTTCCTCCTCTGGAGATGTTCACCTGTGGGTGTGCTCTGTTGTGTCACCTTTCACCTGTTGTGTGAACTCACTGATTTCACTGTTGTTGGCACTGCTCTTGGCCCCATCTTAACTGTGAGTATGTCAGCAATTGGTCCTGGTGCCTCTCAGATGTTGTTTTCAGCAGACCACCAGTACAGACCCACTGAAGTCAGGTCCCTGATTGCAGTAATCATGGATCTAGACCTGCTCTGGGTGAGTGGGGGCAACTCAGACTCTAGCCTGGCCCAACCCCTGCATGTACGTGCCCACAAAGTCCATAGCTACTAAAGCTAGACCTGTCTTGGCTGTTGGAGCACTCATTGCCTGTTCAGATGTTCTGCAGGCGCTGAGTTTACAAAGTCAGTAGCGGGGGTGTAAATCTGCAATTTGTACAGTTGTGAGAGATTTCAGCTCTTCTTCCTTAGTTGCATGGCCCCTGGGGTTCAGCTGTGGTTTCAGCCCCACCTCTGCATATGGGCCGCCCACAGGCATCTACTCCCAAGGATGCCCTGGAGCACAAAAGCCCACCCTATGGGAGATGGGGTGCAGAGGAGGAGGAGGCAGCCAGGGGCATGAGAGCCTGCCCTGGTGGGAGCACTTTCTAGTGTCCAAGGAGGCAGGGACCAGTGCATGGAGATAGATGCTGCAATGGCAGCCCTGCCCTTTGCACATCATTCAGCAATGGCACTTCGCTTCTATGGCAGTCTGGACTTCCTCCACGAGCATTCCTGGTTGCAGAGCTCCTCACTCCTGTACCCTCAGTCTATCTCTGTACAGCCAACAGCAGTCCTTTCCCTGGGTCTACTCTCCAATCCCCGTGTTCCATCACCCAGACCCCGTCCACACTGGCAGACACATGTCTCAGGTTGGGACGCACATGGCTGTGGCACAGACCATCTGTGTAGGTCTCACTCTGTCCTACCTGCCACAGATTGGTGGCTGTGCTCTCCTCCAAGCCCCCAAAGCTCCTCTTCTGTTCTAGCTGATCTCCCTGCTGGTGAGGGGGTTTCCCAAGATGCGGGAACCTCTCCTCTCCTTCAGCTCCCTCCCAGGGGTTGAGGTTCCATCCTGCTTCCTCTCCTCTTCCTTTTCCCTTCTTCTTTTTTTTCATCCTACCCACTTACATGAGGATCTTTCTTGTCCTTTTAGGTGTCTAATTTCCTTTGCTAGTGTTCAGCAGGTGCTCTGTATTTTTCCACTTGTATTCTTTAAAGATTTGATTTGATTTTTATTTTTTTGGCTGCGTTGGGTCTTTGTTGCTGCGTGCAGGCTTTCTCTAGTTGTGGCAAGTGGGGGTTACTCTTCGTTGCGGTGCAGAGTCTTCTCATTATGGTGGCTTCTCTTGTTGTGAAGCATGGGCTCTAGGAGCTCAGGCTGAAGTAGTTGCAGCACGCGGGCTCATTAATTGTGGCATGTGGGCTCTAGAGCACAGGCTCAGTAGTTGTGGCACACAGGCTTAGTTGCTCTTTGGCATGTGGGATCTTCCCAGACCAGGGATTGAACCTGTGTCCCCTACATTGGCAGGTGGATTCTTATCCACTGAGCCACCAGGGAAGTCCCTGTGGATGTATTCTTGATGCATATGTGAGGAGAGGTAAACTCCCCGTCCTCCTACTCCTTCGCCATCTTGACTCCCCTGAGTAATCTTAAACTACATTCAACATTCTTTTTTAATATAAATTACTTTATTTATTATAGTAATTATATCTTTACAATCAAAGTTGTCTTTTCACTATGTTCTGTTAACAAGAAATTAAATGGTAGTTATAAGCAAATTTGTTTGCCTAGGAAACAAAAACTGTATATTCAGTTTAACAGAAATAAAAGAATTCGTGTCTGAAAATGCAAGATTGTTACATAGCCTTTGGCCTTGCAATTACAGTATAAAAAAGTTCAGTTTCAAAGTGACAATTACTTGTGCTGTTTGAGCTTTAAGGGTTGGAATGTTAAGTACAACATCAGCTCCTTAAAGACAAAGCAAAGTGATCTATGATATGTCTCCCCTGCAAGAGGGTATTTAGATATACAATTAACATGAAAATCTTGTATCAGACTTCAGTGGGAGATTCTTCAGCATACCTTCTCCAGCATATTCATAGTCCTATACCTGGTACGTACCTTGCCAACCTCACTTTCCCACATATGGAAGCACAGGTTCCCACGTACACATGGTAATAGAAAATAAAATCACTAAGTTAGCACTCTAAATTTCAGTTCTAAGTCTCCTTGTTGATATTAGTACTTAAGTATGCTGGCCGTAATAAGATAGACTGGGACCTGGGACCCTTTACCGGAGTGCTTGCACTTGCACCTGGACAAAGGTCTCCTCCAGCAACAAAATACAAAGAAACTAAATGGGACTAAAATTAGCAACACTCTTGTGCAATTGGGGCAATTATGAACAATAAACTATAAAAAGCGCACAAACTAACAGCCACTTCTTTTTTTTTTTTTTTTTTTTTTTTGCGGTACGCGGGCCTCTCACTGCTGTGGCCCTTCCCGTTGCGGAGCACAGGCTCCGGACGCGCAGGCTCAGCGGCCATGGCTCACGGGCCCAGCCGCTCTGCGGCATGTGGGATCTTCCCGGACCGGGGCACGAACCTGTGTCCCCTGCATCGGCAGGCGGATTCTCAACCACTGCGCCACCAGGGAAGCCCAACAGCCACTTCTGAGGTTCCCTGAGCAAAAGCAGGGTACTGTGCATGATCCCTGCACACAGCACCACCAAATGGGTGGGCAGACGACCTAAGCCACTCCTCTGGCTGGACCCACTGGTCTGCCCCACCTTCACTCCATTTAAGGAACCAGCTTGCTCCTGCTACCCCTTGGGGTGTGAGCAAGGGAACCTGTTACTTGTTTTTGCTCCCTCATGTCCCACCAGTCCCAATAAAGCCTTGCCTGGATTTCTCATCTGGCCTCATAAATTTCCATTGATTAAAGAGTTCAAGAACCCAGGTTGGTATCAGTAATACTACTCCACGAGATGCAGACAGCAAAAAATACATTCCAGGATTGTGGAGGTAGTTGAGGGGAAACAAAAGCACTGATGAGCTAGAATCAATAAGGATGTTAAACTGCCAACCACTAAAGTGTTAATTTGTTCCTTAGCTGAGGTTTCTCGGAAGAGGCCTGTGGTCCAAGCCACTGGTGCCTTAGGTCCTGGTAGAAAAGTTCTCCTTTAGGGTGTTTCTTCACTCTCACCAAGCCCACTCAAAGCCTAGCCAGCATTACCTCCCAAGGTCTCAGGTTCACGCCTCCAAACGCAGAAATGTTGGATGGGCTGGCATGTCCTAGGGCAGTGGGAGGGCGCTCAGAACTGGGGCACCCTAAAGCTCAGCTCTTCTCCCCACCTAGAGCAGCTAGGCAGCCCTGGTGCCACACCCCCACCCGGATTCTGTGCAGAGGCTCAGGGCCCAGGCAAGACTTGTGGAGAAGGTGGAGACCTCCAGGGCCGGCTCTCAATTATCTTATTGAGATTTTTTAAAATGTTACTTCAAAGAACTTAAGTGGAAAAGCCTTTTGCCTAACATGTGAACTGGGAAATATCAGAAATCAAAGTTTGGTTCTCAAAAAAAAAGGTTTTTCCTGTCTCTATCTACTGTAAAGGACTAGAAAGAATGACAATCCAATAGCAATAACAAATTATGGTCTCTAAGTAGCATTTAATAAGAAAAGTTTCCATAGAGAAATGGCTGATTACAAATCCAAGACAGGGAGTTCACAAAATAAGTCTGGTGCTTGAAAGCTGGAAAACTATCCACGACTACTGGGTCATGTCAAAAGGACACAGGAAGCAACTTGAAGAGTTTCTGTTGGACAAAGATGGAAAAATTTGGGCATCAGAAAAGAATATTAACTGCAATGGATTGAAATGCATCTGATGCCAGAAAAATCTGTTTACCTGTGCTTCTGGCTAAGACAGAGTAAAAGGAACTAGAGTTATCTTCCCACCTTAAACAACAGCAATAACAACAAACACAGATGAGATATATGAAATAATATTTTCTAGACACAAGACATCAGGCGACAAAGGACATTGGTTCCTGAGAGACAAGAAACAAAGGAGAAGAGCCCTACAAAACCGTCCAAGCTTACTTCTTTGACAGAGTTTTCAGGTCAAGGCACAATAAAAGCATTTGCAAAACCCAACATCCATTTCTGATTAAAAACACTCACCAAACTGGAAATAGAAAGGAGCTTCCTCATCTGCAATGTTAACAGTAGGTTTTACAGCTAACATCATGCTTGATGATAAAAGACAAAATGCTCTACAATCAGGAGCAACACAGGGATGTCACTCTCATTACTTCTATTCATAATTTTAGTGGAGGTTCTAGTCACTGCAATAAGGCAAGAAAAAGAGAGAAAAGGCATCAAGGTTGGTAAGGAAAAAGTAAAACTACCTTTATTTGCAACCAACACGATATTCTTTATAGGAAAATCTGATGGAATCTATGAAAAGGTTACTAGAACTAGAAAGTAAGCTTAGCAAGATTGCAGTATGCCACTAGGTTGCAGTCAGCCACTATAATTCGGAAAAGGCAAGGAAATGGATTCTAATCTAGAGTCAGCGTGAGTTCGGCTCAGTGAAACAATTTTTTTGGACTTCTGGCCTCCAGAACTATAAGAGAACAAATTTATGTTTTTTTAAGCCACTGAATTTCAGCAGCAATACACCTATTAAAATTATTTAAATAATTTTTTAAAAGATAATACAAAATGCTGGTGAAATGTGAGGCAACTAGAGCTCTCATACTTTGGAAAACAGTTTGTCAGTTTCTATAAAGTTGAACATACACTTATCATATGACTCAGCAATCTCACTTCTAGGTTACTCAATAGAAATGAAAATATATGTCCATACAAAAAGCTGTATGAAAATTTTACAGCAGCTTTATTCATAATAACCCGTAATTGGAAACACAAATGTCCACCCACTGATAAATGAATAAACAAATTTTGGTATACATTTTTCTTAAAAAACCCCACTACCGTTACATGCAATAATGTAGATGAATCTCAAAAACATTATGCTAAGTGAAATAAGCAAGACAGAAAAAGGATACATAGTGTATAATTCCCTTTATACAACAAACAAGAAAATGCAAAACTATATGGACAGAAATCAAATCAGTGGTTCCCTGGTGCAGGGAGTAGAAGGAGGAGGAAGGGATTGACTGCCAAGGGGCACAAGGGAACTTTTTGTGGTGATGTAAATGTTCTACATCTCGATTTTTCTGGCAATTACATGACTGTAGGCCAAGATTCAACAAACAACATTGAAAACAGGTGTATTCTACTGTAAGTAAATTATGCTTCAATAAACCTGAATTTTAAAAATGAGTACATCTCTGAAAAAACAGCAATTAGTATAATCATTCATATTTAAAAATGAAAGGAGAAAGGGACTTCCTTCATGGTCCAGTGGTTAAAACTCTGCGCTCCCAGTGCAGGGGGCCTGGGTTTGATCCCTGGTCAGGGAACAAGATCTCACATGCCGCAACTAAAAGATCCTGCATGCTGCAACGGGGATCCCGCGTGCCACAACTAGGACCCAGTGCAGCCAAATAAATTAATACGTATTTTTTCTAAAAATTAAGGGGGGCCCAGTCTTACCTAAGGGGCCCCACACTTTTTAAAAAATGAAAGGAGAAAAATCACATGGTCGTCTAAATAGATGCAGAAGTTTCATGAAATTCAACAACCATTCATAATAAAAATTTGCAGCAAATTAGGATAGAAGGGAACTCAATCTGATACTGGATTTCTATCAAATATCTCCAGCTTACCACCATTCCAAATGATGAAATAGTGAAAAAAATTTTCCTTTTGAGATCATGAATAGGACAATGGTTCTGGTATCATCCCTTCTATTTGAGTTTTTTAAGAGATCATAAACAATCAAGAGTGGTTAAAAAAATAAAGGCATAAGGATTTAATGAAAGGAATCACATTATTTGTAGGTGATATGCTTCTGTATATACACAATCCAGCATATTCTACTGATAATTATTAGAATTAATGAGTTAGTGAAATTGATAGCTGTAAAACTGATATAAAATAATTTGTTTTCCTATATATCAGCCACAAACTATCAAAAAGTGAAATAAAAGAGACACCATTTATAATAGCATCAAAAATATGCAGTCCTTAAGAATAAATCTAACAAAGATGTTCAAGGCCTTGATGAAGAAAATTATAAAACTTTATTGGCAGATATTTAAAAATTTTAAATAATTGGAGAGAGAGACCATATTCACAAATTAGAAACCTAAAACTTGTAAGTATGTTCAATTACCCCCAAAAGATTTACCAATTCAGTGCAATCCCAACAGGTTGTTTGCTGAAGTTAACAGGTTGATACTAAAATTTGTATCAGTGTGCGTAGGGTCAAGAATAGTGAGGACAATAATGAAATAGAAGTATATGGGAGGAATTGCTCTCTAAGATACCAAGCCTTATGATAAAGATAGAATAGTTATGACATGTGTTGTTGCAAGATTACATAAACAGATGAGTGAAATGAATTGAAGAGCCCAAACACATACCTATGTGTAATTGGCCACTTAATATATGACAGTTTTAGCATGGCAGATCACTGAGGAAAGCATGAGCTACTCAATGAATGGAATTTGGACAGTTGGATACCATATGGAAAAGAAAAAAAGAAACTGGATCCTGCATCAGTCTGTTTAGAAGAAGTTATGCTATAGTTAACAACCCCAATATCTCAATTGTTCTCAAATTTTAGCTCACATAGGAATCATCTGGAGGACTAATTGAAACACATTTCCTGGCCTCACCCCCAGAGACACAAAAAATGTTTGAATAAATAAGTAAATGGGTGAGAATAGATAAATCACTCATGCAGTTATTATAGAAACTCTGTCTTCAAGGAAGTGGAACATAACTTCCTTCCAAAGAGGACAGTACAGGAAGGTTTAAAGAAAAAAAAAGAATAACTTGACAGTGGAGAAACATGACAACACATGTCAGCCAGGTGATTCAGGTCAACATCAATAGTTGTAAATTATGTTGATAGTATGTACCCTTGAAACAATGTAATGAAAACAGCACTTTACCTCTGTGGTCTTCCTCCCAAAACCCCATAACCCCAGCCTAGTAATGAGAAAAACATCAAAAAAATCACAATAAGGGGAGATTCTACAAAATGCCTGACCAGTATTCCTCAAAACTATCAAGATCATCAAAAATAAGGAAAGTCTGAGAGTGTCACAGCAAAAAGGAGCCTAAGGAGGACATGACAACTAAGTGTAATTTGTCATGGATGGGATCCTGGAATGGAAAAAACTTAAGAAATTATTCTGAATAAAGTATGAACTTTAGTTAATAATAATTTATCAATATTGGTTCATTGTGTGAATGCAAGATGTTCATACTATGGGTTGAGTTGTATGGTAACTGTACTATTTTTGCAACTTTTAAAATAAAAATTTATTTTAAAAATGAGTCCTGGCCCAATATAAGGAGTTAGCTTTAATTTTAAGCAGAAGAGCATTATATGTGTTTAAATATTTTCATAGAACAGTTAGGATTTCTTTGATTTATAAAACATTTTCTCATATTCTTATTTTCATTTATATTTCCTTTTTGTAAAAAAAAAAAATAGTCCTTTCTTTTCCTGTTTTTTTCTGTAAGCTATAGGAAAAAAATGAGACAGACTTTGAAATGGACCAAAAAGTTTACTGAATGTCCTTTTGGGTTATTTAAGCCTTTCATTGTCTTTCAGCCATTTCACAGTTCTGAAAGTTGTAAAAAATTGTTAATAATGCAAGCTGTTCTTATTTACAGAAATGCAAATAAATTGTGTCTGGGGAGTGCAATTGATTCTGCATTCCTATGAATAGAAACTTTGTGCATCTATTTGTAGATCCAGATTTCCGCATTCTGGATTTGCCTATATATGTGTGGTCCTTTGAATTTTCCTGTGAGTTGATTTTAAAATCTTACTTTTTCCCTCATTAGTTAATAAGTTAAATAAAATCCTTGGCATGCATTCATTTTATATTTCTATGAGAGCCATGGTCTTACCTGTTTTCTTTATTCCTTAACAAGGCCTTTGTGTTTCTCTCATTTTTTGAATCATTCAAATATTTTATTAGGCTTTTAATTTTTCTTATATGATATTCAGAAATTTAAAATACTTTTGTAACTCAAGTATCACAATATTTTCTGTGTCATTTATGCCATTGAGGAAAACATAAAAAAACCTTTACCATTCAGAGACCAGCTAGATCTCGCATATTTTTATTCTAATTATATTTTTCAGTAAATTCCTTCTATCAAAAAAATGCATGCAGATAGTATATATGTCAAATGGGAGGGGCAATTTTTATCATCAAAAGGCAGGGCCCTATACAACTCCTTCCTAAAATGGAGTACCATATCTAGAGGAAACCTCTTTCAAGTTCCCTTGTTTTTCCTGGAATTTACCTCTACATTTCCAAATTAAATGAAACAAAAGCAAAAGCAAATTTATGCTGCTATTTTTCTACTTTAAGATATTAAATATTGACAATGTTTTATCCATGGTTTCATTTGTTTTTAATTTAGGAATTATTTGGTACAATGGTTCGGAAGCATATCTTGGTCTCCTTTGTAAAATGCAGAAAGTACTAGTAACTACCTATGGACTTGTGAGGATTAAATGAGCTAAAGAATAAAAAGCACTTAGAACACTGGCAAATTTTAAACACTATACAAGTATTAGACATTATTATACTATTATTGTCATTATTTTTTATCTCCATTCTCAATCCAACCATCAATACCCCTCCTCCCCTCCCCCCACACCAGTGATACCATTCTCCTGGATTCATTTTTATTATACCATTGCTTTTTAAAAACAAATATTACAAATACGTATCCCTAAAATATCTGCCTAGTCTCCCGTAGTTAAATATTTTTATCATACCCTTGTTTGGAAGCTTCATCTATCTTAATACACGTGACTGAAGTTCTTAATTTTCATTGTTCTTTGGGATGCCATTGTGTGACTTTACTACAATTTATTTATCCATTATTCTGTCAGTTGTCCTATGGTCGCCACTCCTACTACACTGCCTTTCTCTCACAGCCTGCACCCATGCCTTCATAGGGAGTTCCCTCTGATCAGTGGACAAAGGAAAAGAAAATTTGGGCCTGGTTTGCAGATGGTTCTGCACAATATGGAGGCATCACTGGAAGTGTTTCAGTAAGAACAATACAGATTCTGTATCTGTGGCTCCAGTCAGATATCCAGTAGTACAAATTAGCTTCAAGTTATACATACTTAACAAAAGAGGTTGAGGAGCGAGGAAGCGGCGGGGCCCAGGGGGAGAGGGAAGGAGAAGAAACAAAGAATTGAACATGCATGCAGGCTTTTCCATACCACCTTCAGTGCTAACCTGCTTCAGAGGGAAAGTAAAAGTAGGCAAGAATGAGCAGCCATGGATTATTGAACTGTTACCAGCACCATGCTTTTCAGCAACATTTCAGCAGAGTTTGAAACACTTCTTACAGCAAAACCATTACAACAGACTCCCCAAACGACCTTTAACCACCTCAAGCTAACATCCAATTAATTTTAAACATTGGTATCAAATTAAATTTAAACAATTAGAAAAAGTAAAAATGATAGACCACTTATGCCTCTACAGTGTGATTAACCTTTTTCTTAGATGCTTGCATCACCTAGGAGTCTAATCACTTTTGACGGTTCAATAAAATTTCCATTTCTAATGGTGATCTTGCCACATCTGGCAGGAGACAATACAGTAATGCTGAAAAAGCCTCTATGCAGTCCTGTTAGTGTCTTAAAGAGCCTAAAAACTGGGACCAGTAAAATCCACAGAAATTCACCCTTGCCTTTAAGAACTTTCAAAAACTGTTTAAAAAACAAACCAACAAACAAAAAACACAACAGGGCAGGAACCTAAATTCTGAGACCAACTGTAAAAGTCAGATCTGGTGGTTCTCAGTGACAATGGGGGAATTTCCAATAGGGGTGGGATGGGAAGGTGTGGGGTGGTCAGAGATGGTTTCTCTTGTTGGCTTTTATGTCTCACTGATTTTCATCTTCCACATCCTGCAGCGCTTCTTTATTCTGCTCTTCAACATCAACCTGCATGTCTGAAGTCCATAGTGTCCTGGGCATCACTGGAAGTGGATAGTTGCAGCACTACTCCTCCTCTCTGGGACATCCCTGAAGGACTTAGGCGAAGGGAAATCCTTCCTGTAGAACTTTAGCAGTGCACCTAGTTGTTCACTTTGTTTGGAAGAAGAAATGGCCAGATGTGAGGTTATATACCTATTCATGGGCTGTGGCCATTGGTTTGGCTGGATGGTCAGGGAATTGGAAGGAACGTGATTGGAAAATTGATGACAAGGAAATCTGGGGAAGAGATACATGGATATATTTTCTGAATGAGCAAAAAATGTGAAGGTATTTGTGTCCATGTGATTTCTCACCAAAGGGTGACTTCAGCAGAGGAGAATTTCAATAATCAAGTGGATAAGGTAACCTGTTCTGTGGAAACCAGTCAGTATCTTTCTCTAGCCACCTCTGTCATCAACCAATGGGCTCGTGAACAAAGTTGTCATGGTAGCAAAGATGGGGGTTACATGCGGGCTCAGCAGCATGGACTTCTACTCACCAAGCCCGACCTGGCTATGGCCATTGTTGAATGCCCAATCTGCCAGCAGTAGAGGCCAACACTGAGTCCTTGATATAGCACCATTCCCATGGTGATCAGGCAGTTTGATGCTTTATCCACCATTATAGTATTCCACACAGCATTGTTTGTGATCAAAGAACTCACTTCACAGCAAATGAAGTGTGGCTATGGGCCCATGCTCATGGAATTTGTTGGTCTTACCATATTTCTCACAATCCTGAAGTAGCCAGCTTGACAGAATGGCCTTTTGAAGATCTAGTTACATTGCCAACTAGGTGAATACCTAGCAGGGCTGAGGCAAGTTTCTCCCTAAGGCTGTATATGCTCTGAATCAGCATCCAATATACAGTTCAGTTTTTCCCATAGCCAAAATTCACAGGTCCAGGAATCAAGGGGAGGAAATGGGAAATAGTGGCACCCTCCACTATTACCCCTAGTAACCCACGAGCAAAATTTTTGCTTCCTGTTCCTGCAAACTTACATTCTACTGGACTAGAGGTCTTTGTTCCAGAGGGAGGAAAACTTTCACCAGAAGACACAATGATTCCATTGAACTGGAAGTTAAGATGGTCACTTTGAGTTCCTCATGACTCTGTATCATCAGGCAAAGAAGAGTTATGATGTTGGCTGGGTGATTGATCCTGACTACCAAGGGGAAATTAAACAGTTACTCCAAGTGGACATAAAGAAGAGTATGTCTGGAATACAGGAGATCCCTTAGGATGTCTTTAGTATTACCGTGTCCTGCAATTAAGGTCAGTGGAAAACTACAACAAGCAAATCCAGGCAAGATTACTAATTGCCCAGACCCTTTAGGAATGAAGGTTTAGGTCACCCAACCACATCAGAAACTGATACCAGCTGAGGTGCTTGTTGAAAGCAAAGGGAATACAAAATGGGTAGTAGAAGATTGTTATAAATACCAACTATGACCAAGTGAAGAGTTATAGAAATGAGGACTGTAATATTATGAGTTCATTTTTTGGTTATGAATATGTTTTCTTCCTTATCTTATACTCTTATCATGTAACATAAGATGTATTGATTTTACATCATAGTATTTAAGTTACAAGATATCAGGAAGAGTAAACATTCCTCAAGGACATTACCTACTCTTTTGTGGAAGGGCTTAGTGAGTTTTTGATTGTAGGCAGGATACTTGTATCATTTGGGGTAGAAGTATGACCTTGTTACTATCTTTATTTAGAGATTGAATATGGTTTAAAGAGATGCATATGGGGGCCAGGTTGACAAGATTGAATATGGTTTAAAGAGATGCATATGGGGGCCAAGTTGACAAAGTGTGGTTAATTTATTGTTTCAGTTTGAATAGGCCATAGGGCGCCCTGCTATTTGGTCAAACATTATTCTGGGTATGTCTGTGAAGGTGTTTCTAGATGAGATGAACATTTGAATTGGCAGACTGAGTAAAGCAGATTACCCTGCATGATGTAAGTGGGCCTCATCCAATCAATTGAAGGCCAGAATAGAAGAAAAAGGCTGATTCTCCCATGATGAACAAGGAACTTCTGCCTGACTGTCTTAAGAGGGAACATTGGTCTTTCCCTGTCTTCAGATTCAGACTGAAACATTGGCTCTTTTTGGATCTTGAGGTTCTTTGTTTTTGTTCTGGAATTTTTACCATGGGCTCTCCTAGTTCTCAAACCTTTGAAATCGAACTGAAATTACACCATCATCTCTCCCAGTCCTCCAGCTTGTCAATTGTAGATCTTGAGACTTCTCAGCCCCCATAATCACATGAGCCAATTCCTCTTAATATAGTCATGTTCTGTTTCTATGGAGAACCCCGAATAATACAGTAGACAATCATATATATAAATGATGAGAGTTGTATTTTTTTTAATTTTATTTAATTTATTTTTTTATACAGCAGGTTCTTATTAGTCATCAATTTTATACACATCAGTGTATGCATGTCAATCCCAATCACCCAATTCATCACACCCCCACCCCCACCCCACTGTGGCTTTCCCCCCTTAGTGTCCATACATTTGTTCTCTACATCTGTGTCTCAATTTCTGCCCTGAAAACTGGTTCATCTGTACCATTTTTCTAAGTTCCACATACATGCGTTAATATACGATATTTGTTTTTCTCTTTCTGACTCACTTCACTCTGTATGACGGTCTCTAGATCCATCCACGTCTCAAAAAAAGACCCAATTTCGTTCCTTTTTATGGCTGAATAATATTCCATTGTATATATGTACCACAACTTCTTTTTTTTAAGTTTTTTTAAAAATCAGCTTTATTGAAATATAATTTACATAACATAAAATTCACGCATTTAAATTGCACAATTACAAACACCACAGTCAATTCTAGAATGTTTTACTCACCTCAAAGAGAAATCTATCCCGTTAGCTATTATGTCCTATTTTATTGTCTTCATTTTGCTTGCTTTAGGTTTAGGTTGCACTTTGTTTCCTATTTTCATAATTTGGAAAGTAAGGTTGTTGATTTCAGATGTTACTTCTTTTCTAAGGGAGGCATCTACCAGTATAAATGTCCTTCTAGCTGCATCTGATAAATTTTGGTATGCTGTGTTTTCACTTTTACTCAGTTCAAAATATTTTCTAGGGCTTCCCTGGTGGCACAGTGGTTGAGAGTCCACCTGCCGATGCAGGGGACACGGGTTCATGCCCAAGTCCAGGGAGATCCCACATGCCGCGGAGTGGCTGGGCCCGTGAGCCATGGCCACTGAGCCTGCGTGTCTGGAGCCTGTGCTCTGCAATGGGAGAGGCCACAACAGTGAGAGGCTGCATACCACAAAAAAAAAAAAAAAAAATTTCTAATTTCCCTTTTGATTTCTTATTTGAGCCATTGGTTATTTAGGATTGTGTTGTTTAGTTTCTACATATTTATGAACTTACCAAATTCTATTTGTTATTGATTTCTAAATCAATTCCTTTGTGGTTTGAGAACATATTTTGTATGTTCTTTCTATTTTGTTGAGGTTTGTTTTATGTTCTAGGGTATGATCTACACTGCAGAATATTCATTGTACCACAACTTCTTTATCCATTCGTCTATTAATGGGCATTTAGGTTGCTTCCATGACCTGGCACTTGTAAATAGTGCTGCAATGAACATTGGGGTGCATGTATCTTTTGGAATTATGGTTTTCTCTGGGTATATTCCCAGTAGTGGGATTGCTGAAAAATATGGTAATTCTATTTTTAGTTTTTTAAGGAAGCTCCATACTGTTCTCCATAGTGGCTGTATCAATTTACATTCCCACCAACAGTGCAAGAGGGTTCCCTTTTCTCCACACCCTCTCCAACATTTGTTGTTTGTAGATTTTCTAATGATGCCCATTCTAACTGGTGTGAGGTGATACCTTATTGTAGTTTTGATTTGCATTTCTCTAATATTTAGTGATGTTGAGCAGCTTTTCATGTGCTTCTTGGCCATCTGTATGTCTTCTTTGGAGAAATGTCTATTTTAGTCTTCTGCCCGTTTGTGGATTGGGTTGTTTGTTTTCTTAATATTGAGCTGCATGAGCTGTTTATATATTTTGGAGATTAATCCTTAGTCCATTGATTCGTTTGCAAATACTTTCTCCCATTCTGAGGGTTGTCTTTTCGTCTTGTTAATGGTTTCCTTTTCTGTGCAAAAGCTTTGAAGTTTCATTTGGTCCCATTTGTTTATTTTTGCTTTTATTTCGCTTACTCTAGGAGGTGGATCAAAAAAGATCTTGCTGTGATTTATGTCAAAGAGTGTTCTTCCTATCTTTTCCTCTAAGAGTTTTATAGTGTCTGGTCTTACATTTAGGTCTCTAATCCATTTTGAGTTTATTCTTGTGTATGCTGTTTGGGAGTGCTCTAATTTCATTCTTTTACATGTAGCTGTCCAGTTTTCCCAGCACCACTTATTGAAGAGACTGTCTTTTCCCCATTGTATATCCTTGCCTCCTTTGTCATAGATTAGTTGGCCATAGGTACGTGGGTTTATCTCTGGGATTTCTATCTTGTTCCATTGATCTATGTTTCTGATTTTATGCCAGTACCATATTGTCTTGATTACTGTAGCTTTGTAGGATAGTCTGAAGTCAGGGAGCCTGATTCCTCCAGCTCCGTTTTTTTCCCTCAAGACTGCTTTGGCTACTTGGGGTCTTTTGTGTCTCCATACAAATTTTAAGATTTTTTGTTCTAGTTCTGCAAAAAATGTCATTGGTAATTTGATAAGGATTGCATTGAATCTGTAGATTGCTTTGGGTAGTGTAGTCATTTTCACAATATTGATTCTTCCAAACCAAGAACATGGTATATCTCTCCATCTGCTGGTATCATCTTTCATTTCTTTCATCAGTGTCTTATAGTTTTCTGCATACAGGTCTTTTTTCTCCCTAGGTAGGTTTACTCCTAGGTATATTATTCTTTTTGTTGCAATGGTAAATGGGAGTGTTTCCTTAATTTCTCTTTCAGATTTTTCATCCTTAATGTATAGGAATGACAGAGATTTCTGTGCATTAATTTTGTATCCTGCAACTTTACCAAATTCACTGATTAGCTGTAGTAGTTTTCTGGTGGCATCTTTAGGATTCTCTATGTATATTATCATGTCATCTGCAAACAGTGAAAGTTTTACTTCTTTTCCAATTTGGATTCCTTTTATTTCTTTTTCTTCTCTGACTGCCATGGCTAGAACTTCCAAAACTATGTTGAATAATAGTGGTGAGAGTGGATATCCTTGTCTTGTTCCTGATCCTAGAGGAAATGCTTTCAGTTTTTCACCATTGAGAATGATGTTTGCTGTGGGTTTGTCATATATGGCCTTTATTATGTTGAGGTAGGCTCCCTCTCTGCCCACTTGCTGGAGAGTTTTTATCATAAATCGGTGTTGAATCTTGTCAAAAGCTTTCCCTGCATCTATTGAGATGATCATATGGTGTTTCTTCTTCAGTTTGTTAATATAGGATATTACATTTATTGATTTGCATATATTGAAGAATCTTTGCATCACTGGGATAAATCCCACTTGACCATGGTGTATGATCCTTTAAATGTGTTGGTGGATTCTGTTTGCTAGTATTTTGTTGAGGATTTTTGCATCTATATTCATCAGCGATATTGGTCTGTAATTTTCTTTTTTTGTAGTATCTTTGTCTGCTTTTGGTATCACGTGATGGTGGCCTCATAGAATGAGTTTGGGAGTGTTCCTTCCTCTGCAATTTTTTGGAAGAGTTTGAGAAGGATAAGTGTTAGCTCTTCTCTAAATGTTTGATAGAATTCACCTGTGAAGCCATCTGGTCCTGGACTTCTGTTTGTTTGAAGATTTTTAAACATAATTTCAATTTCATTACTTGTGATTGGTCTGTTTATATTTTCTATTTCTTCCTGGTTCAGTCTTGTAAGGTTATACCTTTCTAAGAATTTGTCCATTTCTTCCAGGTTGTCCATTCTATTGGCATAGAGTTGCTTGTAGTAATCTCTTAGGATGCTTTGCATTTCTGCGGTGTCTGTTTTAACTTCTCCTTTTTCATTTCTAATTTTATTGATTTGAGTCCTCTCCCTCTTTTTCGTGATGAGTCTGGCTAATGGTTTATCAATTTTGTTTTTCATCTCAAAGACCCAGCTTTTAGTTTTATTGATCTTTGCTATTGTTTTCTTTGTTTCTATTTCATTTATTTCTGCTCCGATCTTTATGATTTCTTTCCTTCTACTAATTTTGGGTTTTTTTGGTTCCTCTTTCTCTACCTCCTTTAGGTGTAATGTTAGATTGTTTATTTGCGATTTTTCTTGTTTCTTGAGGTAGGTTTGTATAGCTATAAACTTCCCTCTTAGAGCTGCTTTTGCTGCATCCCATAGGTTTTGGATTGTCGTGTTTTCATTGTCATTTGTCTCTAGGTATTTTTGGAATTCCTCTTTGATTAAATCTAAATCTATCTGGTCTATTGTGTCATTTAAGCTTCTGTTTCCTTATTTATTTTCACTTTGGATGATCTGTCCATTGGTGTAAGTGAGGTGTTAAAAAGTCTCCCACTATTATTGTGTTACTGTTGATTTCCTCTTTTATAGCTGTTAGTAGTTTCCTTATGTATTGAGGTGCTCCTATGTGGGGTGCATATATATTTATAATTGTTATATCTTCTTCTTGGATTGATCCCTTGATCATTATGTAGTGTCCTGCCTTGTCTCTTGTAACATTCTTTATTTTAAAGTCTATTTTATCTGATATGAGTATTGCTACTCCAGCTTTCTTTTGATTTCCATTTGCATGGAATATCTTTTTCTATCCCCTCACTTACAGTCTGTCTGTGTCCCTAGGTCTGAAGTGGGTCTCTTGTAGACAGCATATATATGGGTCTTGTTTTTGTATCCATTCAGCACTCCTGTGTCTTTTGGTTGGAGCATTTAATCCATTCACATTTAAGGTAATTATTGATATGTATGTTCCTATGACCATTGTCTTAATTGTTTGGGGTTTGTTTTTGTAGGTCCTTTTCTTCTCTTGTGTTTCCCACTTAGAGAAATTCCTTTAGCATTTGTTGTAGAGCTGCTTTGGTGGTGCTGAATTCTCTTACCTTTTGCTTGTCTGTAAAGCTTTTGATTTCTCTATCGAACCTTAGTGAGATCCTTGCCGGGTAGAGTAATCTTGGTTTTAGGTTCTTCCCTTTCATCACTTTAAGTATATCATGTCATTCCCTTCTGGCTTGTAGAATTTCTGCTAAGAAATCAGCTGTTAACCTTATGGGATTTCCCTTGTATGTTTTTTGTCATTTTTCCCTTGCTGCTTTCAATAATTTTTCTTTGTCTTTAATTTTTCCAATTTGATTACTATGTGTCTCGATGTGTTTCTCCTTGGGTTTATCTTGTATGGGACTCACTGAATTTCCTGGACTTGGTTGGCTATTTTCTTTCCCATGTTAGGGAAGTTTTCAGCTATATTCTCTTCAAATATTTCCTCTGGTCCCATCTCTGTCTCTTCTCCTTCTGGGACCCCTATAATGTGAATGTTGTTGCATTTAATGTTGTCCCAGAGGTCTCTTAGGTGGTCTTCATTTCTTTTCATTCTTTTTTCTTTATTCTGTTCTGCAGCAGTGAATTCCACCATTTTG
The DNA here is from genome assembly GCF_005190385.1 of Monodon monoceros. Taxonomy (NCBI): domain Eukaryota; kingdom Metazoa; phylum Chordata; class Mammalia; order Artiodactyla; family Monodontidae; genus Monodon; species Monodon monoceros. Next base: position 153,997,480 of record NW_021703768.1, read on the forward strand.
TCCTCTAGGTCACTTATCCGTTCTTCTGCTTCAGTTATTCTGCTACTGATTCCTTCTAGTGTAGTTTTCATTTCAGTCATTGTATTGTTCATCTCTGTTTGTTTGTTCTTTAATTCTTCTAGGTCTTTGTTAAACATTTCTTGCAGCTTCTCGAGCTTTGCCTCCGTTCTTTTTCCGAGATACTGGATCATCTTCACTATCATTATTCTGAGTTCTTTTTCTGGAAGTTTGCCTATCTCCACTTCATTTAGTTGTTTTTCTGGGGTTTCATCTTGTTCCTTCATCTGGTACATAGCCCTCTGCCTTTTCATCTTGTCTATCTTTCTGTGAATGTGGTTTTTGTTCCACAGGCTGCAGGATTGTGGTTCTTCTTGATTCTGTTGTCTGCCCTCTGGTGGATGAAGCTATCTAAGAGGCTTGTGCAAATTTCCTGATGGGAGGGACTGGTGGTGGGTAGAGCTGACTCTTGCTCTGGTGGGCAGAGCTCAGTAAAACTTTAATCCTCTTGACTGCTGATGGGTGGGGCTGGGTTCCCTCCCTTTAGTTGTTTGGCCTGAGGCAAACCAACACTGGAGCCTACCTGGGCTCTTTGGTGGGGCTAATGGCAGAGTCTGGGGGGGCTCATGCCAAGGAGTACTTCCCAAAACTTCTTGTGCCAGTGTCCTTGTCCCCACAGTGAGCCACAGCCACCCTCCATCTCTGCAGGACACCCTCCAACACTAGCAGTTAGGTCTGGTTCAGTCTCCTATGGGGTCACTTCTTCTTCCCCGTGGGTCCCAGTGCGCACACTACTTTGTTTGTACCCTCCAAGAGTGGAGTCTCTGTTTCCCCCAGTCCTGTCAAAGTCCTCCAATCAAACCCCATTAGCCTTCAAAGTCTGATTTTCTAGGAATTCCTCCTCCTGTTGTCAGACCCCCAGGTTGGGAAGCCTGTTGTGGAGCTCAGAACCTTCACTCCAGTGAGTGGACTTCTGTGGTATAAGTGTTCTCCAGTCTGTGAGTCACCCACCCAGCTGTTATGGGATTTGATTTTACTGTGATTGCACCCCTCCTACCTTCTCACTGTGGCTTCTGCTTTGTCTTTGGATGTGGGGTATCTTTTTTCATGAGTTGCAGTGTCTTCCTGTTGATGATTGTCCAGCAGCTATTTGTGATTCTGGTGTTCTCAGAAGAGGGAGTGAGAGCACATGCTTCTACTCCACCATCTTGGTTCAGGCTCCTCTCTCCGTAAAGGGGACATCCTCAAGGCTGCCCATGGAATAGCAGTTGTCTCCAGGGTTGACAGCTCTGGTGAGTACCTGATGCAAATGCATCTCTGGAGCCCCGGCTGGCCAGGTGAATGCACTAGAGACTCAATGAGCCCCACTCTCTGCTCTCTTCCACCCACAAGAGTGCTTCCCACTCCACCTCCCTCAGGACCCACCCCGCTGTGGCTCAGGCGTAAGGCCTCGCCCCCCTTTTGCCTTCCCCCCTCCTGGTCCCAGGCGTGGGAGCTCCTCAACTGCTTCCGCCACAGCTGCTGCCATCGCCAGGATCACCACTTGGCTGTGGAAGTGCCCAGATGCTCCCCGATAGTTGTATATTTTTAAATTAGATTATTATGCTTATTTTTCTTGCACTGACTAGGGCCCCCTACAGGGAGTGATAATTGGAATTATAGTTGACCCTTGAAAAACACAGCTTTGAAATCATGGGTCCACTTATACACAGACTTTTTTTTCAGTGAATTCGTACTACAGAACTACACAGTCTGTGGTTGGTTCAGTCTGTGGATGCAGGTCAGTCGTTAAACATAAAGTTATACATGTGAAGGGGGTCAGTGTCCCTAAACCCTGTATTGTTAAGGATCAACTGTATTGTCTTCTTCTGGTTTTAAAGGAAATAAACACTTGAAATGACTCATCACTGAATACAATTTTTTCTGGAGGATGTTGGTAGATAATTTTATCAGGTTAAAGAAGATCCATGGATTACTAAGTTTATAAAATTATGAATGAATATTGGATATTCTCAAATGTTTTTTCACATCCATTTAGATAATGTTTTTTCCTTTAATCTGTTAATGCCATGAATTACATTAATAATTTCCTAAGTCCTTAATCTGCTAAAGTGCATTTCTGGGACAAACCATTCTTGATAATGATATTTTTATGTTCTTCAGCTTGCAAATGTTTGATGAGGATTTTTGTATTTGTGCTCCTTGGTTTGGATGTAAATTTTATTTCTTGTCCTAGGTAATTATTAGTATTTATATTATATAAAATATATATAATATATTTTATAATATGTTATAAAATATATTGTAAGATGTTTTCTTTGTCTATTTTGAATTTTTGTGAAGAATATGTTCTGCTGCAACAGGTGCTTCTGTATTATGCATCAGTTTAGTGTGATGTGGAAGGTTTCTTGGTTCATAGGAGATTTTTTCCTCTAGCACATTAATATGTTAGTCTTAACTAACAGGATTCTGAGTGAAGGTAAACCAACACAGCTGAGAGCAGTGCAATTGGAGAAAATAGGACTGTTCCTGATATGCCTTTAATTCTCACAATCTCTCTCCTAACTCAGTGTGGCCGCCTGCTTTCTCTCTCAGAAACACTTCTGAGTCTTCATGACTCAGTGGCATCAACCCTTCATCAATTTCTCTTTATCCAACGTACCTTCACCCTTTTTTTTTTTTTTTGGTCACACCACAGGGCTTATGGGATCTCAGTTCCCTGGCCAGGAATTGAACCCTGGCCACAGCAGTGAAAGTGCTGAATCCTAACCACTAGGCCACCAGAGAACTCCCACTTTCATCTTTCTTAATAGGAGAAGTTCTCTCTCTCTCTCACTTTCTCTCTCTCTCTCTCATGCGTGTGCATATATAGGTATCTAATAACTAATTATGTCTTTTAAATTATGCTGTTTTTTATTAGGATTGTTCCAAACCTGCTAAGGTTTGAGTGTTCTGTTCAAATCCTATTCTTCCCATAACTCCAGTTATTTTTTGTCTGAATTTTTACTCAACAGAAGATTTTTCAGAGATATCTATACTGTACTCCCGCAGAAGCACCTATATTCACTCCTTGATTAATTTGTGTCACCTGTCTGTACCTGAAGTCTCCAATTGCTGCCTCCTCTGCCTGGTAGATATCAACATTGCTTTATCACACTTTTCATTCAGTCTCTGCCCAAGTACCACCTGCCGTAGAGATCTACATATCAAACTGGTTATCCACTTGCAAAAAATTGAAGCTGAACCTCTGCCACACCTCTGAGGTGTACCTCAGAGATATCACAGGTTTGGTTCCAGACCAATGCAATAAAGTGAATATTGCAGGAAAGAAGTCACACAACTTTTTTTGGTTTTCCAGTACATATAAAAGTTTTGTTCACCCCATACTGTAATCTATTACGTGTGTAATAGCATTATGTCAAAACAATGTACATACCTTCATTAAAAAATACCTTATTGCTGGGCTTCCCTGGTGGCGCAGTGGTTGAAAGTCTGCCTGTCGATGCAGGGGACACGGGTTCATGCCCCGGTCCAGGAAGATCCCACATGCCACAGAGTGGCGGGGCCCATGAGCCATGGCCACTGAGCCTGCGCATCCTGAGCCTGTGCTCCACAACGGGAGAGACCACAACAGTGAGAGGCCCACGTACCGCAAAAAAAAAAAAAATCCTTATTGCTAAAAAATGATAAACATCATCAGCCTTCAGCAAGTCATAATCTTTTTGCTGGTGGAGGCTTTTGCCTTGATGTTGATGGCTGCTGACCAATCAGGGTGGTGTTTGCCGAAGTTTGGGGATGGCTGTGGTAATTTCTTAAAATAAGGCAATGATGAAGTTTGCCACATTCATTGACTTCCTTTCACAAATGATTTCTCTGTAGCATGCAATGATAGCATTTTACTTGGAGTAGAGATTCTTTAAAAATTGGAATCAATCCTCTCAAACCCTGCCACTGCCTTATCAAATAAGTTTATGTAATATGTAATATTCTTAATCCTCTGTTGTCATTTCAACAATCTTCACAGCATCTTTACCAGGAATAGATTCCATCTCAAGAAACCACTTTCCTTGCTCATCCACATGAAACAACGCTTCCTCCATTAAAGTTTTACCGTGAGATTGCAGCGATTCAATCACATATTCAGCCTCCACTTCTAATTTTAATTCTCTTCCTATTTCTGCCACATCTGCAGTGACTTCCTCCACTAAAATCTTGAACCTCTCCAAGTCATCCGTAGGGTTGGAATCAACTTCTTCCAAACTATTGTTAATGTTGATATTTTGACATCTTCCCATGAATCACAAATATTCTTAATAGCATCTAAAATGGTGAATACTTTTCAGAAGGTTTTCGACTTACTTTGCCCAAATCCATAAGAGGAATCACTATTTATGGCAACTATAGACTTGCAAGACGTACTTATTAAATAATAAGACTTGAAAGTTCAAATTACTCCTTCTTCCATGGGCTGCAGAATGGATGTTGTGTTAAAGGCATGAAAACAATATTAATCTCATTGTACATCTCCATCAGAGCTCAGGGGTGACCAGATGTATTGTCAATGAGCAATAATATTTTGAGAAGAATCTTTTCTTTCTGAGTGGTGGGTTTCAACCGTGGGCTTAAAATATTCAGTAAACCGTGGGGTAAATAGTTGTGTTGTCATCCAGGCTTTGTTGTTCCATTTATAGAACATAAGCAGAGTAGATTTAGTGTAATTTTTAAGGGCCCTAGGATTTGGGGAATAGTAAATAAGCTCTGGCTTCAACTCAAACTCACCAGATGACTGATTCTTCCAGCTCTGTTTTTCTTTCTCAGGATTGCTTTGGCTATTTGGGGTCTTTTGTGTTTTCGTACAAACGTAAAATTTTTTTGTACTACATCTGTGAAAAACACCATGGTAATTTGATATGGATTGCTTTGAATCTGTAGATAACCTTGGGTAATCATTTTGACAATATTGATTCTTCCAGTCCAAGAACATGGTATATCTGTCCATCTGTTTTTGTCATCTTTGGTTTCTTTTTTATTTAACATCTTTATTGGAGTATAATTGCTTTACAATGGTGTGTTAGTTTCTGCATTATAACAAAGTGAATCAGTTATACATATACATATGTTCCCATATCTGTTCCCTTTTGCGTCTCCCTCCCTCCCACCCTCCCTATCCAACCTCTCTAGGTGGTGGTCACAAAGCACTGAGCTGATCTCCCTGTGCTATGCGGCTGCTTCCCACTAGCTATCTATTTTACGTTTGGTAGTGCATATATGTCCATGCCACTCTCTCGCTTTGTCACAGCTTACCCTTATCCCTCCCCATATCCTCAAGTCCATTCTCTAGTAGGTCTGTGTCTTTATTCCCGTCTTGCCCCTAGGTTCTTCAGGACCATTTTTTCCCCTTAGGTTCCATATATATGTGTTAGCATACGGTATTTGTTTTTCTCTTTCTGACTTACTTCACTCTGGATGACAGACACTAGGTTCATCCACCTCACTACAAATAACTCAATTTCATTTCTTTTTATGGCTGACTAATATTCCATTGTATATATGTGTCACATCTTCTTTCTCCATTCATCTGTTGATGGACACTTAGGTTGCTTCCATGTCCTGGCAATTGTAAATAGAGCTGCAATGAACATTTTGGTACATGACTCTTTTTGAACTATGATTTTTTCAGGGTATATGCCCAGTCGTGGGATTGCTGGGTCCTATGATAGTTCTATTTGTAGTTTTTTAAGGAAACTCCATACTGTTCTCCATAGTGGCTGTATCAACTTACATTCCCACCAACAGTTCAAGAGGCTTCCCTTTTCTCCACACCCTCTCCAGAATTTATTTTTTGTAGATTTTATGATAATGGCCTTTCTGACCGGAATGAGATGATATCTCATTGTAGTTTTGATTTGCATTTCTCTAATGATTAATGATGTTGAGCATCCTTTCATGTGTTTGTTGGCAATCTGTATATCTTCTTTGGAGAAATGTCTATTTTGGTCTTCTGCCTATTTTTGGATTGGGTTGTTTGTTTTTCTGATATTGAGCTGCATGAGCCACTTGTAAATTTTGGAGATTAATCCTCTGTCAGTTGCTTCATTTGCAAATATTTTCTCCCATTCTGAGGGTTGTCTTTTTGTCTTGTTTATGGTTTCCTTTGCTGTGCAAAATCTTTCCAGTTTCAATAGGTCCCATTTGTTTATTTTGTTTTTATTTCCATTTCCCTAGGACGTGGGTCAAAAAGGATCTTGCTGTGATTTATGTCATAGAGTGTTCTGCCTATGTTTTCCTCTAAGAGTTTTATAGTGTCCAGCCTTACATTTAGGTCTTTATCCATTTTGAGTTTATTTTTGTGTATGGTGTTAGGGAGTGTTCTAATTTCATACTTTTAAATGTACCTGTCCAGTTTTCCCAGCACCACTTATTGAAGAGGTTGTCCTTTCTCCACTGTACATTTCTGCCTCCTTTATCAAAGATAAGGTGACCATAAGTGCATGGGTTTATCTCTGGGCTTTCTATCCTGTTCCATTGATCTACATTTCTGTTTTTGTGCCAGTACCATACTGTCTTGATTACTGTAGCTTTGTAGTATGGTCTGAAGTCAGGGAGCCTGATTCCTCCAGCTCCATTTTTCGTTCTCAAGATTGCTTTGGCTATTCGGGGTCTTTTGTGTTTCCATACAAATTGTGAAATTTTTTGTTCTAGTTCTGTGAAAAACGCCAGTGGTAGTTTGACAGGGATTGCATTGAATCTGTAGATTGCTTTGGGTAGTAGAGTCATTTTCGCAATGTTGATTCTTCCAATCCAAGAACATGGTATATCTCTCCATCTGCTGGTATCATCTTTAATTTCTTTCATCAGTGTCTTATAATTTTCTGCATACAGGTCTTTTGTCTCCTTAGGTAGGTTTATTCCTAGATATTTTATTCTTTTTGTTGCAATGGTAAGTGGGAGTGTTTCCTTAATTTCTCTTTCAGATTTTTCATCATTACTGTATAGGAATGCCAGAGATTTCTGTGCATTAATTTTGTATCCTGCTACTTTACCAAATTCGTTGATTAACTCTAATAGTTTTCTGGTAGCATCTTTAGGATTCTCTATGTATAGTATCATGTCATCTGCAAACAGTGACAGCTTTACTTCTTCTTTTCTGATTTGGATTCCTTTTATTTCTTTTTCTTCTCTGATTGCTGTGGCTAAAACTTCCAAAATTATGTTGAATAAGAGTGGTGAGAGTGGGCAACCTTGTCTTCTTTCTGATCTTGGTGGAAATGCTTTCAGTTTTTCACCATTGAGGACAATGTTGGCTGTGGGTTTGTCATATATGGCCTTTATTACGTTGAGGAAAGTTCCCTCTATGCCTGCTTCCTGCAGGGATTTTATCATAAATGGGTGTTGAATTTTGTTGAAAGCCTTCTCTGCATCGATTGAGATGATCATATGGTTTATCTCCTTCAGTTTGTTAATATGGTGTATCACATTGATTGATTTGCCTATATTGAAGAATCCTTGCATTCCTGGGATAAACCCCATTTGATCATGGTGTATGATTCTTTACATGTGCTGTTGGATTCTGTTTGCTAGTATTTTGTTTAGGATTTTTGCATCTATGTTCATCACTGATGTTGGTCTCTAATTTTCTTTCTTTGTGACAACTTTGTCTGTTTTTGGTATCAGGGTGATGGTGGCCTCGTAGAATGAGTTTGGGAGTGTTCCTCCCTCTGCTATATTTTGGAAGAGTTCGAGAAGGATTGGTGTTAGCTCTTCTCTAAATGTTTGATAGAATTCACCTGTGAAGCCATCTGGTCCTGGGCCTTTGTTTGTTGGAAGTTTTTTTTTTTTTTTCTGTACGCAGGCCTCTCACTGTTGTGGCCTCTCCCGTTGCAGAGCACAGGCTCCAGACGCGGAGGCTTAGTGGCCATGGCTCACAGGCCCAGCCTCTCTGAGGCATGTGAGATCTTCCCCGACTGCGGCATGCATCCGTGTCACCTGCATCGGCAGGCAGACTCTCAACCACTGTGCCACCAGAGAAGCCCTGTTGGAAGATTTTTAATCACAGTTTCAATTTCAGTGCTTGTGATTGGTCTGTTTGTATATTCTATTTCTTTCTGGTTCAGTCTTGGAAGGTTGTGCATTTCTAAGAATTTGTCCATTTCTTGCAGGTTGTCCATTTTATTGGCATAGAGTTGCCTGTAGTAATCTCTCATGATCCTTTGTATTTCTGCAGTGTCAGTTGTTACTTGTCCTTTTTCATTTCTAATTCTATTGATTTAAATTCTCCCTTTTTTTCTTGATGAGACTTCTCCCTTTTTTTCTTGATGAGTCTGGTTAATGGTTTATCAATTTTGTTTATCTACTCAAAGAACCAGCTTTTAGTTTTATTGATCTTTGCTATCATTTCCTTAATTTCTTTTTTATTTATTTCTGCTCTGATCTTTATGATTTCTTTCCTTCTGCTAACTTTGGGGGGTTTTTTTGTTCTTTCTCTAATTGCTTTAGGTGCAAGTTTAGGTTTTTTATTTGAAATGTTTCCTGTTTCTTAAGGTAGGTTTGTATAGCTCTAAACTTCCCACGTAGAACTGCTTTTGCTGCATCCCATAGGTTTTGGGTCGTCGTGTCTCCATTGTCATTTGTTTCTAGGTATTTTTTGATTTCCTCTTTGATTTCTCCAGTGATCACTTCGTTATTAAGTAGTGTATTGTTTAGCGTCCATGTGTTTGTATTTTTTACAGATCTTTTCCTGTAATTGATATCTAGTCTCATAGTGTTGTGGTCGGAAAAGATACTTGATACGATTTCAATTTTCTTAAATTTACCAAGGCTTGATTTGTGACCCAAGATATGACCTATCCTGGAGGATGTTCCATGAGCACTTGAGAAAAATGTGTATTCTGTTGGTTTTGGATGGAATGTCCTATAAATATCAATTAAGTCCATCTTGTTTAATGTATCATTTAAAGCTTGTGTTTCCTTATTTACTTTTATTTTTGATGATCTGTCCATTGGTGAAAGTGGGGTGTTAAAGTCCCCTACTATGATTGTGTTACTGTCGATTTCCCCTTTTGTTGCTGTTAGCATTTGCCTTATGTATTGAGGTGCTCCTATGTTGGGTGCATAAATATTTACAGTTGTTATATCTTCTTCTTGGATCGATCCCTTGATCGTTATGTAGTGTCCTTCTTTGTCTCTTCTGGTAGTCTTTATTTTAAAGTCTATTTTGTCTGATATGAGAATTGCTACTCCAGCTTTCTTTTGGTTTCCATTTGCATGGAATATCTTTTTCCATCCCCTTACTTTCAGCCTGTATGTGTCTCTAGGTCTGAAGTGGGTCTCTTGTAGACAGCATATATATGGGTCTTGTTTTTGTATCCATTTAGGCAGTCTGTGTCTTTTGGTGGGAGCATTTAATCCATTTACATTTAAGGTAATTATTGATATTTATGTTCCTATTCCCATTTCTTAATTGTTTTGGGTTTGTTATTGTAGGTCTTTTCCTTCTCTTGTGTTTCTGGCCTAGAGAAGTTCCTTTAGCATTTGTTGTAAAGCTGGTTTGGTGGTGCTGAACTCTGTCAGCTTTTGCTTGTCTGTAAAGGTTTTAATTTCTCCATCAAATCTGAATGAGATCCTTGATGGGTAGAGTAATCTTGGTTGTAGGTTTTTCTCCTTCATCACTTTAAATATGTCCTGCCAGTCCCGTCTGGCTTGCAGAGTTTCTCCTAAAAGATCAGCTGTTAACCTTATGGGGATTCCCTTGTGTGTTATTTGTTGTTTTTCCCTTGCTGCTTTTAATATATTTTCTTTGTATTTAATTTTTGACAGTTTGATTAATATGTGTCTTGGTGTGTTTCTCCTTGGATTTATCCTGTATGGGACTCTCTGTGTTTCCTGGACTTCATTAACTATTTCCTTTCCCATATTAGGGAAGTTTTCAACTATAATGTCTTCAAATATTTTCTCAGTCCCTTTCTTTTTCTCTTCTTCTTCTGGGACCCCTGTAATTCGAATGTTGGTGCATTTAATGTTGTCCCAGAGGTCTCTGAGACTGTCCTCACTTCTTTTCATTCTTTTTTCTTTTTCCGGCTCTGCAGTATTTTTTTCCATTATTTTATCTTCCAGGTCACTTATCCGTTCTTCTGCCTCAGTTATTCTGCTATTGATCCCTTCTAGAGAATTTCTAATTTCATTTATTGTGTTGTTCATCATTGTTTGTTTGCTCTTTAGTTCTTCTAGGTCCTTGTTAAATGTTTCTTGTATTTTCTCTATTCTATTTCCAAGATTTTGGATCATCTTTATTATCATTATTCTGAATTCTTTTTCAGGTAGACTGCCTATTTCCTCCTCACTTGTTAGGTCTGGTGGGTTTTTACCTTGCTCCTTCATCTGCTGTGTATTTTTATGTCTTCTAATTTTGCTTAACTTACTGTGTTTGGGGTCTCCTTTTTGCAGGCTGCAGGTTCATAGTTCCTGTTGTTTTTGGTGTCTGTACCCAGTGGCTAATGTTGGTTCAGTGAGTTGTGTAGGTTTCCTGGTGGAGGGGACTAGTGCCTGTGTTCTGGTGGATGAGGCTGGATCTTGTCTTTCTGGTGGACGGGTCCATGTCTTGTGCTGTGTTTTTGGATGTCTGTGGCTTTATTATGATTTTAGGCAGCCTCTCTACTAATGGATGGGGTTGTGTTCCTGTCTTGCTTGTTGTTTGGCATAGGGTGTCCAGCACTGTAGCTTGCTGGTTGTTGAGTGAAGCTGGGTGCTGGTGTTGAGATGGAGATCTCTGGGAGATTTTCGCCATTTGATATTATGTGGAGCTGGGAGGTCTCTTGTGGACCAGTGTCCTGAAGTTGGCTCTCCCACCTCAGAGGTACAGCACTGACTCCTGGCTGGAGCACCAAGAACCTTTCATTCACACGGCTGAGAATTAAAGGGAGAAAAAATGAATGAAAGAAAGAAAAAGCAAGCAAGCAAGAAAGAAGGAAAGGAAGGAAGGAAGGAAGGAAGAAAGAAAGAAAGAAAGAGAGAGAGAGAAAGAAAGAAGAAAGAAAGGGAATAAAATGAAATAAAATAAAGTTATTAAAATAAGAAATAATTATTATGAAAAAGCATTTGTAAAGTAAAACAAAAGATGGATGGATAGAACCGTAGGACAAATGGTAAAAGCAAAGCTATACAGACAACATCGCACACAGAAGCATACACATACACACTCAGAAAAAGAGAAAAAAGGGGAAAAAAAATATTTTTGCTCCCAAAGTCCACCTCCTCAATTTGGGATGCTTCGTTGTCTATTCAGGTACTCCACAGATTCAGGGTACATTAAGTTGATTGTGGAGATTTAATCCGCTGCTCCTGAGACTGCTGGGAGAGATTTTCCTTTCTCTTGTTTGTTCGCACAGCTCCCGGGATTCAGCTTTGGATTTGGACCCGCCTCTGCATGTAGGTCACCTGAGGGCATCTGTCCTTCACTCAGACAGGACGGGATTAAAGGAGCAGCTGATTCGGGGCCTCTGGCTCACTCAGGCCAGGGGGAGGGAGGGGTACAGATGTGGGGCGAGCCTGCGGCAGCAGAGGCCAGTGTGGCATTGCAACAGCCTGAGGCATGCGCCGTGCGTTCTCCCAGGGAAGTTGTCCCTGGATCACGGGACCCTGGCAGTGGCAGGCTGCACAGGCTCCCGGGAGGGGCAGTGTGGATAGTGACCTGTGCTTGCACACAGGCTTCTTGGTGGCTGCAGCAGCAGACTTAGCGTCTCATGCCCGTCTCTGGGGTCCACGCTGATAGCCGTGGCTCGCTCCGGTCTCTGGAGTTCCTTTAAGCTGCGCTCTTAATCCCCTCTCCTCGTGCACCAGGAAACAAAGAGGGAAGAAAAAGTCTCATGCCTCTTCGGCAGGTCCAGACTTTTTCCCGGACTCCCTCCCAGCTAGCTGTGGCGCACTAGCCCCCTTCAGGCTGTGTTCACGCAACCAACCCCAGTCCTCTCCCTGGGATCCGACCTCCGAAGCCAGAGCCTCAGCTCCCAGCCCCCGCCCGCCCCGGCAGGTATGCAGACAAGCCTCTCGGGCTGGTGAGTGCTGGTTGGCACCGATGCTCTGTGCGGGAATCTCTCCACTGTGCCCTCTGCACCCCTGTTGCCGTGCTCTCCCCCGTGGCTCCGAAGCTTCCCCCGTCCGCCACCCGCAGTCTCCGCCCATGAAGGGGCTTCCTAGTGTGTGGAAACCTTTTCTCCTTCACAGCCTCCCTCCCACTGGTGCAGGTCCCTTCCCTATTCTGTTGCCTTTTTTTTTTCTTTTGCAGTACCCAAGTATGTGGGGAGTTTCTTGCCTTTTGGGAGGTCTGAGGTCTTCTGCCAGCGTTCAGTAGGTGTTCTATAGGAGTAGTTCCACATGTAGATGTATTTCTGATGTATCTGTGGGGAGGAATGTGATCTCTGTGTCTTATTCTTCTGCCATCTTGAAGCTCCTCTCATCTTTTGTTTCTTTCATCAGTGTCTTATAGTTCTTGGAGTACAGGTCTTTTGCCTCCTTAGGGGTTTATTCTTAGGTATTTTATTCTTTCTGATGTGTTGGTAAATGAGATTGTTTCCTTAATTTCTCTTTCTGATCTTTTGTTGTTAGTGTATAGAAATACAACAGATTTCGGTGTATTAAATTTGTATCCTGCAACTTTACTGAATTCATTGATGAGCTCCAGTAGTTTTCTGGTAGTGTCTGTAGGATTTTCTATGTATAGTATCATGTTACCTCCAAACAGTGGCAGTTTTACTACGTCTTTTCCAGTTTGGATTCCTTTTATTTCTTTTTCTTCTCTGATTGCTATGGCTAGGACTTCCAAAACTATGTTGAACAAAAGTGGCGAGAGTGGACATCCTTGTCTTGTTCCTGATCTTAGAGGAAATGTTTTCAGCTTTTCATCATTGCATATGATGTTAGGTGTGGGTTTGTCATATATGGCCTTTATTATGTTGAGTTATGTTCCATCTGTTCCTGCTTTCTGGAGAGTTTTTATCATAAATGGGCGTTGAAGTTTGTCAAAAGTTTTTTCTTCACCTGTTGAGATTATCATATGGTTTTTATTCTTCAATTTGTTAATGTGGGGTATCACACTGACTGATTTGTGGATATTGAAAAATTCTTGCATCCCTGGAATAAATTCCACTTGATCATGGTGTATGATCCTTTCAATGTATTGTTGGGTTCAGTTTGCTAATATATTGTTGAGGATTTTTGCATCTATGTTCATCAGTGATATTGGCCTGTAATTTTCTTCTTTTGTGGTATTTTTGTCTGGTTTTGGTATCAGCATGATGGTGGCCTCAGAGAATGAGATTGGAAGTGTTCCTTCGTCCTCAATTTTTTGGAAGAGTTTCAGAAGCATAGGCGATGACTCTTCCCTAAATGTTGGATAGAATTCACCTGTGAAGCCATCTGGTCCTAGACTTTTGTTTGTTGGGAGTTTTTAAATAACAGTTTCAATTTCAGTGCTTGTGATTTGTCTGTTCATATTTTCTATTTTTTCCTGATTCAGTTTTGGGAGAGTGTACCTTTCTGAGAATGTGTCCATTTCTTCTAGGTTGTCCATTTTATTGGCGTATAGGTGCTTGTTGTAATCTCTTATGATCCTTTGTATTTCTGTGGTGTCAGTCGTAACTTCTTTTTGATTTCTAATTTTATTGATTTGAGCTCTCTCCCTTTTTTTTCTTGATGAGTCTGACTAAGGGTTTATCAATTTTATTTATCTTTTCAAAACTAGCTTTTAATTTCATTGATCTTTTCCATTGTTTTCTTCATCGCTATTTCATTTGTTTATGCTCTGATCTTTATAATTTCTTTCCTTCTGCTAACATTGGGTTTTGTTTGTTCTTCTTTCTCTAGTTGCTTTAGGTATAAGGTTAGGTTGTTTATTTGAGATTTTTCTTTCCTGAGGTAAGATTGTAACTCTGTAAACTTCCCTCTTAGGACTGCTTTTGCTGTGTCCCATAGGTTTTGGATTATTGTGTTTTCATTATCATTTGTCCCTAGGTATTTTTTGATTTTTTCAGTGATCCATTGATTGTTTAGTAGCATATTGCTTAGCCTCTATGTGTTTGTGTTTTTTAGTTTTTTCTTGTAATTTATTTCTAATCTCATAGTATTGTGGTTGGAAAAGTTGCTTGATATGATTTCAATTTTCTTAAATTTACCAAGGCTTGCTTTACGGTCCAGCATGTGATCTATCCTGGAGAATATTCAATGTGCACTTGAAAAGAATGTGTATTATGCTGCTTTTGGATAGAATGGTCTATAAATAGCAATTGAGTCCATCTGGTCTAATGCATCATTTAAGGCCTGTGTTTCCTTGTTGATTTTCTGTCTGAATGATATGTCCATTGGTGTAAGTGGGGTGTTAAACTCCCCCACTTAAAATTTCTCCTTTTATACCTGTTAACATTCACTTATATACTGAGGTGCTCCTATGTTTGCTGCATATACATTTACAATTGTTATACCTTCTTCTTGGACTTATCCCTTGGTCATTATGTAGTGTCCTTCATTGTCTCTTGTAACAGTCTATTTTGTTTGATACGAGTATTTCTACTCCAGCTTTCTTTTACTTCCACTTCCATGGAATAACTTTTTCCATCCCCTTGCTTTCAGTCTGTATGTGTCCCTAGATCTGAAGTGGGTCTATTGTAGGCAGCATATATATGGCTCTTGTTTTTGTATCCATTCAGCCAATCCATGTCTTTTGGTTGGAGCATTTAATCCATTTACATTTAAAGTAATTATTGATATGTATGTTCTTATTGCCATTTTGTTAATTGTTTTGGATTTGGTTTTGTAGGGGTTTTTTTTCCTTTCCTCTTTTGTTCTATTCTCTTGTGATTTGATGACTATCTTTAGTGTTGTGTTTGGATTTCTTTTGCTGTTTTGTGTGTATATCCATTACAGATTTTTGGTTTGCAGTTACCATAAGGTATTGGTACAGCAGTCTATATAAACATATGATTGTTTTAAGTTGCTGATCTTTAAGTTTCAAATGCATTTCAAATATCCTGCATTTGTACTCTCCTCTCACAATTACTGGTTTAGATATCATATTTGTGTGTGGATGGTTTCCTACCTTTACTTTATGTTTGCCTTTAGAACTTCCCATTTCATAATTTTCTTGTTTCTAGTTGTGACCTTTTCTTTTCCACCTAGACAAGTTCCAAGGTTAGTTTGGTGGTGCTGAATTCTTTTAGGTTTTGTTTGTCTATATAGCTTTTGATTTCTCCATCAAATCTGAATGAGAGCCTTGTTGGGTAGAGTATTCTTGGTTGTAGGTTTTTCCATTTCATCAATTTAAGTATATCATGACTCTCCCTTCTGGCCTACAGAATTTCTGCTGAAAAATCAGCTGATAACCTATGGGGATTACCTTGTATGTTATTTGTTGCTTTTCCCTTGTTGCTTTTAAAATTTCTCTCCATATTTAATTTTTTTTTTTTTTTTTTTTTTTTTGCGGTACGCGGGCCTCTCACTGTTGTGGCCTCTTCTGTTGCGGAGCACAGGCTCCAGATGTGCAGGCTCAGTGGCCATGGCTCATGGGCCCAGCCGCTCCATGGCATGTGGGATCTTCCCGGACCGGGGCACAAACCTGTGTCCCCTGCATCAGCAGGCGGACTCTCAACCACTGCGTCAGCAGGGAAGCCCTCTCCATATTTAATTTTTGTCAACTTTATTACTATGTTTCTCAGCATGTCCCTCCTTGGATTAATCCTCTATGGGACTCTCTGCACTTCTTGGACTTTGGTGACTGTTTCTTTTCCCATGTTAGCGATGTTTTCAGCTATTATTTCTTCAAATATTATCTCAGGCCATTTCTCTCTCTCTTCTCCTTCTGGGACTCCTATAATGTGAATATTGGTGCGTTTGATGTTGTTCCAGAGGCCTCTTAAACTGTCCTCATTTCTTTTCATTATTTTCTCCTTTATGCTGTTCTGTGGCAGTGATTTCCACCACTCTGTCTTCCATGTCACTTATCTGTTCTTCTGCCTCATTTATTCTTCTATTGATTTCTTACAGTGTACTTTTCATTTCAGTTATTGTACTCTTCAACTCCGTTAGGTTGTTCTTTATATTTTCTCTTTGTTAAAAATTTCTTGTAACCTCTCACTCTGTACATCCATTCTTTTCCCAAGCTCTTGGATCACCTTTATGATCATTACTCTGAACTTTTTCTCAGGTAGATTACCTCTCTCCATGTCACTTAGCTGTTCTTCTGGTGTTTTATCTTGTTCCTTCATCTGGAACATATTCCTTTGCCCTTTCATTTTGTTTAAATTTCTATTTGTATTTTTATGTATGTGGAAGGTTAGTTATGTTTCTTGACCTTTGAGAAGTGGCCCTCTCTAAGGATGTCCTATGTGTCCCAGAAGTACACTCCCCTCTCTTCACTCAAGGGCCAGGGACCAGCTGGTCCCCAGGTAGGTTCTGACTTGTGTTTGCAGACTCAGTTCCACTGGCTGTGGGATTTTAGTTTTCTTGCTTCTGGTGTCTGTACCCTTGTGGGTGAGGCTGGTCTAGAGGCTTGTGCAGGCTTCCTGGTGGGAGGGACTGGTGCCTGCTCTCTTTTGGGTGGAGCTGGATCTTGGCCCTCTGATGGGCAGGGCCATGTCAAGGAGTGTATCTAGAGGTGTCTGTGGTCTCAGGAAGTCTTTAGGCAGCTTGCCTGCTGATGGGTGGAGCTGTGTTCCTGCTCTGCTGGTTGCATGACCTGAGGCATCCCAGCACTGAGCCTACAGGCTGTTGCATTGGGCCAGTGCTAATGACCCAAGCAAGATGTCAGCCTCTAGCAAGAATTCATGCAGATGAATACTCCCTGATATTTTTGCCATCAGTGTCTATGTCCCCATGGTGAACCATAGCTCCCCCTTGCCTCCCCAGGAGACCCTCCAAGACAAGCAGGTAGGTTTGGCCCAGGCTCCTGTGAATTTACTGCTTTTCTCCTGGGTTCTGGTGTGCATGAGATTTTGTGTATACCCTTTAAAAGTGGAGTCTCTGTTTCTCCCTGTCCTGTGGAGCTCCTGCAGTTAAGCCCTGCTGGCCTTCAAAGCCAGATGCTCTGGGGGCTCATTTTCTCAATGCAGTGCCACCAGGCTGGGGAGCCTGATGTGGGGCTCAGGACTCTCACTCCCTCCTGTGGGAGAACTTCTGCAATATAATTATCCTCCAGTTTGTGTGTTGCCCACCTGGGGGGTATAGGATGTGATTATATAATGAGTGTGCCTCTCCTACCAACTCGTTGTGGTTTCTTCTTTATGTCTTTGGATGTAGAATACCTTTTTTGGTAGGTTCCAGTCTTTTTTATTGATGGTTGTTCAGCAGTTAGTTGTGATTTTGCTGTGTCCATAGAGGAGGTGAGCTTCTACTCCACCATCAGAATTTATGGGAAACAGTGAAAGCAGTGTTCAGAGGGGAATTTATATTTGTAAACAACTTGGATGAGCTGAACTGTAGACTGGTCACAGCTGAGGAAAGAATTAGATCACTTGAATATTGGTCAGTATTTCCCAAACTATAGAGGACTGAATGTAAAAACTATCTAACAGTGGACTTCTCTGAGTAACCAGCAAGTATTTATTCTCTTGCTTTACCAGGGTTGCCTGCAGGCCCTGGGTGGGGCTTGGTTTGGGTGGGTGGAATGGGGCAAACAGGGCACAGCTGGAGCCTGCAGGGTGCGCTAAGTGGTCTCAGGTATGTTCAGGCAGTAACTGCAGGTCCTATGGAGCCACAGGGAGAGGGTCGGTTGGGATTCACCAAACCCCATGGGTGGCTCAGAGAACCATGGACTCAGGCCCAAGGCATTTCTGCTGCAAACACTCTTCCCAGAGGAAGCCTCAGCTGGGGGTTTTTCATAAATTCCCTTTACCATGTTCTATTTCTAGTTTTCTGAATATTTTGAACAGTAAAAGAGTGTTGGACTTCCCTGGTGGTGCAGTGGTTAAGAATCTGCCTGCTAATGCAGGGGACATGGGTTCAATCCCTGGTCCAGGAAGATCCTACATGCTGCAGAGCAGATAAGCCCATGTGTCAAAACTACTGAGCCTGCACTATAGGGCCCACAAGCCACAACTACTGAGCCCGCATGCCACAATTAGTGAAGTCCACCTGCCTAGAGCCTGTGCTCCACAACAAGAGAAGCCATCACAATGAGAAACCCAAACACCACAATGAAGAGTGGACCCCACTCGCCACAACTAGAGAAAGCCCGTGCACACCATTGAAGACCCAAAGCAGCCAAAAATAAATAAATAATTTTTTGGAAAAAGGATACCTAGAATTCACACACAAAGAAGACTTTTAAAAAAAATAGTAAAACGGTGTTCAGTTTTGTCAAATGCTTTTCCTGCATCAATTGAGATGATAATATATTATTTTTTTCTTTCATTCTATTACATACTGTATTATATTGATTGATTTTCTTATGCTGAACCACTCTGCATTCTTGGCATAAGTCCCATGTACTCATGGTGCACAATCCTTTTTATCCACTGTCAGATTCAGTGTTGTTAGTATTCTGTCGAGAGGGTTTTGGATTTATAAGAGATATTGGTCTATAGTTTTCCTCTACATCAGTCTTTGACTGGCTTGGTATCAGGTTAATGCTGGCCTCATACAATGGTTTAGAAAGTGCTTTTTCCTTTCTATTTTCAGAAGAGTTTGAGGAGGATTGTTGTTAATCTTTAACTGTTTGGTAGAATTCACCCAGAGAAGCCATCTGACCCTGGATTTTTCTTTCTTGGAAAATTTTTCATTACTGATAATACTATATATCTGTTATGATTTTCTATTTCCTTTTGAGTCAGTTTTGGTAGTTTATTTCAGCTAGGTTATCTAATTTGTCAGTGTACAATTGTCCGTAGTGTTCTCTTATAATCCTTTTTATCTCCGTGAGGTTAGTAGTACTGTCCCCACTTTTATTTCATCTTTTTTTATATATCTTTATTGGAGTATAATTGCTTTACAATGTTATGTTACTTTCTGTTGTACAACAAAGTCAATCAGCTATAAATATACATATATCCCCAAATCCCCTCCCTCTTGAGCCTCCTTCGCATCCTCCCTATCCCACCCTCTAGGTCATCACAAAGCATTGAGCTGATCTCCCTGTGCTACACAGCAGCTTCCCACAACTCATCCATTTTACATTTGGTAGTGTATGTAGGTCAAAGCTACTCTTTCGCTTCGTCCTAGCTTACCCTTCCCTCCCTGTGTCAAGTCCATTCTCTACATCTGCGTCTTCATTCCTGCCCTACCACTAGGTCCATCAGTACCGTTTTTTTAGATTCCATATATGTGCCTTAGGATATGGTATTTGTTTTTCCCTTTCTGACTCTGTATGACAGACTCTAGGTCCATGCACTTTATTACAAATAACTTACTTTCATTCCTTTTTATGGCTGAGTAATATTCCATTGCATATATGTGTCCACATCTTCTTTATCCGTTTATCTGTTGATGGACATTTAGGTTGTTTCCATGTCCTGGCAATTGTAAATAGTGCTGCAGTGAACATTGCGGTACCTGACTGTTTTTGAATTATGGTTTTCTCAGGGTATATGCCCAGTAGTGGGATTGCTGTGTCATATTGTAGTTCTAGTTTTAGTTTTTTAATGAGCCTCCATACTGTTCTCCATAGTGGCTGTATCAATTCACATTCCCACCAAAAGTGTAGGAGGGTAACTTTTTCCCCACAACCTCTCCAGCATCTATTGTTTGTAGATTATTTTGATAATGGATATTCTGACTGATGTGAGGTGATACCTCATTGTGGTTTTGATTTGAATTTCTCTAATGATTAGTGATGTTGAGCATCTTTTCATATGTTTGTTGGCAATCTGTATGTCTTCTTTGGAGAAATGTCTATTTAGGTCTCCTGCCCATTTTTGGATTGGGTTGTTTGTTTTTTTGATATTGAACTGTATAAGCTGCTTGTATATTTGGGAGATTAATCCTTTGTCAGTTCCTTCATTTGCAAACATTTTCTCCCATTTTGAGGGTTGTCTTTTGTCTTGTTTATGGTTTCCTTTGCTGTGCAAAAGCGTTTAAGTTTCATAAAGTCCCATTTGTTATTTTTGATTTTACTTCTATTACTCTAGGAGGTGGGTCTAAAAAGATCTTGCTGTGACTTATGTCAAAGAGTGTTCTGCCTATGTTTTCCTCTAAGAGTTTTAATAGTGTCTGGCCTTACATTTAGGTTTTTAATCATTTTGAGTTTATTTTTGTGTATGGTGTTAGGAAGTGTTCTAATTTTATCCTTTTACATGTAGCTGTCCAGTTTTCCCGGCTCCGCTTATTCAAGAGGTCATCTTTCATTCATTGTATATTCTTGCCTCCTTTGTCAAAGATAAGGTGACCATATGTGTGTGGTTTATCTCTGGGTTTTCTATCCTGTTCCATTGATCTATATTTCTGTTTTTGTGCCAGTACCATACTGTCTTGACTACTATAGCTTTGTAGTATAGTCTGAAGTCAGGGAGCCTGATTCCTCCAGCTCTCCTTTACTTTCTCAAGATTGCTTTGGTTATTCGGGGACTTTTGTGTTTCCATACAAATTGTACAATTTTTTGTTCTAGCTCTGTGAGAAATGCCATTGGCGATTTGATAGGGCTTGCATTGAATCTGCAGATTGCTTTGGGTAGTATAGTCATTTTCACAACGTTGATTCTTCTGACCCAAGAACATGGTCTCCCTCTCCATTTGTTTGTATAATCTTTGATTTCTTTCATCAGTGTCTTATAATTTTCTGCATACAGGTCTTTATTCTCGTTAGGTAGGTTTATTCCATGTATTTTATTCTTTTTGTTGCAATGGGACTGTTTCCTTGATTCCTCTCTCTGATTTTTCATTGTTAGTGTATAGGAATGCAAGAGATTTTGGTGCATTAATTTTGTATCCTTCTACTTTACCAAATTCATTGATTAGCTCTAGTAGATTTCTGGTGGCATCTTTAGGATTTTCTATGTATAGTATCATGTCATCTGCAAACAGTGACAGTTTTACTTCTTCTTTACCAGTTTGGATTCCTTTTATTTCTTTTTCTTCTCTCATTGCTGTGGCTAAAACTTCCAAAACCATGTAGAATAATAGTGGTGATAGTGGGCATCCTTGTCTTGCTCCTGACCTAAGACGAAATGCTTTGTTTTTCACCATTGAGAATGATGTTGGCTGTGGGTTTGTCATATATGTCTTTTATTATGTTAAGGTAGGTTCCCTCTCTGCCCACTTTCTGGAGAATTTTTATCATAAATGGGTTTTGAATTTTTTCAAAAGCTTTTTCTGCATCTATTGAGATTATCATATGGTTTTTATCTTTCAGTTTGTTAATATGGTGTATCACATTGATTGATTTGTGTATACTGAAGAATCCTTACATTCCTGGGATAAACCCCACTTGATCATGGTGTATGATCCTTTTAATGTGGTGTTGGATTCTGTAATGTGCTGTTGGATTCTGTTTGCTAGTATTTTGTTGAGGATTTTTGCATCTATGTTCATCAGTGACACTGGCCTGTAATTTTCCTTTTTTTGTGTGTGTGACATCTTTGTCTTGTTTTGGTATAAGGGTGATGGTGCCCTCATAGAATGAGTTTGGGAGAGTTCCTCCCTCTGCCATATTTTGGAAGCGTTTGAGAAGGATTGGTGTTAGCTCGTCTCTAAATGTTTGATAGAATTCACCTGTGAAGCAATCTGACCCTGGGCTTTTGTTTGTTTGAAGATTTTAAATCACAGTTTCAGTTTAAGTGCTTGTGATTGCTCTGTTCATGTTTTCTATTTCATCCTGGTTCAGTCTTGGAAGGTTGTACTTTTCTAAGAATTTGTCCATTTCTTCCAGGTTATCCATTTCATTGGCATATACTTGCTGGTAGTAATCTTTCATGATCCTTTGTATTTCTGCAGTGTCAGTTGTTACTTCTCCTTTTTCATTTCTAATTCTATTGATTTGAGTCTTCTCCCTTTTTTTCCTGTTGAGTCTGGCTAATGGTTTATCAATTTTGTTTATCTTCTCAAAGAACAACCTTTTAGATTTATTGATCTTTGCTATAGTTTCCTTCATTTCTTTTTCATTTATTTCTGATCTGATCTTTATGATTTCCTTCATTCTGCTAAGTTTGGGGTTTTTTTTGTTGTTGTTCTTCTTTCTCTAATTGCTTTAGGTGTAAGTTTAGGTTGTTTATTTGAGATTTTTCTTGTTTCTTGAGGTAGGATTGTATTGCTATAAACTTCCCTTTTAGAACTGCTTTTGCTGCATCCCATAGGTTTTTGGTCATTGTGTTTTCAATGTCATTTTTTTCTAGGTATTTTTTGATATCCTCTTTGATTTCTTCAGTGATATCTTGGTTGTTTAATAGCATATTGTTTAACCTCCATGTGTTTGTATATTTTACAGGCTTTTTCCTGCAATCGATATCTAATCTCATAGCATTTTGGTCAGAAAAGATGCTTGATATGATTTCAGTTTTCTTAAATTTACCAAGGTTTGATTTGTGACCCAAGATGTGATCTATCCTGAAGAATGTTCCATGTGCACTTGAGTGTATTCTGTTGCTTTTCATGGAATGTCCTATAAATATCAATTAAGTCCATCTGGTTTAATGTGTCATTTAAAGCTTGTATTTCCTTATTTATTTTCTGTTGGATTATCTCTCCATTGGTGTAAGTGGGGTGTTAAAGTCACCTACAATTATTGTGCTGCTGTTGATTTCCCCTTTTATGGCTGTTAGCATTTGCCTTATGTATTGAGGTGCTCCTATTTTGGGTGCATAGATATTTACAATTGTTATATCTTCTTCTTGGATTGAAAAAGAAGATATAACTACTCCAGCTTTCTTTTGATTTCCATTTGCATGGAATATCTTTTTCCATCCCCTCATTTTCAGTTGGTATGTGTACCTAGGTTTGAAGTGAGTCTCTTGTAGACAGCATATATATGGGTCTTGTTTTTGTAGCCATTCAGCCAGTCTGTGTCTTTTGGTTGGGGAATTTAATCCATTTACATTTAAGGTAATTATCGATATGTATGTTCCTATTACCATTTTCTTAATTGTTTTTGGTTTGTTTTTGTAAGTCTTTTCCTTCTCTTGTGTTTCCTGCATAGAGAAGTTCCTTTAGCATTTGTTGTAAAGCTGGTTTGGTGGTGCTGAATTCTCTTAACTTTTGCTTGTCTGTAAACTTTTGATTTCTCCATCAAATCTGAATGAGATCCTTGCTGGGTAGAGTAATCTGGTTGTAGGTTTTTCCCTTTCTTCACTTTAACTATATCTTGCCATTCCCTTCTGGCCTGTAGTTTCTGCTGAAAGGTCAGCTGTTAACCTTATGGGGATTCCCTTGTATGTTACTTGCTGCTTTTAATACTTTTTCTTTGTGTATAATTTTTGTTAATTTGATTAATATGTGTCTTGGCGTGTTTCTTCTTGGGTTTATCCTGTATGGGATTCTCTGCACTTCCTGGGCTTTATTTACTATTTCCTTTCCCATGTTGGGGAAGTTTTCAACTATAATCTCTTCAAATATCTTCTCAGACCCTTTCTTTTTTCCTTCTTCTTCTGGGACCCCTATAATTCAAATGTTGGTGTGCTCAATGTTGTCACAGAGGTCTCTGAGACAGTCCTCCATTCTTTTCATTCTTTTTTCTTTATTCTGCTCTGTGGCAGTTATTTCCACCATTCTGTCTTCTAGCTCACTTTTTCATTCTTCTGCCTCAGTTATTCTGCTATTGATTCCTTCTCCAGTATTTTTAATTTCAGTTATTGTGTTGTTCACCTTTGTTTGTTTGCCCTTTAGTTCTTCTAGGTCCTTGTTATACATTTCTTGTATTTTCTCTGTTCTATTTCTAAGATTTTGGATCATCTTTCCTATCATTACTCTGAATTCTTTTTCAGGTAGTTTGCCTATTTGTTCTTCATTTATTTGGTCTTGTGGATTTTTATCTTGCTCCTTTGCCTGTAAGATATTTCTCTGTCTTCTCATTTTGTCTAATTTACAGTATTTGAGGTCTCCTTTCCCTAGGCTGCAGCATTGTAGTTCCTCTTGCTTCTGTTCTCTGCCCCCAGTGGTGGGGTTGGCCCAGTGTCTCGTGTAGGCTTCCTGATGGAAGGGACTGCTACCTGCATTCTGGTAGCAATGTAGAAACAGAAATATATATAAAAAAAGAAAATATATTAAAGAAAGAAAAAGATAAGCAAAACCCTGGAAAAAATGGTAAAAACAAACAAAAATAGAAACAAAGAAACACACACACACACACACGTAAAAGAAACAAAAATAGAGCCAAATACAACAAAAAGCAAGAGAACAACCAGACAAATAGAAGAACTCAAAAAATGAAATCAAACAATTAGGACTAAAACTAACAAAAGCACATAACTTAAAAACAAAACAAAAGCAGTGTGCCAACTGAAGAATAAAGCAAGGAAACAGAACAAACTGATAAAAGTGATTTAAAATAACAATAATAAAATAAAAAGGGAAAAACACAGGACAACAGAAAAGCAAAGTAGAAATATAAACATAAATATATATATGAAAGAGAGAGAGGAAGAAAACAATAAAGGAAAAAACAGAACAACAGAAGAGGAAAGTAAAAATAGCAATGTTTTTTAAAAATTTAAATATGTTATAAAACACAGAGATCCCAAAAGAGTAAAAAAAAACAAACAAAAAAAACCACTAAAACAACAACCACCAAAAAAAGAAGTAAAAAGAAACCAAACAAAAAAGAGCTAGAACAAACAACAGAATGAATCAAAATATCCTAAAATTAATAGTAATAATTATGCTTCCCTGGGGTCTCTGCTGTAAGTGTCCTTGAACATGCCATGAGCCACAGCCCACCTCCACCTCCCCAAGAAGTTCTCCTCTGCCTCTGGGCTGGACTCTGGACCTGCTGTGGGCCCTGTGGGCACCATTCAGACTCTGATTCAGCCCAATTCCTGTCTGTGCTTGACCCCAAAGTCCACAGCTGCCAGAGCTAGACCATTTTCATCTGTGGAACACTCATTGCCTACTCAGATATTCCATAGACACAGGGTCTACCTAGATGATCACAGTGGGTTAATCTGCAGCTTGTACAGCTGATGGAAAGATTTTTGATCTTCTTCCTTAGTCACCCTGTCCCTGGGGTTCAGCTTTGGTTTTATCCCCACCTCTGCATGTGGTCCACCCACAGGAGTCTGGTCCTGAGGCTGCCTTGGAGCTCTTGGGTCTGCCCCTGTGAGGACCTGGTACAGAGGTGGTATGACTGCTTGGATAGCAGGAGCCCCAGTGGCACCAAATGCACAGGGAAGCCAGTGGCCACAGGCACAAGAGATATGGTCCTAGTGAGAGATTTTTCTGGCACCTGGCATAAGGCACATGAGGGCCAACCCAAGCCGGGATTTTTCTGGCACCCAGCAGCAGACATGCAAGGGCCAGCTCTGAGAGGACTCTTTTTTTTTTTTTATTGCCCTGCAGCTGGCATGTGAGGGTCAGCTCTGAGGGGGCTGTTTTTATTGCTCAGCAGCCAGCGCACAGGAGCCAGCCCTGAGCAGGCTTCTTTTATTGTCATCGACAGGAACCGGCATGTGGGGAGAGAGAGGTTACAATAGTGGCTCCTCCTCCTGCGTGTGACTCAGCAGTAGCGCCCTGCTTTCATGGCAGTCCAGTCTCCCTCCATAGGCATTCCCTGCTGCAGATTTCCTCCCTCCTGCCCCATCAGTCTGTCTCCCCACAGCCAGCAGCAGTTCTTGCTCGGTGCCTGTTCTCCAATCCCCATGAACCAGCTCCCAGCCCCGTTGCACACTTGTGAACACACGTCCCAGTCCATGGCACATAAAGCTGAGGTACGGACCATCTGTGTATTTCTCACTCTGTCCCGTCTGCTACAGATAAGCCAATTCACCCACTTATGACAGCCTCAAATGCTTCCCTTCTGTCCCAGTCCATTTCCCCATCGGAGAGGTGGTTCCCCTGTCAGAGAGGGGGTTTCTGCGAATTTGGAAATCTCTCCTCTGCTTCAGCAACCCCGTCCAGGGGTGCAGGTCCTGTCCCACTTCCTCTCCTCCTCCTTCTCCCTTCTTTTTTTCCATCCTACCCAATTATGCAGGGATATTTATAGTCCTTTCCAGTGTCCAAGGTCTTCTGCTAGTTTTCAGCCAGTGTTCTGTGAGTATTGTTGCATCTATAGATGTATTCCTTATGCATCCATAGAGAGAGATGAACTCCACGTCCACCTACTCCTCCACCATCTTGAATCTCCTCATACTTTGAGAGCACAGTTTTTAACCTAATATTTCCCCTTGCGTATAAATCCTGCTCATGTCTCATAAATTTGTCAGATGTTGCATTTTCCCAAAAACTTCCTCCAATCCTGCTTTTATTAATCAAGGTTTTCCAGAGAAACAGAACAACAGGACACATGCATGCATGTGTGCACGCACCTATTTCATCTTAATTGTTTGCATCTTCTCCCTTTTTTTCTTAGTCTAGCTAAAGGTTTTTGAATTTTATTGATCTTGTCAAAGAACCAACTTGTGGTTTTACTCATTTTTATCATTTTTTCCTATTTTTCATTTCAATGATGCCTGCTCTAATCTTTAGTATTTTCTTTCTTCTTTCAATTTACTTTACTATTCTTTTTTTAGTTCTTTAGTATGTAAAATTAGGTTATTAATTTGAGATTGTCTTCTTTTTTAATGTAGGCATTTACAATGATAAATCTCCCCCTGAGCTCTGTTTATGCTGCATTCCATAAGTTTGGTTATGTTGTGCTTTCATTTTCATTTCTCTCTCATGTTGGTATCCTTGGTGGTATCCCACAAACCTCTGTGGCTCTGTTCATTATTCTTCATTCCTTTTCTGCCCCTTCTTCCTTACATTGGATAATCTCAATTGTCCTGCAAGTTCTGCAAGTTCACTGATTCTTTCTTCTGCTCTCTCAAATCTGTTACTGAGCTTTTCTAGTGACTTCTTCATTTTAGGTATTATAACTTTCAGCTTTAGATTTTGTACTTGTTTCCTTTTTATAATTTCTATCTCAATATTGATATCTTCTATTTGGTGAGGGATTGTTCTCATGCTTTCTTTTAGTTCTTTAGATGTGGTTTCTTTTAGCTCTTTGAACATTTTTAAAATAGATGATTTAACGGCTTTGTCTAGAAATTTCAATATCCGTTCTGCCTCAGAAACATTTTCAGTTGATTTATTTTTCTTTCCCCCATGAATGGGCCATACTTTCTTGTCTTTGCATGCCTCATTTTTTTTGTTGTTGTTGAAAACTGGATATTAAAATGTGATAGCTCTTAGAATCAGAGTTTCCCCTTCCCCAGGGTTTGTTGTTTTTATTTGTTGTACTTGTTTAGTGACTATTTTGAACTAGTTCTGTAAAGTCTGTACACTTTGTTGCCTGTTGGTGAGCTTAGTGATCAGTTAATGACTGGATGGAGATTTATTCAAACACCTGGAACTAATAATCTCCCAGTCTTTGCCAAGAGGCTCTGGGTACATTTTGGTGTACATCTTCAGCACTCAGGCAGTTGATAACTCTGCCTTACCTTTGCTTCCTGCTTCTGCAGTGCCTCAAGGTCAGCCAGAGTTGAGGGCTTAGGGCTTTCTCATATCTTTCCTCAGTATGTGCACAGGCTACACATGTATGTGGACTTCTAGATTCCCAGGAATATGTCAGAGCCTTTCAAAGCTCCAGTAGTCATCTCAGTTGTCAGTTTTTAGAAAAATCCTTATTTGGCTTGTCTATTTTTTGCTCCAACTGTTATCCATCACCTTAGCCACAATATTTTGACATTTGCTTGCAAATTTTTTTCACAAGTGCTCCTCAGGGAAAGACTTTTAGCACTGGTTGAGCACCAAATCAGGTAAAGTAAAGACAAGCCTTTCAAGTAGGGTCTTCCAGGGAACCATCAGATAGGTCAGAGAGGTACACAACTTTGGGAACACAACTTTGTACTCTTATGTTTTAGGTGTGTCCTTTAAAAGCAACCCAAAATGGATTTTGTTTTACCCAACCTCAATTTTTTTTCTTTTAAAGGAAGCACTTAGTCCAATTACACTTATTCTAATTACTGATATATTTCAATTTAGTTCTCACATCTTATTTTTCCTATCTAATTGTTCTACATTTTCCATGTTTTACTATCTTTTAATTGTGAAAATAACACATAAATTTTTAAAATGTAAGAGAATAAATGTGCAGTGTAACTCATTAGTATAAATCAAACACCTGTATAATCCCTAGCAGAACTAAGCATCCTCACAAACCACTTCCCTATTACAATCCTTCATTGCATTTATTTGTGGTTTTACCACTGAAGTATGTATCTCTAAACACTATGATTTACTTTGCCTACTTATGAATACTATGTAAAATGGAATCACAGTGTATGTATTCAACAATATGTAAGATGTGTTGTTATTCATAGTTTTGGCTCACTCATTTTTCTATGTAATATTCCAGTCCATTACATGAATATATCACAAGTTATTTATCCACTCTACTGTTAATTCACTTTTGATTTATTTTTAATTTTTTTCTCTAGTGAATAATAATACTTTGAATATTCTTTTGCATGCATCTATGCATTCATTTCTCCAGGGAATATACTTAGCAGTAAAATTGCTAAGAAATAGGGCATGTATATCTTCAACTTTAGTTATAATGCAAAACTGTGCTCCTTAGGATTATATCAATTTATCCTCCTACTAGCAGTGTCTAAGAATTCCTATTACTCCCCATCTGCATTAACACATGGAGTTTCCAGTTGCTAGTTGGCCTGTCCTGCTTATTGTAATTTTAAGTTAAATTTTCCTAATTTTTAATGAGGTTGAATAACTTTTCATTTGGTTTTTCATATTTTGATATCTTCTTTTGTGAAGTGACTGCTCAAATCTTTTGCCCATTTTTCTCATGTGTAATTTGTCTTTTTATTACTTTCTGGATACAGTTATTTGTTGGTTATATGAGTTTTAAATACATTCTCCCACTGTGGCTTTCCTTTTCACTCTCATTTTGTTGTCTTTTTCTCTTGTTTTGTTTTATAGAGAAAATAGTGTAATAAACTCCCATAAACCTATCACTTATCTTCTATAATTATCAACATTTTATCCTTATATCTTTTGATAGAGCTCTTAATTTTAAAGTTGTCAAATTATAGTTATAGTTATTATGGTTAGTACTTTTCATGTTCATTTTATGATATCTTTCCCTAAGGTCATGAAACATGCTCATATATAATCTTTTACCTGCTTTGTAAGTTTCCATTTCCTATTTAGGTCAATAATGTATCTGGAATTAATTTTGGAATCTGGAATGAGGTACGGTTCAGGTTCCATTTATTTTCATATGGACACACGGTTTTTCCACATTATTTACTGAAAAGATTGTCTTTTATCCAAATCTCTGCAGTGCCACTTTCCTCACTCTCTGTCACTCTTTCTCCCTCTTTCTCTCAGCCTCCAGCTGGCCCTCCAGAACCCAAATCAGGCCTACTAATTGGGGCTCCTGACCCAAGTTGATACAGAGAAGGGGAATCCCATTCACACAACCAGCTAGTGCCTTGTTTGCATTCCTGGCCATGACCCTGAGGCTGACTCTGGGAACTGTCTGTGACTGTTTTCACACCACATCAGCAGAGTTGAATACTTATGACAGAAACTGTATGGTGTGCAAAGCCTAAAATATTTACTACCTGGCCTGCACTAGTTTTCTATTGCTGCTGCAACAAACTGCCACAAACTTAGTTATTTAAAACAACACAAATTTATCCTCCTACAAAGTTGTAAAATCAATATCACTGGGTCAAAATCAAGGTGTCAGCAGAACTGTTCTCCCTCAGGAGATTCTAGGGGGCAAACCATTTCCTCTTCTGTTCCAGGTTTTAGGGCTGTATTCCTCAGCTTGTGGCTCTTTTCTGCGTCATCAAAGCCAGCATTTAGCATCTTCAAATCTCTCTCTGCTTCCATATTCACATCACCTTCTCTCTTATAAGGACCCTTACGCATACATGGGGCCCACCAGGATAATCGAGGATCATCTCTCCATCACAAATCCTTAATTTAATCACATCTGCAAAGTCCCCTTTGCCATATAAGGTAACATTCACAGGTCCTGGGGATTAGGACTTGGACAGATTGAGGTGGGGGGGTGCATTATTCGGCCTACCATATGGCCCTTTTAAAAAAAGTGTTTTGCTGTGATCATCATACCTTGACACCATGTATTATGGAGAAAATTCCATTAAATCTAAGTTCCATTAATTAAAAAAACTTTTTTCTGACTGCTGTTCTACACTATATCAGGGATAACTTCCCTGAGATTCATTCTATGGCTTTTCTCAATTTGATTTCTCTAATTTTGAAGAAAATGTATACTCTGGTTAAAGGTTTGCCATCATAAACAACAACAACAACAATAATTAGGCAGTATCTCCCAATGAATAACATGCTATTTAGCAAATAGTTCCCTTAAAATGAACAGTTTCTCAAGTATATTTCACACCTGAGTAATATCACTGAGTCCACAGTGTCAAATCCTTGGCTCAAGCTGCCTCTACTCACATCACAACTCATGTTATCAGTTATTATTGTCCCAAAGCAAAGGGCTGGCAGACTAGGGAGAAAGCTCATTTGCAAAGTTTTTCGAGGTGTTATGGGCTGATCTGTGTGTGTCACCCCCTGCCCCTCCGCACCCAAATTCGTATGTTGAAGTCCTAACCTCCAGTCCTAACCTCTGGTACCTCAGAATGTGACCTTATTTGCAGATAGAGTTGTTACAGAGGTAACCAAGGTGAAATGAGGTCTTTAGGGTGGGCCCTGTTCCCATATGATTGGTGTCTTTATAAGAAGTGGATTTGGATGTACAGAGGGAAACAATGTGGAGACACAGGGAGAAGACAAGCCAAGAAGAGAGGCCTGGGACAGATTCTTCCCTCACAGCCTCCAGAAGGAACCAACCCCGTCTATGGTTCCAGAACCATAAGACAATAAACATCTGTTGTTTAAGCCACCAGATCTGTGGTACTTTGTTATGGCAGCTCTATCAAAATATATGTGGTGAGAGACTATTGCTTCCAAAGGAATTCCAGAGTTGGAATTCCCCAGGAACCAAAAAACCACATGTTCAAAATAAACAAATTGTCATTTCTGTAACACTCTCTTCCCTTTCTGCCAAGATTACATCTACAACAAGCAGGGGCGTGGTGGGAGGTGCAAAGAGAAATGTATAGTTAGAAAGATGTATATGCACTGATGTCATCTGTATAGCCCAGTGAGTAATAGCCTAGTTCAGAGTCAGCCTGACTTGGCTTCACTATCCCGACTCCGTTACTTAACGTTTGTGCAATCCTGGGTAAATTAGCTCCTTACCTCTCTGTGCTCCTCAGTACCTCAGTTTTCTCATCTGTAATATGGGGATGATACTGACACCAACTTCACAGAGAGTGTTGTGAGAATTAAGGAGATTTTTATATATATATATATATATATATATATATATATATATATTTCACACAGTAAGTGTAAGCTTTTAACACTCATTGTAATTATTTAATTACTATCCTCAACACTTCCTATAAGCCACAGAATAGAACATTATGGAGTCTAGACACTGGTACTCAAAACATTGAACTGAAATTTTTAAACTGTGGAATCTGCCATATTAAATTTCCCCCTTTACTGAATCTAACCAGGAGCTTGACCTAACCTCTCAAATCTCAAATGAAATTTTTGGCTTTCCTGTGTCCAAAACCAAAGTCTTGGTTTCTGCCCTCCTCTGATCTGCTCTGCCCTGGTCCTGGTCCTCACATACTCACGGGTGGCTACTCCCTCCTCCCAGGTGCCCCAGCCATGATGCCCCCCTCTTCATCCTCAGAGCTGGTTCTTCCCCTTGCCTGGAACTCACCTACTTCTCTCCCCTTCCACCTCCCGCACTCTGGTCAGACACTCACTTCCCTCCTGTACCACTGTGAGGGCTACTGCCCCAGCTCCCTGGTGGTCCATCCTACACTCAGGGAACCAGTGAGATGCTTTCATCCTGTAAGTCAGGAACCTGTTTTGTGAAGTCAGCTGTGGCCCTGTCTAACCTGTCCTGAGCAGGGGAGGGCTGTGAGGGGCTGTGTGAGCCCAGCGGCAGGAAACTACTACCTCAAATGCCCAGTTTGTACAGACTTCTGCAACATCAAGCTTGGGGCCTAACACCAGCTAAGTGCTCCATCCTTCCCAACTGGTAAAATGGGTGGAGGCCAAGCTGGACCTCCCAACTCTGCCAGGGACAGGTGCCTGGACATCTCTGAAAACAGAGACAATCAGGGCCCTTGGATGTGGTGAGGGAAGGCAGAAGGGTGACATAGCTTTTGCTTGCTCCCTCTGCCAGCTTTGCCCAAATCCCTGTGGCTGCCCTAATCCACCCTCTCTAATGGAGCCCAAGCCGGCTCAGCCCCCCTTAGCACGAACTTGCTAATCCCTGGGGCTTGGAGCGCACCAGCTGTCTCCAGGATGCACTTTGCTCTCAGTGTCAGAAAGGCAAATCCAGGGCCTCAGATGGGGATGGTGGTAAAAGTGTCCATCACCTTGGCCCAAAACCTGAGATGAGGAAACTCAGGTACCAAGAGCCTCACACGGTGTGTCACTGCTTCAGACCCCAGAGCCAGGAAGGCTTTATGAACCGCCAGAAGAGCAACTCCTTAGGGTTCCATCATCAGATGCAAGAGGCAGGGGTGGGAACTGCAGGGCAAGCCTGCCCTGTCCCCTCCCTCCATCAAAGGCGGTGAGGGCTGCTCGTTTCACACCAACCTGAGTACAAATCCTGATGCTGACACATGTCCACTGTGTGACCTTGGGTGAGTCACTTAACTCCTTGAGGTCTCTACTTCCCCAACTGTGAAATGGGCCTGATGGTAGAAGTCTCTTCTTTGTAGGGTTGTGTGTGTGCTACCATTAAAGGTCTGCTTGCTCCTGCCTTCTTCCAGCTCAGCCCTGTTCTCCCTCCTCCTGTTCAGGCGCAATCCTGTTTGCTCAGCCAGTGTTCCTTTCTCACTCCACTCATGGGTTTATTGCAGGGATTTGCAAGGAGAAAGCTGGGAAGTGCCTTAAGCAGCCTGAGCCAAGACACTGGTGGCCAGAAGAGAGGAAGAGTAACAGAAAACGGGTAAGAGACAGAGAGAGAGACAATGAGAGAAAGAGACACTGAGAGAGAGAGAATGAGACTGAGACAGAAAGAGAAGAAAGAGAGAAGGGAGAGGGGTGGGTAGAGAAAGCCGGAGACAGAGATGAGAAATAGAGAGACCAGAAGACAGAAAAGGACAGAGTGTGTATGTCAGACACATATCCAAAGACAGGAAAGAAACAGACCCAGGGAGTAGGAAAGGGAGGGAAAGGAGATGTGGAGAGAGCCAGTCCTGCGCACACGCCTTGCTCAGGACGGGTCTCCGCCCTCAGGGCGGCCTCTCATCCCTTCCCCAGAATCCTTAAATCCTCTCTCACTCAGGGCCCTCGGCATCTGTCACTGTCCCGTCCTGAACCGACAGCGGCTGGCGCGGGTGAGTGTGGCTACCTACAGAGGGGGCCTGGGTGTGCGCTGGGGGTGGACTCCCAGTAAGAGCGGCCCAGGGCTGTCGGGGAGGGCAGGGGTAGGACTGGAGCCAGTGGTCGAGCAGGGGGGACCCAGGTAATGAGGTTCAGAGGGTGTGAGAGCCATGTGGCCCGGGAAGGCTGGCCGAGTTGATGCTTCATAACTCCTCCAGCTGACTCGGCCAATATTTATATACTGCGCACCTCCCCTCTCCCGAAGGCTTGGGGCTCACTCGCCTTTCCGCCGACCCGAGTCCTTCCTCTGCCGGGCGCTCAGAGCGTTCTCCCGTTCTGTTCCCGTCCCCACCCCGTCTTCCTCCCGCAGCTCCCGAGCCGATGGCCGGGATCCTGCCGCTGCTGACGCTGCTGCTGACGCTGGCGCAGGCGCGCGTGGCGGGCGCCGCGGGATCGGTGCGCCTGGCGGGCGGCCTCACGCTGGGCGGCCTGTTCCCGGTGCACGCGCGGGGCGCGGCGGGCAGAGCGTGCGGGCCGCTGAAGAAGGAGCAGGGAGTGCACAGGCTCGAGGCCATGCTGTACGCGCTGGACCGCGTGAACGCCGACCCCGAGCTGCTGCCCGGGGTGCGCCTGGGCGCGCGGCTGCTCGACACCTGCTCGCGGGACACGTACGCGCTGGAGCAGGCGCTGAGCTTCGTGCAGGCGCTGATCCGCGGCCGCGGCGACGGCGACGCGGCAGCCGTGCGCTGCCCAGGCGGCGTCCCCCCGGTGCGCGCCGCGCCCCCTGAGCGCGTGGTGGCTGTCGTGGGCGCCTCGGCCAGCTCCGTCTCCATCATGGTCGCCAACGTGCTGCGCCTGTTTGCGGTGAGGGCCCGGGGGAGCGCCCGGGTTGCAGCTTCTCTCCCTCGTCCTTGCCCTGGGCGTGGCTGAGGTCTGGCCTCCTTGCGAGAATCACTCTAGTTCGCAAAGAATCCTTGTCCCCTGGGCCAGACGCAAGCCTGTCAGGGAAGGTTGTTCGGAATTAAAGCGTCTGGAGTGCCCGGGGTAACTAAGTCGGCCATTAATTGCAATGTAGCCCGTGAGCGTTTCTCTGCCTCGTTTTCTCTCATTTTCCCTCTTTCTTTGTCTTTCTTCTTGATTTTCTCTTTCCATCTCCCTGTCTCTCTCTTCCCCTCTCCTTTCCATAACGTCTTCACACTCCACCCTTCCTTTCTGTTTCAGCTTCAAACATCTCTGTCTTCCCTAGACCAGCTCCAGCCCGCTTCTTCCAGAACCTCCCCATCTCTGACCTTCATACCAGCTCCCACATGCTCCCTTTTATGTGTGTGTGTTTTTTGTTGTTTTCTTTCTTTCTTTTTTTTTTTTTTGCTCGTGAGTTTTTCTTTAACATGAGGGATACACCCCCTTTCTGCTAGCCGCCCTCTTCCCAGCCTCCCCAGCCACCATTCTCCACTCTGCTTTCACACTTACTGCCCCCACTCCTTCTCCTGGATCAGCTCAGCTGTAATCCCTGCTATTAATCACTCTAATGCACACAGATAAACCCAGTTCTAAACAGGCCCCTCCATTAGTCCAGACACAGCCTTCAATCAAATAACCCCTCCCCAGCTCTCCTGCCTGATCTGCCCCTCCTGGCCTCTCTTTGTGGCTGTTCCAGCTTGCCCGCAGCACTGTAACCCCAAACGTCCTTGTCCTGGGTCCTCACTGCCCTCCCTCCCTAGGGTCACTGACCCTCCATTCACAGCCCTGGTGTCCTTCCCCACTCCAGATACCCCAGATCAGCTACGCCTCCACGGCCCCTGAGCTTAGCGACTCCACACGCTATGACTTCTTCTCCCGCGTGGTGCCACCTGACTCCTACCAGGCCCAGGCCATGGTGGACATCGTGCGGGCATTGGGATGGAACTACGTGTCCACGCTGGCCTCCGAGGGCAACTATGGCGAGAGTGGGGTTGACGCCTTTGTGCAGATCTCCCGAGAGGCTGGTGAGCTTGGGGCAGGGGGGTCTGAGGCATGAAGGAGCCTATAGAGGGTCCGTTGGACAGGGCATAAGCAGTGAGGTAGGGCACTGGGTTCATGATGGGGAGCCTGGATGGTGCCCCCTGTGGGGGTCCTTTGGAAGACTCAGCCCCTGCCACAGTCATGAGTGGTGGTGGCCCTGGTGGGTGAATGGGTGGGACCGCAGCTGACTTTGGCATCTCCGACACCCAGGGGGGGTCTGTATTGCCCAGTCCATCAAGATTCCCAGGGAGCCAAAGCCAGGAGAATTCAATAAGGTGATCAGGAGACTCATGGAGACACCAAATGCCCGAGGCATCATCATCTTTGCCAACGAGGATGACATCAGGTGGGACAGATGGCATGTTCAATCACCGTGTTCTTCAGAGGCTGTCCTTGAAGACCCTGCCGCCTCTTCTCTATCCCAGCCACGTACATCCTCCTTTCCCTCTTTCTCACCTCGCCTTACCTTCCTGCCCCCACATATCTTTTCTACTGCCACCTCTCTGCCTGGTGCCCCCAGAAATGAACCAGGCCTGGTCTGGGTGAAGATGCTCCAAACCTAGCCAGGGAAACACAAGAATATATGTCTGTTTCTATAATTAACAGTGGGGGAGAGACTGGTGGGTGCATGTAAGTGCAGAAAATGAGCTGTCAGGGAAGGACCCCCAGGGGTAGGAGGGTATCAGCAGAAGGCCATGAGCCCCAGCAAGAGAAGGTAGGCCCTTCTTAAAGGCAGCAGGCAGTGGACTATGGTTCACAGAACAAGAGGGCAGGCCTGGGGTCAGAGCCTGGCTGGACACTTTACTACCTGAAAAACCCAAGGCAAGTGTCCTAAACTCCCTACATCCTACCTTTCCTGATAAACAAAGGGTCTGATGAGTGATGCAGAATGGGGTAGATGGAGAGAGAAGAATGGAAAGTGACCAGAGTTAAGTTGGAGGAGGCTCCCTGGCCCTCGCTCACCCCTACCCTATCCTTACCAGGAGGGTCCTGGAGGCTGCACGCCAGGCCAACCTGACCAGCTACTTCCTGTGGGTTGGCTCAGACAGCTGGGGAGCCAAGATCTCACCCATCCTGAACCTCGAGGACGTGGCCGTGGGAGCCATCACCATCCTGCCCAAAAGGGCCTCTATTGATGGTGAGTGGGGGAACGCCCTTCCCCACTGCATCTCCCACCCATATTTATCCTTCCCCATGATCCCCTCTTGGGGGTGCTCATTTTCCCCTTCTATAAAATTGTACCATGATCCAGGGTCCCTTCTAGGATTCCCAGATTCTAGAATTCTGAGATTCTGTGAATACATCCCTCCAAGCAGTGTTTGAATGAATTGGCAAGTGAGGAAATGCACATCCCACTCTACAGGGTGAAGAATTGTTAGGTTTTGTTTGTTTGTTTAGTTTTGTGTTAATTCAATGCCTGTATTCCTGGTTCTGCCAAAGGCACTCTAATTTGAGGGTGACTGTGGGAGGGATAGAAACCAAGGATGTGGGTCATACTGTCCTGTTGATCAATTAATGAGGCCTTCCTCTCCACCCCTCCTCCACCATCCCGCCTGTGAATATCTGGAAGAATGCAGGAAAGATGGCCACTTTACACTAGGATTGCTCATTTCCCCAAAGGCTAAACTGAACATGCTTTGATGAGGCACTTCGGGGTATTTTATGAAGTGCAGACCCTTGTAAATGCTGAGCCCTGACTTGCAGGGGCTCCCAGCCTTTTGGAGGTGTACACCCACCCTTACGCTCTTTCTTTCCCTTAGAATGCATTCAGTTGCAGGCAACAGACTAGACTGAGAGTGGTTTTAGCAATAAAGGCATTTCATTACAAGGCAAGAGGTTTCAAAGTAGGGGCAACTTCATGCTTGGGGCAGTGAGTCAATGATGTTCTCAGAGCCCTGAGCTCTGTCTCCCCTTCTGTTCCACCATCCTCTGTAGTTGCCATATGCCTTCTATTTTTTAAAAGTCAACCTGTTTTTGTTTCTGTTTTTTTAATGAATTTATTTATTTATTTATTTTTGGCTGCGGTCGGTCTTTGTTTCTGCGTGCGGACTTTCTCTAGTTGTGGTGAGCGGGGGCTGCTCTTCGTTGCGGTGAATGGGCCTCCCATTGCGGTGGCTTCTCTTGTTGCAGAGCACGGGCTCTAGGCATGCGGGCTTCAGTAGTTGTGGCTCGCAGGCTCAGTATTTGTGGCACACGGGCTTAGTTGCTCCGCGGCATGTGGTCTTCCTGGACCAGGGCTCGAACTCGTGTTCCCTGCACTGGCAGGCAGATTCTTAACCACTGCGCCACCAGGGAAGTCCCATGTGCCTTCTTGATTGTGGTGTTTTATTCACAAAGTGGCTGCTGAAGCTCCACCCATTACATCTTCATAGCAGCATCCTAACCAGGAAAGAAAAGGCAGCAAAAAAATTCTCTCATGTGGTGAGGCTCTGAGCTTGTATCAGGATGCAAATTTACCGTGGAGTCCCTAGATGGCTTTGAACTCATTGGCCAGGCCAGAAATTGGTCACATGGGTATCCCCAGCTGCAAGGTGAGCAAGCGGTGAAGGGACACAAGTAGTGAGCTGTGGCTAGCTCAGACTGTTGCCAGCCCCCTCCCTCCTTCCCGTCTCTCAGGATTTGACCAGTACTTCATGACTCGCTCCCTGGAGAACAACCGCCGGAACATCTGGTTTGCTGAGTTCTGGGAAGAGAATTTTAACTGCAAACTGACCAGCTCAGGTACCCAGTCAGACGATTCCACCCGCAAATGCACAGGTGAGAGCTGCCCAGGGTGGCGAGGGTGGTGAGGGAGAAGGTGGGAGGCCAGGTTGGGCATCTGGGAGCCAGGCACACTTCCTCTGGGCATCCCTAGGACAGGTGAGGAACGCATCGGCCGGGACTCTGCCTACGAGCAGGAAGGGAAGGTGCAGTTTGTGATTGATGCTGTGTACGCCATTGCCCACGCCCTCCACAGCATGCACCAGGCTCTCTGCCCCGGGCACACAGGCCTGTGCCCGGCAATGGAGCCCACCGACGGGCGGACACTGCTGCAGTATATTCGAGCTGTACGTTTCAATGGTGAGTGGGAGCCAGAGCCCCTACGTGAATGAGGGGAAGCCTGCTGGGATGGAGTTCTTGGGACCTGGGACGACTCAGGATGGAAGGAATGGGAGAGCACAAGAGTATAGTGGGAGCATCTGGGCCTGAGAGCTGGAGGCTCGAGCCAAGTTCTGGGGAACAGTTTTTAACACTCCTCCTTCTCCAGGCTTCAGTACCTCCTGCCACAGGCTGCAAATTCCATGTGTTGGGGAACTTCTCTGTGACCCCTTCTGCCTGGATCCCTCAGAGGGTCACACACAACTCTCCTCTCCATTGCACAGAGTTTGTAGTCGTCTGGTCTCTGAGGGCACGCACGGGGCACAGTGCAGACTGTGCAAAGGCACTGCTTACACAGTGGACAGGCAGCCCACTCCGAGTCTCAGGTTTCCGAATGCCTCCCCAGCCAGGCCCTGTGCTGCCTGAGCACAAGGCATGAGTCTGTGTCCCTCCAATACGAGTGGAGGGCCTGGCACATGGTCAGGGCTCAGAATAAGGGTTTCTGAAAAGGCCCAGATGGACTCAGCCGTGCTTATGGTTTGCTGGGGGGGGGGGCTTCGCATTGTGTTCAATTACTATCCTTTAGTAAATTAAGAACTCTCTTCTTCCACCAAATGTTGAGCACCTTTCCTCTGCCAAGCTCTCTGTTAAAGAGCGTGACTTAGGGATTTCCCTGGCGGTCCAGTGGTTAAGACTCTGTGCTTCCACTGCAGGGGACACAGGTTCGATCCCTGGTCAGGGAACTAAGATCCCTCATGCCGATGGCCAAAAAGTTATAAATAAATAAATAAATAAAGAGCATGACTTAATAGCACTCCAGAACAGCTCTGCAAGCTGGTAGAACAAGATTCTAAAAGAAATAAGGCACGCTGATTGTCCAAATCAGTACCTTTGTAAGTCTGAACTCATCCTCTCGCCTGCGCAGTTAAGCTCTTTCTTATTTCTTTTTAAATTGTGGTAACATGCACATAGCGTAATATTTACTATCTTAACCATTTTTAAGTGTACGGTTTAGTGGTGTACATTGTTGTGCAGTCAATCTCTAGAACTCTTTTCATTGTGCAGAACTGAAACTCTGTACTCATTAAACACTAACTCCCCATTTCCCCCTCCCCCAGCATTCTACATTTTGTCTATGAATTTGACTGCTCTAAGTACCTCATATGAGTGGAATCACACAGTATTTGTCCTTTTGTGAGTGGCTTATTTCACTTATCATAATGTTCTCAAGGTTCATCCATGTTGTAGAATGTGTCAGAATTTCCTTCATTTTTAAGGCTGAATAATATTCCATTGTATGTATAGACCACAATTTGCTTATCTGTTCATCCGTTGATGGACACTTGCGTTTCTTCCGCATTTTAGCTACTGTGAATATGCTGCTGTGAACATAAGTGTACAAATATCTCTTTGAGTCCCTGCTTTCCATTATTTTGGGTATATAGCTAGAAAAGGAATTGCTGGATTGTGTGGTAATTCTGTTTAATTTCTTGAGGAACCACCATATTGTTTTCCACAGTGACTGCATCATTTTGCATTCCCACCAGTGAAGTATAGGGTTTCAATGTCTCCATACACTTGCCAACACTTACTTTCTGTTGTTTTGACAGTGGCTATCCTAAGTGGGTGTGAGGTGGTATCTCACTGCGGTTTTGATCCGAATTTCCCTGATGATAGGTGATGCTGAGCACCTTTTCACGTGCTTGCTAAGCTCTTCCTTTGTCCTGGCTGGGCCTTTGATGGGCTCGAGAACCAGCTGAGGATGACAGGCTCTCCTTCCAGGCAGCGCAGGAACCCCTGTGATGTTCAATGAGAACGGGGATGCACCCGGGCGATACGACATCTTCCAGTACCAGGTGACCAATGGCAGTGCGGGCAGTGGCAGCTACCAGGCTGTGGGCCAGTGGGCGGAGACCCTCAGACTGGATGTGAGTGGCACAGGACGAGCTCTGGGCACAGGGAGGCGGACCCACCTTCCTGGAGGTGGGAGTCACAGGTCCCGGTGTCCCCTGTGTCCCAGGTGGAAGCCCTGCAGTGGTCGGGAGACCCCCGAGAGGTGCCCGAATCTCAGTGCAGCCTCCCCTGTGGGCCGGGAGAGCGGAAAAAGATGGTGAAGGGCGTCCCCTGCTGTTGGCACTGCGAGGCCTGCGACGGGTACCGCTTCCAGGTGGACGAGTTCACTTGCGAGGCCTGCCCCGGGGACATGAGGCCCACGCGCAACCACACGGGCTGCCGCCCCACGCCAGTGGTCCGCCTGTCCTGGTCCTCGCCCTGGGCGGCCCCGCCCCTCCTCTTGGCCGTGCTGGGCATCATGGCCACCACCACAGTGGTGGCCACCTTCGTGCGGCACAACAACACGCCCATAGTCCGGGCCTCTGGCCGCGAGCTCAGTTACGTCCTCCTCACCGGCATCTTCCTCATCTACACGGTCACCTTCCTCATGGTGGCTGAGCCCGGGGCGGCTGTCTGCGCTGCCCGCAGGCTCTTCCTCGGCCTGGGAACCACCCTCAGCTACTCTGCTTTGCTCACGAAGACCAACCGCATCTACCGCATCTTTGAGCAAGGGAAGCGCTCGGTCACGCCCCCGCCCTTCATCAGCCCCACTTCGCAGCTCGTCATCACCTTCAGCTTCACCTCCGTGCAGGTGGGTCCTTGGGCTCCCAGAGTAACGGGGTGGGCAGACGGGGTCGGGGCTGGGGGTACGGGCACTGACCTCCACCTTAAAACTCAGAGTCCCGGGTTTCCCTGGTGGCGCAGTGGTTGAGGGTCCTCCTGCCAATGCAGCGGACACGGTTCGTGCCCCGGTCCGGGAAGATCCCACATGCCGCGGAGCGGCTGCGCCCGTGAGCCATGGCCTCTGAGCCTGCGCGTCCGGAGCCTGTGCTCCGCAACGGGAGAGGCCACAACAGTGAGAGGCCCGCGTACCGGAAAAAAAAAAAAAAACAGAGTCCCTCTTCTATTTTGGCCTCTATGTTAAAAAATAAAAAGAAAAAGTCCCAGGAGATAGGGCGCTACTATTTCTGTAACTAGAAGAACTCATTTAGGAGGAGCTGTTTCCTCCTGCTTCATCCTTGAAGGAAAATGGATCAGTAAGGTGGGTAGTGCAAGCATCCCGTTATTTTTCTGTAAGACAGTGAAATTATTTTCATAAAGTGAACGTGCTCTTCCATAATCTGGCTCCCAGGGCAAAGACAATCTGATGAATTTCCCCCAAGCAGAGAATCTGTTTCCATAAAGGCAGTTCCTGCTGCCCAGTCACTGGGTAACTTGGATAAGAGGCACAGGGTCTAATGATACTATGTGGAGTGAAGCATCCAATTCCATAGATGGCCAGAATTTCATGCTGTATGTGCAGCAAAAGCAGAGTTCCTTTAGGGTTTTCTCTGAGATGGTAATATTACAACATTGGAAATGGCTCCTGTGGTCTGGAAAGCACTGGATGTTTTCTGTGTAAAGGGTGCTAAGAGACAAGTGTGTTTGACATTGTATGACATTGCAGAGCCAGCCCAGTTCTCAGGGCCAGGTGGATGGCCCATGCTCAGCTCATTTGGACACGGCTCACTCTCCACCCCAGGAGAGCCCTTCTTCCTACCCAGCTCTGCATATAACATGGTCATTCCCACCCATGGGCCTCAGTCCATGCAATTCTTCACAACTGGAAGGTGCTGCCATTTTCTGACACATAGCAGGGTCTGAGCGTCATCTGTCAGGGCCGGAATCTCAGTGCACAGCCCATCCTCAGAAAGCACCTCACTGCTTCCTGCCTGAAACCCCTGTGGCACCTCTTGCCCCAGGATAGAGCTGTTTAGACTGCATTCAGTACCCCCGTCCGGCTCACCTATGGACTCCCCACATTATACCTCTCTTTCTAGAAATCCCAAATCTTTTCAAAGATGCACACCTTCAACTTTACAAGGTTATTCAGCAATATGATGGATGTGAAATGGTATCTCATTGTTTTAATTTGTCTCTACTTACTAGTGCAGCTAGCCTTTGTACTCTCCTCTTCTGTGATGTGCCTGTGCCTCTTCCTGTGCTTTGCTCACTTTCTATTATTTTGTAGGCTTTTGTTATCTGTACTGGATGCTAATTCTTTTACCAAGTACGTGGGTTGCAAATTCAGTGGGACGCATTTTGGTTGCTACTCCCTTGTATCATAGGCCTTGGGTTTTAGTTTCTCTTGGGCAACTTTTCCCCCCAGCTAGAGGATTTCTAAGAGGAGCCTCCATGTTTCCTTCCTGGACAGTGGATGGAGTTTTATTTTATTAGTCCCTTGTTCATGGAGTTGCTGCCTTTGGGAGAATCACAAAAAGGTGCTCCTTCTGGGTGTACAAATTATTTAAAAAGCATCCTTTCCTCTAGGATCACATGGCCCTACTCCAGGTGCACAGTATGGCACTGAAGTGTTGGTTAGGTTTCAGCCCCGCTCCTCCCAAGTCAAGCATCTTGTGCAGTGAACCACCTGCACAAATGTAGGGGACGGCCCTTCCAGGGTCCCACCTTTATGCAGGTGTCTTAGTTCCTACTCCCCAGCTTCCCTTGGCTCGAGGTCATGTCTCCCCTCACTGTGAAGGAATTCATACTCCATCTTCTCCTTGTTAGGGCCTGTGTCTGACTCTGACCTCCCTGGCCACCTGGCATCAGTTCACATCCTTACTGCTCTCCATTCAGTGCCTCTATATTTTG
This sequence comes from Monodon monoceros, assembly GCF_005190385.1. Lineage (NCBI taxonomy): Eukaryota > Metazoa > Chordata > Mammalia > Artiodactyla > Monodontidae > Monodon > Monodon monoceros. Next base: position 154,040,758 of record NW_021703768.1, read on the forward strand.
AGCCTCACTATGCATTCACACACAATTTCATTATATCTTGTTCAACAGTTCTCTGGATCTGGAGAAGGAAGGGGGTCCTCAGGAACTTGGTTTGCCATATTGCTAGATTAGATAAAGCTAGTGTTTTCCCACCTACAGAATACATGATACTGCCTCCCTGGACGGTTGTGAAGGGAAACATTTCTGCTGGGCCTGGTTTCTAATCAGTGGGACATGCACTGACTCCTCCCCCAAGCTGGCATCATGTCTTCACAACAGATTATGAGGGTTCCCATTTGGTAGATAGAGGAGATGTGATTAGGGTCACCTTTCCAGAGCCTCTGCCTGCAGTCACTGTACCTTGCTGGGCTCAGTAAACGGTGGTGGTAATGGCTGAAATACAGGAAGAGGACATCCAGGGCCCCTTCCCCAATCAGCCCAGATGTCCCCAGCACATACTTCCACTGCAACCCCTTCTCTCCACCTGCCTGTGTCACAGGCCTTTGCCCAGGCAGTCCCCTCCTGGACAACCCTCCCCTCTCCACAGTGGCTCTCAGGCCTGAGCATCCCACTCAATAGGGCAGGAGCCTAAAAGCGACCCTAACCTGCTAGAGATCTCAGTCGAGGGTGAGGCTGGGTGTGTCCTTGATACCATGTTGGCTCCTGCAGGTGGTGGGAGTGATGGCCTGGATGGGGGCCCAGCCCCCACACAGTGTGATTGACTATGAAGAGCAGCGGACGGTGGAGCCAGAGCAGGCCAGAGGGGTGCTCAAGTGCGACATGTCAGATCTGTCCCTTGTCGGCTGCCTGGGCTACAGCCTCTTGCTCATGGTCACATGCACGGTGTATGCCATCAAGGCCCGTGGCGTGCCTGAGACCTTCAATGAGGCCAAGCCCATTGGCTTCACCATGTACACCACCTGCATCATCTGGCTGGCTTTTGTGCCTATCTTCTTTGGCACTGCCCAGTCAGCTGAAAAGGTAATCTGGGTCCCCCGTCAGTTTCATGACCTTGTTTGTTTCCTGCCTGTCCACGGAAGGGCTTGATTATTCCAAGAGCTGGGCCACCCATATGAATGCTTGCTTGGTTGGCTGATTAATTCATGTACTCATTTGTCTTTCCAGTCTCCCTCCAGTTGTTCTCTCAGTCCCCTTTCCATTGTTTATTCATTCATTTTTTTCATCCATGCTTCTTCCAACCATCAATTAACTTTATTTTATTCAATTATCTTTTCATATACTTTATATCTGCCAATCCATTCATCTGTCGGTCTATTTGTTTGACAGTCATTTATTCATGTGTACAGTGGAGCATTTGTTTATTCACCTCCGTCTTCCCTTTGTTTGCCTACTTGCTCCTTTATTCAGGTTTGGTTCATCCATTCATTTGTACATTTGAAAACATGTTCATTCATTCATTAACATTCTCTAGCACTTTTTAGGCATATGGACCATTTCCCCAGGTGTCGCTCTCTGTGAATGAATCTCTCATTTCCCTTGATCACTTGTCCACTCAGTCCTGTGTCGTTTACCCTTCTTCCTGCCTATACCAGAGCCAAACAGTGACTACCAATTCTTCATGCCACGGGGCCTTTGCTTACACTGCCCTCCTTTATTGAGTGCTCATTCCCAGTCACTTGACTGAAATAGACTCACCTCCAGGCTGTGTGGGGGTGGAGGGCGGGAGACACCTGGGCTGAGTCCCACCTGGTCCCTTCCTCTGTGGCTTAGATCTACATCCAAACCACCACACTGACTGTGTCCTTAAGCCTGAGTGCGTCGGTGTCCCTCGGCATGCTCTATGTACCCAAAACCTACGTCATCCTGTTCCACCCGGAGCAGAACGTGCAGAAGCGGAAACGGAGCCTCAAGACAACCTCTACAGTGGTAGCCCCACCCAAGGGCGAAGGCACAGAGGCCCCCAAGTAGCAAGTAGGGGATGAATGGGACAATTGCTCCTCCTCTGTTCTTTTCTTTCCCTCGCTTCATGGCGGAAGCTGTGAAGAGTCCAGATCTACAGTGAGCAATCAGGGTGGGGAGTCCACAAAGGCCACGGCCACTAGGATGGAGCTGGCCTGGATCCACATGACACATTTTTCTGTTTTTCTGTGCATGATGGCTTCATACTTCCTCGCTGCAGACCAGACTTTCTACTCATGGTGGGAAACAGCCACTGAGAGAATCCTACTCTGGAGAGGGACTAAACTTATACTCACTGGTTTGAAGTTCAGAGATCATGATGAAGCCCTGGGCTTGGCCCAGTGTGAGTGGATTTCCACCCCTTGATCAACCACCAGAATTTGGGGATTGGGCAGCATGTAAGAATATGTAGACCCCAGAATGAAATTCAGGGTTGGAGTTAGGAAGGAGCAGTTTCCACAAGAGCTCTGTGGGTCTGTATTTTGGACTGAGTAACTTGGGCTTGGGTAAATATTTTGCTGGTCCAGAGGGATCGAGCCTTGGGTGAGAGACCTGTGAGAGAAGATGGGCCTGCACAGGACAGGGGAATGAGCAGAGGGAACTGGGTTGCTCCCATGAGATTATTTGTGGCAGGGTCTTTTCCTCGAGATCTTTTCTCCTGGAATCTGGGGGATGTCAAACTTAGAGAACTGCTTTTTTTTCCTTTCCCGTGTGTATTCCCTTAAATGAACCCTGAACTTTAAGAAAATCAGATACACTTGTGTGGTGGTAGGGGTGTGAGAATAAACTAGCAAGGGTGGTGTTTGCCCTCCTCTGATGCCTGTAAGGGATGGTGTTCACAAGTTCTAGGTTGGGACCAGTGACAGAGAGAGTTGTGTCCATGGCAAAGATTAATTCCAAGTGGATAACTTAGGATGAACATCAAAACCGTTCTCTTCCAATATTTCCTGGGGAGATCCCCTTTGAAAGGCAAGCATGAGGCATGGGAAGGAAGATGCTTGGACTTCAAATGTATTTTTCAGTAATCTTTTTTTAACAAGAAGTTCAGTTTAAGTTAATGGAATTTTATTTCCCTGGGGTAGAATTTAAATTTGTTAAATTGACACTTTTTATTTATCAGTATGAATTCTCTAGTATCTAATGTCTGGAACTGATTTTGAAGATCAACAACACTTCATACAACATGGAGACTCTTCCCTAGACAGAGTCTCTGCATAATCCATTTTGACCTTGGGACTAGGTGTTTCCACATTCTTTAATAGGGCTTCTCCTCAGAATAACATTTTTGGTGTACAGATTCTCCTTCCTCACATTTGTTGCATTCTTAGGAATTCTCCACAGTGTGAACTATGACATTTCATATATTGCTGGATGCTTACCAAAATTCATTATTTCATACAGCTTTGCTCCTGTGTGGGTTTCCTGGTGTACAATGAGATGTGTTTTCTTACTAATGGCTTTTCCACATTAGTGCTTTGATAGGGTTTTTCTCCTATATTAACTCTTAGAGAAAAATGAGCTCTGATCTCCAAATGAAGGTTTTTCTGTATTTATTATTTTCTTGGTGTTTCTCTTGGTATGAATTATCTGATGTGCAGTTAGTCTTGACTTCTAGTTGAAAGCTTTTCCACAGTTTTTACATTTTTGTGGTTTTCCCCACTCTGAACTCTGTGACTTAGATTTTGGATGATTTCTTAGTAAAACCTTTTCCACATTTAGAGGTTTTCTCCCCATGTGAAGTTTCAGACTTAGAGTCCTGGATTCCTGCTGAAGACTTTCATACACCCCCACATTCATTCAGACTGGTCTCTCTGATGTGGATTCTTTGATGCACAGTGAGTTCTGTCGTCTTCTTCTGGGCCTTCTCACATTCAGTCCACTTGTAGAAGATGCATGCACCATTTTGTGTGCAGTGGGGGCATCCTCTATTGCTAAAGGCATTGTCATATTTAGTACATTTGTGAGATTCTCTCCTTTCTGAATTCTCTAATGTGTACAAAATTTCTGACTCTTGGAAGAGGGCTTTTCCACATTCAGTGTGTACATAAGGTCTCTACCTTGGATCATTTCTTTGATGTTCAGCGGGGGTTGAAAAATCCTTGAAGGTTTTTCCATGCTCTTTGCATGCATAGTTTGCCTTCTCCAATGTCCAATCAATCAATTTGAACCCCTGAAAAAAGATTTTCCCCCAAATTTGTGGAATTTATAAGGCATTCTGCCTATGTGTTTCATTTTCTGTTGAATAAGAGCCAGGCTATACCTATAGGATTTCTCACATTCATTGTCCTTGAATGATTTCTCACAGTATGGATTATATATTCCAGTGAAAATGGGATTCTTTTGGGAGGCTTTTCCACATTACAATCACAGTATTTCTCTCCAGTTCTCTAAAGTAGAGTAAGATTACATTTTGTTATAAGCTTTTATTCACCATGTTCAATGTGTTGAGACTTATACAGGAGGGATTTTTTTATATTACTTATATTCTTATGCATTTTCACTAGTGTAGTTTTTAGTGGACACATTTATAACATTTATTACAACTTTGTCACATTTATTACATTTTGTGGTCTTTGGAAATTTCCCCCAAATTCATTACATTCATTGTCTCTCACCTTATTCAGTAGTTTCTCGGTAAATAAATGTAACTTTTCCCAAACGTTTGACTTGGGTTTTCTGTTCCTTTTGTATATAGTTATTGATTTACAAGACTCCCTGTAAAATGGAATAAAATGATAACTCCAAGTGAATCTTTTCGCCATCATTTTATAGAAGGAAACCTCTTCAGGAATACTGTTATATTGACGTCTTTGCCTCTAAATATGAAAAATTCCTAAGTGTAAACATTTCCCACCTCTTGGGCTTTGAGGGGAGAAATCTGCTCCAGTGTGGACAGAGCAGAGTACTGAAAGCTATGACAAGTAGGTTGGGAGTTTCAGAGATGACATTTTAATCTGTGGAGCAAAGAGTAGGAATCAAGATGGGCTGCAGCTCTGAAAGGGGAAGACTGAGTGGGAGGATTGGATGGAAAAGGCAAAGAAAGGTGGAGAGAGGCACTAATGGTGATGGGACTGGGTTTGGACATTTTTAGCCTCATCAGTTCATTCATGGATTACTATTGCAAAACTTTAGTCTTTCTGCTTTCTGTATTTTCCCCCCTCTCATCCTACACACCAGTATCAAAATCATCATGCCAGGGCACCAGCTACCCACATTTATAGGAACATTGCTGTGGGTCCTGCCCTCTCCCAACACCTGGATCAGGCTGTGATTCATTCTCATATTTACCTGCAGACTCAGAGGCAGAAATCGCAGGAAGGGTGCATTAGTCTAGAGAATCATGGCCTCATGCACTGTTCACTGATATAATCTGACAGATTAAGCATCATTAGGTTATTCTACCAGAGCTCTTGAGTGCTGAATTTACCTGTAGTATCAACTTTCTAGTTTTTTCCCCATTCTGATTTGCTACACAGGGAAAATTTCCAGGATCCACAGACCTTGTCTTGCCCCTGCCCCTATATACTTCCTTCACTCAGCTTTCACATCTTGACTTGTACCACACTGAGGTTAAGACATCTTGGGATCAATTCTAGCTCTGACACTTACTAGATGGGTGACTTTGGGCAAGATAATTAGCCTCTCCCATAGCCAGTCTCCTTAATGATCTCCACAGAGATGCCCAAGCCATTGACCCCATTTACCTACTACTGACCCTCCTAGCCCTACCAATCACTGTCCATGCAGACCCCATTCATTAAGCGAAGTCCTCAGCTGACAAGTCCCATCACCCCATCTCAGACCCACTAGCCCTCTGATTCACTGACCTCCACAGACTGCTCATTCATTGCTGCTCCAACAATTATCATTGGGTATTTCCTCTGTGCTAAGCACCTGGGGTACATCAGTCTATAAAATAGACAAGGATTGTCTCCTTCATGGAACTTACATCCTAGTTGTGGAGACAAACAATAAACAATATGTAACACTAATAAATTATGAAATATGTTAAGAGGTGATAAAGTGCTGTGGAAAAAAGAAAACAGAGCAGGGTAGGGAGAAAGGGAAAGACTAGAGGGGATGGGCTGCAATTTAAATAAAGTGGTTAGTATAAGCTTCCTTGAGAAGGTGGAACTTGAAGGAAGTGGAGAGTGAGCCATGGAATTATCTGGGGGAAGAACGGTCTAGTGGAGGGAGTGGCCAGTGCAGAAGCCCTAGGACAAGGGCATGCATGTGTGTCTGAAGACCCAGTCAAGAGGCTGGTGTGGTTGCAGCAGGCCAAGTGGAGGAAACAATGTGAGAAAGGTAGGTGAGGTATATCATTCAGAGTTCTCCAGAGAAGCAGAACCAATAGAGCATATTGGTTTCTCTGGAGAACGCTGATAGATAGATTAGATAGAGATAGAGATAGAGAAAATATATAGTATGTATAGATATAGATAGAAAGGCTAAAAAATAGATGGATAGATCTATCTATCTATCTATCTTATCATCTTTCTAACTATCTAACTTATACCTAATAGGATGTGTGTGTGTGTGTGTGTGTGTTTATGCATAATGTCAAGATATATACTTTAAGAAATGGCTCCCAGATTGGTTCAAGGTGGTGGAATAGAAGGATGTGTGCTTACTCCCTCTTGTGAGAGCACCAGAATCACAAGTAACTGCAGAACAATCATCAACAGGAAGACACTGGAACTCACCAAAAAAGATACCCCACATCCAGAGACAAAGGAGAAGCCAAAATGAGATGATAGGAGGGGCACAATCACAATAAAATCAATTCCCATAACTGCTGGGTGGATGACTCACAAACTGGAGAACACTTATACCACAGAAGTCCACCCACTGGAGTGAAGGTTCTGAGCCCCACGACAGGCTTCCCAACCTGGGGGTCCAGCAACGGGAGGAGGAATTACTAGAGAATCAGACTTTGAAGGCAAGCAGGATTTGATTGCAGGGTTTTGACAGGACATGGGGAAACAGAGACTCCACTCTTGGAGGGCACACACAAGTAGTGTGTGCCTTGGGACCCAGGGGGAAGAAGCAGTGAGACTGAACCAGGCTTACCTGATAGTGTTGGAGGGTCTCCTGCAGTGGCAGGGGGTAGCTGTGGCTCACCGTGAGAACACAGACACTGGCAGCAGAAGTTCTGGGAAGTGCTCCTTGGTGTGAGCCCTCCCAGAGTCTGCCATTGGCCCCACCAAAGAGCCAGGTAGGTTCCAGTGTTGGGTCACCTCAGGCCAAACAATAACAACAGGGAGGGAACCCAGCCCCAACCATCAGCAGACAAGCAGATTAAAGTTTTACTGAGCTATGCTCACCAAAGCAACACTCAGTTCTACTCACCACCAGTCCCTCCCATCAGGAAACTTGCACAAGCCTCTTAGATAGCCTCATTCACCAGAGGGCAGACAGCAGAATCAAGAAGAACTACAATCCTGCAGCCCGTGGAACAAAAACCACATTCACAGAAAGATAGACAAGATGAAAAGGCAGAGGGCTATGTATCAGATGAAGGAACAATATGAAACCCCAGAAAAACAACTAAATGAAGTGGAGATAGGCAAACTTCTGGAAAAAGAACTCAGAATAATGATAGTGAAGTTGATCCAGGACATTGGAAAAAGAATGGAGGCAAAGATCAAGAAGCTGCAAGAAATGTTTAACAAAGACCTAGAAGAATTAAAGAACAAACAAACAGAGATGAACAATACAATGACTGAAATGAAAACTACACTAGAAGGAATCAATAGCAGAATAACTGAGGCAGAAGAACGGATAAGTGACCTGGAAGACAGAGTGGTGGAATTCACTGCTGCAGAACAGGATAAAGAAAAAAGAATGAAAAGAAATGAAGATAGCCTAAGACACCTCTGGGACAACATTAAAGGCAAAAACATTCGCATTTATAGGGGTCCCAGAAGGAGAAGAGAGAGAGGTGGAACCAGAGGAAATGTTTGAAGAGAATATAGTAAAAAACTTCCCTAACATGGGAGAGGAAATAGCCACCCAAGTCCAGGAAGTTCAGTGAATCCCATACAAGATAAACCCAAGGAGAAACAAGCCGAGACACATAGTAATCAAATTGGCAAAAATTAAAGGCAAAGAAAAATTATTGAAAGCAGCAACGGAAAAATGACAAATAACATACAAGAGAACTCCCATAAGGTTAACAGTTGATTTCTCAGCAGAAACCCTACAAGCCAGAAGGGAGTGGTATGATATATTTAAAATGATGAAAGGGAAGAACCTACAACCAGGATTACTCTACCTGGCAAGAATCTCATTCAGGTTTGATGGAGAAATCAAAAGCTTTACAGACAAGCAGAAGCTAAGAGAATTCAGCACCACCAAAGCAGCTCTACAAAAAATGCTAAAGGAACTTCTCTAGGTGGGAAACACAAGAGAAGAAAAGGACCTACAAAAACAAACCCAAAACAATTAAGACAATGGTCATAGGAACATACATATTGGTAATTACCTTAAACGTGAATGGATTAAATGCTCCAACCAAAAGACACAGGCTTGCTGAATGGAAACAAAAACAAGACCCATATATATGCTGTCTACAAGAGACCCACTTCAGACCTAAGGACACATACAGACTGAAAGTGAGGGGATCAAAAAGTTATTCCATGCAAATGGAATCAAAAGAAAGCTGGAGTAATAATACTCATATCAGATAAAATAGACTTTAAAATAAAGAATGTTACATGAGACAAAGAAGGACACTACATAATGATCAAGGGATCAATCCAAGAAGAAGATATAACAATTATAAATATATATGCACCAAACATAAGAGCACCTCAATACATAAGGAAACTACTAACAGCTATAAAAGAGGAAATCAACAATAACACAATAATAGTGGGGGATTTTAACACCTCACTTATACCAATGGACAGATCATCCAAAAGGAAAATTCATAAGGAAACAGAAGCTTTAAATGACACAATAGACCAGATAGATTTAATTGATATTTATAGGACATTCCATCCAAAAACAGCAGATTACACTTTCTTCTCAAGTGTGCATGGAACATTCTCCACGATAGATCACATCTTGGGTCACAAATCAAGCTCCAGTAAATTTAAGAAAATTGAAATCATATCAAGCATCTTTTCTGACCACAGCGCTATGAGATTAGAAATCAATTACAAGAAATAAAACGTAAAAGACACAAACATATGGAGGCTAAACAGTACATTACTAAACAACCAAGAGATCACTGAAGAAATCAAAGAGGAAATCAAAAACTACCTAGAGACAAAAGACAATGAAAACTCGACGATCCAAGACCTATGGGATGCAGCAAAAGCAGTTCTAAGAGGTAAGTTTATAGCAATACAAGCCTACCTCAAGAAACAAGAAAAATCTCATATAAACAATCTAACCTTACACCTAAAGCAACTAGAGAAAGAAGAACAAACAAAAACCAAAGTTAGCAGAAGGAAAGAAATCATAAAGATCAGAGCAGAAATAAATGAAATAGGAACCAATCATCAGTAGCAAAGATCAATAAAACTAAAAGCTGGTTCTCTGAGAAGATAAACAAAATTGATAAAGCATTAGCCATACTCATCAAAAAAAAAGATGGTGATGGCTCAAATCAATAAAATTAGAAATGAAAAAGGAGAACTTACAACAGACACCACAGAAATACACAGCATCCTAAGAGACCACTACAAGCAACTCTATGCCAATAGAATGGACAACATGGAAGAAATGGACAAATTCTTAGAAAGGTATAACCTTCCCAGACTGAACCAGGAAGAAATAGAAAATACAAACAGACCAATCACAAGTAATGAAATTGAAACTGTGATTAAAATTTTTCTAACAAACAGAAGTCCAGGACCAGATGGCTTCACAAGAGAATTCTATCAAACATTTAGAGAAGAGCTAACACCCATCCTTCTCAAAGTCTTCCAAAAAATTTCAGAGGAAGGAACACTCCCAAACTCATTCTATGAGGCCACAGTCACCCTGATACCAAAAGCAAACAAAGACACTACAAAAAAAGAAAATTACAGACCAATATCGCTGATGAATATAGATGCAAAAATCCTCAACAAAATGCTAGCAAACAGAATCCAACCATGATCAAATGGGATTTGTCCCAGGTATGCAAGGATTCTTCAATATATGTAAATCAATCAGTGTGATACACCATATTAAAAAATTGAAGAAGAAAAACCATAAGATCATCTCAATAGATGCAGGAAAAGCTTTTGACAAAATTCAACACCAACTTATGATAAAAAATCTCCAGAAAGTGGGCATAGAGGGAACCTAACTCAACATAATGAAGGTCATATATGACAAGCTGACAGCAAACATCATTCTCAATGGTGAAAAACTGAAAGCATTTCCTCTAAGATCAGAAACAAGACAAGGATGTCCACTCTCACCACTATTATTCAACATACTTTTGGAAGTCCTAGCCACAGCAATGAGAGAAGAAAAAGAAATAAAAGAATACAAATTGGAAAAGAAGAAGTAAAGCTGTCACTGTTTGCAGATGACATGATACTATACATAGAGAATCCTAAATATGCCACCAGAAAGCTACTAGAGCTAATCAGTGAATTTGGTAAAGTTGCAGGATACAAAATTAATGCACAGAAATCTCTTGCAATCCTGTACACTAATGATGAAAAATCTGAAAGAGAAATTAAGGAAACACTCCCATTTATCATTGCAACAAAAAGAATAAAATGCCTAGGAATAAACCTACTTAGGGAGACAAAAGACCTGTATGCAGAAAACTATAAGACACTGATGAAAGAAATTAAAGATGATACCAACAGATGGAGAGATATACCATGTTCTTGGAGTGGAAGAATCAATATTGAGTAAATGACTCTACTACCCAAAGCAATCTACAGATTCAATGCAATCCCTATCAAATTACCAATGGCATTTTTTACAGAACTAGAATAAAAAATCTTAAAATTTGTATGGAGACACAAAAGACCCTGAAGAGCCAAATCAGTCTTGAAGGAAAAAAATGGAGCTGGAGGAATCAGACCCCCTGACTTCAGAATATACTACAAAGCTATGGTAATCAAGACAGTATGGTACTGGCAGAAAAGCAGAAATATAGATCAATGGAACAGGGTAGAAAGCCCAGAGATAAACCCACACACATATGGTCACCTTATTTTTGATAAAGGAGGCAAGAATATACAATGGAGAAAAGACAGCCTCTTCAGTAAGTGGTGCTGGGAAAACTGGACAGCTACATGTAAAAAAATGAAATTAGAACACTCCCTAACACCATACACAAAAATAAGCTCAAAATGGATTAAAGACCTAAATGTAAGGCCAGACACTAACAAACTCTTAGAGGTAAACATAGGCAGAACACTCTATGACATAAATCACAGCAAGTTCCTTTTTGACCCACCTCCTAGAGAAATGGAAATAATATCAAAAATAAACAAATGGGACCTAATGAAACTTAAAAGCTTTTGCACAGCAAAGGAAACCATAAACAAGACCAAAAGACAACCCTCAGAATGGGAGAAAATATTTGCAAATGAAGCAACTGACAAAGGATTAACCTCCAAAATATATAAACAGCTCATGCAGCTCAATATCAAAAAAAGAAACAACCCAATCCAAAAATGGGCAGAAGACCTAAAGAGACATTTCTCCAAAGAAGATATACAGATTGCCAACAACCACATGAAAGAATGCTCAACATCATTAAACATTAGAGCAATGCAAATCAAAACCACGAGATATCATGTCACACCAGTCAGAATGGCCATCATAAAAAATCTACAAACAATAAATGCTGGAGAGGGTGTGGAGAAAAGGGAACCCTCTTGCACTGTTGGTGGGAATGTAAATTGATACAGCCACTATGGAGAACAGTATGGAGGTTCCTTAAAAAACTAAAAATAGAACTACCATACGACACAGCAATCCCACTACTGGACATATACCCTGAGAAAACCATAAATCAAAAAGAGTCATGTACTTCAATGTTCATTGCAGCTCTATTTACAATAGCCGGGACATGGAAGCAACCTAAGTGTCCATCGACAGATGAATGGATAAAGAAGATATGGCACATATATACAATGGAATTATACTCAGCCATAAAAAAAAACAAAATTGAGTTATTTGTAGTGAGGTGGATGGACCTAGAGTCTGTCATACAGAGTGAAGTAAGTCAGAAAGAGAAAAACTAATACCATATGCTGACATATATATATGGAATCCAAAAAAAAGGTCATGAGGAACGTAGGGGCAGGATGGGAATAACAACCCAGACCTACTAGAGAATGGACTTGAGGACACGGGGAGGGAGAAGGGTAAGCTGGGACAAAGTGAGAGAGTGGCATGGACATGTATACACTACCAAAGGTAAAACCGATAGCTAGTGGGAAGCAGCCGCAAAGCACAGGGAGATCAGCTCGATACTTTGTGACCACCTAGAAGGGTGGGAGGGAGGGAGACGCAAGAGGGAAGAGATATGGGGATATAGGTATATGTACAGCTGATTCACTTTGTTATAAAGCAGAAAATAACACATCATTGTAAAGCAATTATACTCCAATAAAGATGTTGGAGAAAAAAAAGAGAGAGAAACATCTTCTGTGCATGTGTCTTTTCAGAGTATATTACATGCAGACCAGTGTGGTGGACACATTCATTCATTGAAATAACACTGTTCTCAATCACGTACACACTAGCATTCTTAGAAACACCTTTTGATGTCACCTTATATTTTGGGAAGGGTATAAAAAGGAAGAGAGAGAAGAGGTGAGTGGAGGACTCTGGCAGCCAGAGTGACAAAGCCTCCAATCCATGGCAGTGCAGCTTAGTGTTTAGGGGTTTGGTTTCTAGACTCAAAAAGACTTCACATTTAAACACTTCTGTTACTCTAACACCGTGACTTTGGACAACTCACAGATGCCTCATCTATAATGTGAGTATGATAATCGTATCTAGCTGATAGATAATCATCCATCCCCACAAACCTGGGGGTTTTGTATAAATTTCTTGGTGTAATGTAGGTAAAGTGTACAGAGCCTGACCGATAGTACGTGCTTAGTGAACATTACCTATGATGTGAACACATCTGTGACTCTATGATGGTATGAATAAAAACAACTAGAAAGGGTAAGAAAAGTTGATGATTAAAGAAAACCTAAAAGATGAGGGTGAAGATGAGGATCACGGCTTACTTCTCAAAGAATAGCCATAGACACTTTCTTTACCGATATTATCATTTAACTCACACAAATTATAGTAACAGCTGCATAACTGGACTCTCAAGATCCAGTCTCCCCCTAACTTCAGGTATCCACAATAATTTCCTACCACAGAATCTGTTGGAGTAGAGCCAAAGATATAAATAGCTGCATTTTTAAACACCTCCACAGGTAATCCTGATAACCATCCTTGTTAACAAATCACTTCCCTAGTGAAAATGCATAATCATGACCTTCTCTGCTCTTATCATCCCAGTCCATCCCCAGTGCCTACTTAATAAGATCAAACACATAACATTGGTAACAAAAGCCCTTTAAGATCCATTCTCAGACTACATCCTCATTGACAAAGAATGGCAGAAATAATATAAGTGGATAGGATATTTAAAATTCTCTGGTCTGCTCCTTTTTTTTTAATCAGCAAAGAAACTAAATACTAGAAGATATAAGATTTGCCCCAAGTAACACACCTAGGAAATGCCAGAAATGAAAGGCAAGTCTGTGTCTCTGAGTGCATCACCCCTACAGAAACAGCATGACTCTTTCAAAAGTACCCACGCATAGCTTCTTCCACATTGCTTACCACTTGATTTCAGTTTTAAAGATCTTACTGTATGTAACCAAGTTTCATGAAACCTTTGCCAAGACTTCTGTCATTTCTGTGAATTCCAACAACAATTTGTTCTTATCTCCTCATGGCACCTCATGTATTGTGGCTGCTTGTGACCATCAAACCAAATGACCTCTAATAGTTCATGGCTCATTCATCTTTTTCATCCCCAGTGATTCTGAACATTCATAATCAAATCTCAGGAGAAAATACTTGCAAATATATTAAATTTAAACCCTTAATTTTTTAACAATTCTCATCTCTAAAAAACAAATTGGGTAAAACTTAGTATTAGGACACATAACAGAACTGTGTGAACAATAACATTAAGGTGGAGGAATTACTTCTGCTGATACTAAGGCCCAGTAATTTTCATTCAGTATTTATTCATCTCAGAATTTTTTCATACAAACGCTTCATAATAATACAGTAACATCAGAGGCAATATGATTAACTAATCAAGATTGGCCCCATTAGAATTGATCAAAATTTAACTTCACCTTATGTTCAAAACTTATTACACAATTTCTCCCAAATGAAGTACCTTAGTTTTCTGGAAACACATATTTTCCAGAAACAGGTTACTGAATATCCTTGTTTACATGAAAGCCAGACTCTACTTACAACTATTCTACTCCAACTTTAGATATTCTTTGCCTAAAAGATAATTTCCATGTAATGTATTGACCTATGGAAAGCTTCTGATTTGCTATACTGTTAGGTTTCAATGTTGATCCCTGGATATTAATGCCCATTTCAACTTTTAATATAATGTCATGAAAAGAATGAGGGTGGACTTGTGCATACAGAACAAATTTCAGTTCTAAATAGCATAACACAAAGCTATGACAAAGGCCTACTTTTCTTTTGTCTTCACCTCAGTAAACTGATACATAGCCTTTTGGTTTAAGTGGCCAATTAAACACACACCTATCTTCTCACCTACTTAAGGCCCCACTCAAATGACACGTATAAAAATTATATAAACTCAGATGAACAAAGAGAGTATAAAAAGGGACAAAGTAAGCAACAGTACTATGGAAAATGGAAAGCAGGGAGGGCTAATTTGCACAAGAGTCTCCCATAAAGACTGAATGCTTAGAAGTAGTAGGTAAAGAAAAGAGGGGGAGTGTGCCTGGGCAGGGGCAGAGAAAACAGGAAGTTATTTTGAAAGTCCATCTATGACACAGTACACCTCTACCTTCACACCAGATGCAGAAAGCCATCAACAGACACCTACTCACCAGGGATGAGAGAAGAAGATAGAATTTTTTCTTAGAGACATTGACTGGGAAAGACTGAGGTCTTAGATACAGGGGTAGGGCATGGCAGGGTACAGGGGTGAGGCAGGGGACTAGAAACAAGGGTATTATTTACAAACCTAATTACAGAAAAATTCATCTGCCCCTCACCCACCCTTAGAATTCTATAATCAATCAACTACCAATCTGAAACAAAGGCAGAATGAAGACATATTCAGACATGCAAGGACATGAAGTTCATCTCTCATGCTTCCTTAGAATGCTTTTGGAGGATATCCTCCAACAAAAACTACATAGTAGGGACTTCCCTGGTGGCGCAGTGGTTAAGAATCCACCTGCCAATGCAGGGGACATGGGTTCGAGCCCTGGTCCAGGAAGATCTCACATGGCGCGGAGCAACTAAGCCCGTGCGCCACAACTACTGAGCCTGCACTCTAGAGCCCGTGAGACACAACTACTGAGCCCACATGCCACAACTAATGAAGTCCTCGCACCTAGATCCCGTGCTCTGCAACAAGAGAGGCCACCGCAATGAGAAGCCCGCGCACTGCAACAAAGAGTAGCCCCTGCTCACCACAACTAGAGAAAGTCCGCACGTGGCAACAAAGACCCAACGTAGCCAAAAATAAATAAATAAATTTATAAAAAAACAAACAAAACTTACAGGGTAAACCAAGAGAGAAGGGTACATGGGATCCAAGAAACAATGGATCCAATCCAAGAAATTAGTGAAGAGAGCTATTACCTCCCTTGAGTGTTTTAAATATCCGAGATCATGAGATGCTTCACACAGGCAAATGCAAATCTTCTCTGGAAGAATGCACCTTCAACTAGGCTTCAGAATTCCTCCAATATAGTTATTCAAAGACAAGGAACAGCATAGCATCAAAAAGTAATCAGTCAAAGAGGGAAATAAAGCACCATGATAAACAACCAGCAGAAAACTATCTGGAGCAAATACTCCAGATATTGAAATTATCAGACACAAATTAAAAAATAACCTGCTACACCTTCCCAAAATCACTTTGAGCCTCGGATATAAGCCTTTCAAACCCTCTACTAACATTGCTTCTTTAAAAACTGCTATGTAGAAAAATCTGAACTCTATTTCCTTTATAAAAATATGAATTCTTCAACCAGGCTCCTAGTGACAGACTTAGGTTTCCTTTAAGTCCAAGGTTATTTTTTGTAGCTTTCTTTTTTCCTTTTTTATACTAAACAAAAGCTAGTGATGACTTCCCTTGAAGTATTCACATGAAAAAAAAGACCACATTTTCAAGAAAAAATAATAAAATAACCTGCTTATTATGAAGACAAGCTTGAAAATATCATCCATGAAGGGGATCACACACAATCTAGCATTTCAAGTAGAATAAAAGGTCTACATTAGCTTTGATATGTAACATTTCATTACCATCAGTTTTCTGCAGGGGTCAGTGATGCATTCTGTATATAGTCCCATAAGGTCAAGTTTGTTAACCATGATTTTTTATATCATACTGACTTTTTGTCCAATGACTCAAGTTAAAAATAAAGCAAGAAAAGATAAAGGGCTAAAACCACATAGAAACAAAGACACATGGACACCCTTAAATGTGCCAAAAGCAGTGACTCTTGAGCTCCTTAGACTCAGAGATGCTCCCTAGACTAGGTTGGTTGTCAGGGAATTCAACTGTGAAGGAAAAGGATGTGTACAAAGGACTGAAACACATCCTTGAAAACTGGGTCTAAAAGGTAAGACCCAGTTTTTCGCTTTTTAAATCTCCATTGAAGTGAAAGACTTAAAATCTTCATCGACATTCTTCCTAGCATTAAAATCAAGTTATAAGGCTTCCCTGGTGGCTCAGTGGTTGAGAGTCCGCCTGCCGATGCAGGGGACACGGGTTCGTGCCCCGGTCTGAGAAGATCCCACATGCCGTGGAGCAGCTGGGCCCGTGAGCCATGGCCACTGAGCCTGCGAGTCCGGAGCCTGTGTTCCGCAGTGGGAGAGGCAACAACAGTGAGAGGCCCACGTACCGCAAAAAAAAAAAAAAAAAAAAAATCAAGTTATAATTATCCTCTTAAGTAAAGTGAAGAAAGATTTTGAGATAAATTACTTCAGAAATACATAAATTTTATTGTCTGTATTTTAAGGTCAATCTATATAAACATATATACATATATACACACATATATATCAAGCTATAATAATTCAAAGTACTGCTTCATAGATCATAGACCAATGGGACAGAATGGTCCAAAAAGACCAAAATATGTGTGAAATGTGGTAAAAGATAAAGATGACATCTTAAATCAGTGGGGGGAAATATGGCTTAATTAATAAACAATGTTGTGACATCTGGATAGCCATCTTGAAAAAATTTAAATTTGTCCTATAGTCTCACATCTTACACCAAAATTATTTCAAGGGCTCAAAGATTTTAAAGTAAAAAATAAAACTGGAAAACAGTGGACAATTTAAAAAGTAATCTTGGTGTGGATAAGTACTTTTTACCCGTGATTTAAAACTCAGAAGCCATGAAAGAAAAAATTAATCAATTTTGTTTAAAAATAAAGCTTTGTAACAAATAAAAACACCATTATGTACAAAGTTAAAAGACCAAAAACAAAACTATAAAATACATTTGCAACTCATGACAATGGGCTAATCACCTTGTTATGGAAGAGAACCTACAAATTGATTTCTAGAAACCAACAAACCTAGAATGAGATATACAGTGGCTCTTAAGCACACGAAATGATGCCCAATCTAATTCATAGTAAGACAACTGCACTCTCAGTTATGAGTAAGTGCCAGGATCTAATGTTCAGCATGGTGAATGAGTTAACAATACTGCATTTTACACTTGAAAGTTGCTATGAGAGTAGAGCTGTGATGTTCTCACCATACAATGAGAACAACATGGTAATTATGTGAGGTGAATGCTGTGTTAACTAACCTTATTGTGGTAAACATTTCGCAATATATATGTGTATCAAATCGTCACATTGTGCCTTTTGGCCATCTGTATGTCTTCTTTGGTGAAATGTCTATTTAGGTGTTCTGCCCATTTTTTAATTGAGTTGTTTGGGGCTTTTTTTTTCATATTGAGCTACATGAGCTGTTTGTATATTTTGGAGATTAATTCTTTTTCCATTGCTTCATTTGCAAATATTTTCTCCTATTCTGAGGGTTGTTTTTTCGTCTTGTTTATAGTTTCCTTTGCTGTGCAAAAGCTTTTAAGCTTAATTAGGTCCCATTTGTTTATTTTTGTTTTTATTTTCATTACTCTAAGAGGTGGGTCGAAAAAGATCTTGCTCTGGTTTATGTCAAAGAGTGATTTTCCTCTAAGAGTTTTTATAGTGTCTGGTCTTACATTTAGGTCTTTAATCCATTCTGAGTTTATTTTTGTGTATGGTGTTAGGGAGAGTTCTAATTTCATTTTTAACATGTAGCTGTCCAGTTTTCCCAACACTACTTATTGAAGAGGCTATCTTTTCTCCATTGTATATTCTTGCCTTCTTTGTCATAAATTAGGTGACCATATGTGTGTGGGTTTATCTCTGGGCTTTCTGTCCTGCACCATTGATCTGTATTTCTGTTTTTGTGCCAGTACCATACTGTCTTGATTACTGTAGCTTTGTAGTATAGTTTGAAGTCAGGGAGCCTGATTCCTCCAGCTTCGTTTTTCTTTCTCAAGATTGCTTTGGCTACTCAGGGTCTTTTGTGTTTCCATACAAATTGTATGGAATTAGAAAATTAGAACAAAAATTTTTGTTCTAATTCTGTGAAGAATGCCATTGGTACAGATAGACAAGAGGCACATGAAAAGATGCTCAACATCACTAATTATTAGAGAAATGCAAATAAAAACTACAATGAGGTATCACCTCACACTGGTCAGAATGGCCATCATCAAAAAAATCTACAAACAATAAATGTTGGAGAGGGTGTGGAGAAAAGGGAACCCTTTTGCACTGTTGATGGGAATGTAAATTGATACAGCCACTATGGAGAACAGTAAGGAGATTCCTTAAAAAACTAAAAATAAAACTACCATACGACCCAGCAATCCCACTACTGGGCATATACCCTGAGAAAACCATAATTCAAATGGACACATGTACCCCAATGTTCATTGCAGCACTATTTACAATAGCCATGACATGGAAACAACCTAAATGTCCAATGACAGATGAATGGATAAAGAAGATGTGGTACATATATACAATGGAATATTACTCAGCCATAAAAAGGAACGAAATTGAGTCATTTGTAGAGATGTGGATGGACCTAGAGTCTGTCATACAGAGTGAAGTAAGCCAGAAAGAGAAAAACAAATATCGTATGTTAATGCATATATATGTGGAATCTAGAAAAATGGTACAGATGAACCTATTTGCAGGGCAGGAATAGAGATGTAGAAGTAGAGAATGGACATGTGGACACAGGATGGGAAGGGGAGGGTGGGGCGAATTGGGAGATTAAGATTGACATATATACACTACCATGCGTAAAATAGCTAGTGGGAACATGCTATAAAGCACAGGAAGCTCAGTTCAGTGCTCTGTGATGACCTAGATGGGTGGGATTGGGGGTGGGGTAAGAGGGAGGTCCAAGAGGGAGGGGATATAGGTATACACATAGCTGATTCACTTCACTGTACAGCAGAAACTAACACAATATTGTAAAGAAATTATACACTACCAACAAAAAAATCATCACATCGTACACCTTAAACTTACAGAATGCTGTATATTGATTATATCTCAATCAAGCTGGAACAAAAACCCACCTTAAGACACCCTTTTTATCAGATTGGCAAAGATCAAAGAGTTAGCTATTGTTCTGTGCTGGCAAGTTGTGGGGCATGGCCCCCAACTCCCATGGCCCGTGGAATACACACAGTACAGCCTCTAAGGGGAGCTAGATGGCACTGTTTTGCTAAATTTAAAAATGCGCACACCCTTTGAACCTAGCAGCTCACTTCAGGGAGTTTTTCCACCAGAAATACTTGCATGAAATGGCACATATCTAAGAACATTAATTGCAGCATTGTTTGAAATAATGAAAGATTGAAAACAACCTCACTGCACCTCAGTTGGGAGCACTGATTTAAGTGTATTATGGTGCATCCATGTGTCAATGAGGCCAACCAATAAATAATCTATAATAGGAATAGAAAACAGTTTTATTTGAGCCAAACTGAGGACCATAGCCCAGAAGACAGCCTCTCAGATAACTCTGAGGAACTGCTCCGGAGAAGCATGGCTTTCAGCACAGTTTTATATCTTGTTAGAACAAAGAACATTAAACAAGTCAGGGATACATTCCTTCAAGTTTTCAAAAAACAGATCAGCACATACACAGTAAGTCAGTATGGCCTTGGCACCTGGGAAGCGGCCTTATCATAGAAGGAGTACCAGCATTGGTGTCCCAGGAAGGGAGGCATTTAATCTTTATTTTTAATATGGACATTACTTTTGGTCAATGTGTCCTTTTCTTTAATAATTAAAGCAGATGTACAATGTATGTTTGATAGGCCACAAACAGGCTGTTTTAGTTAGCATCAAATTCAAGTTAACACATGTATAAGCCAGAATGACTTCCCCATACTTCAATATGTGAATATTTCCTTTATCACAAGCAATGGAATATTTTGCAGCCACCGGAAAGAATGAGGAAGTTCTATATGTACTACAACGAAAACATCTTTGAGATATGTTGTTAAATAAAAGCAAAACGCAGGACAACATATCTAGTATCTGCGTTATAAAAAAGTTGGGGGGTGCTTCCCTGGTGGCGCAGTGGTTGAGAGTCCGCCTGCCGATGCAGGGGACACGGGTTCGTGCCCCAGTCCGGGAAGATCCCACATGCCGCGGAGTGGCTGGGCCCGTGAGCCATGGCCGCTGAGCCTGGGCCTCCGGAGCCTGTGCTCTGCAACAGGAGAGGCCACAACAGTGAGAGGCCCGCGTACCGCAAAAAAAAAAAAAAAAAAATTTGCGGGCTGTATATGTATAGACTATCTCTGGAAGGACACATAGAATCTGGTAACTGCTGTTGCCTCTGGGGAGAGAAACTGGGAAGGTGGAGGAATGGGAGAGAGGCAGTTGCTTTTCACTGTACAAGTTTTGAATTTGTACCACGTGCTATCAAAAAGGAAAAAAAGAAACCACATTAAATCACTTTAAAAACAGTGATATATCTACTGAATAACACTCAGAGGATAACGCAGCCACTCCTCCCACTTCCTTTCTCCTCCCCAACATTTATACACAGGGTAGCTGGCTGAGTACAGAATTTTCCCTTATAATGTAGCCCTGGGAATAGAAGTGCATTTTATAACCCATAAGCCAACTGAAGGCATTTTACTTTAAAGAGATATGTCATAAACCATACAGGCCTCAGCAAATTATTTGTTGGAAATAGTGAGGATCACCTGTTTACTAATTTAACACATATCTGTTGACACCACTATGTGCTCAATTTGAGTTGGGTTCTGGGCCAAGTTCTTAACATTAGCTCACAGCCTTCTTGGGGAACTAGACAAAGAGATGATGATAACCCAATCTGGCATGCCAGGAGCTACTGGCAGTTCCATTTTTGCAGGGTAAGGTAGGGAGATGAGGCTGGAGAGTCTACATGGATCTGGTTGTGAAGGGTCTTGAAGGCCTTGCTTTTAAGCAGGTGAGACCTCACCATCTACAGGGTGGACACATCACTGGTTGCTGGAGTGGAAGATGGACTGGAGCACACCAGAAAATTGGTCAGGAGCCTGGGGCAACTTACCAGGGGTAATCTGGCATATGCCTGCCTGAAAATATATTTATAATTCTTTATTTTTTGTATCTAAGAGCTAGAAATTATAAAATAACATCAGGCAATAATCAGGGTTGTGTCAGAGAGCAACCCTGTACGTTGGTTAAGGTATATTGCTGAAATAAATTAGCAATTGAACTTTAGGTGGTTAAATAGTTTTTCCAATTTTGGAATTTCTTATTCATTACAAGGGAAATTAATTGGGAAAGAAAAAAATTAGAAAAATTTACAATCTTTTATGCTCTAGTAAAATTTATATATCAGTGGGAACTCTCTGTAGCTTAGAAGTTTGAAATGCAAAAGCTAAAACCTGGCAGTAGCTTCCTTTGTGTTTAACTGCCAAAGCTCATCGCACAGGCTGGTCCGGCTGTGTGGTCTTGCCTCTTCCCATCCAATCTCATCTTGCTCACATGGTTCCCAACTCTCTCTACCCACACGCCCCACTTTTTTAAAAAAATTTATTTATTTTTTATTTTTGGCTGCGTTGGGTCTTCGTTGCTGCGCAGGCTTTCTCTAGTTGCAGCGAGCAGGGGCTACTCTTCCTTGCAGTGCACGGGCTCATTGCGGTGGCTTCTCTTGTTGCAGAGCATGGGTTCTAGGCGTGCGGACTCAGTAGTTGTGGCACACGGGCTCAGCAGTTGTGGTTCACATGCTCTAGAGCTCAGGCTCAGTAGTTGTGGCACACGGGCTTAGTTTCTCTGTGGCATGTGGGATCTTCCTGGATCAGGGCTCGAATGCATGTCCCCTGCATTGGCAGGCAGATTCTTAACCACTGCACCACCAGGGAAGCCCCAGACCCGTTATCTTGAGATGGCATAGTCATGGGTGTGCTGGGAAGTGTTTGTGCCAGTAGGGAGTAGTGGGGGATGGGCTGGATGGGCTAAGGACGGCACATCTAACCCTGGAGTGTCCCAAACAGTGGTCCTCATCTTCTGTCATGGTGTCTATCAGTAAAACTAGAAAAGCGAGGTGCAGAATGAACTGCTCCTCCTAGGAGGTTGGGGTAGAGAAAAGTCCCTGTCAATAATTGCTCAACTCTTGTTAGGCACAGATAAGACAATTCATACGAATATATTTTTTATAAACTAATTCACCAATATAAGCTTAATATTATCTACATTACTTTAGACTTTTTCTATAACAAGGTATTCACGAAAAATACTATGAGATAAAGTATGTTAAAGAAATTTTAAAAAATAAATAATTGCTCAACTCTTGTCTAATACCATGCAGATCAGCTGGCAGAAGAAAAGGTGGCTGAGGGACTTTAACTCAGAGTTCTCAAAAACGCACTTTTGGGGGGTTAAGCCAAAGGTCAGACTGTCAGTGTGGAGAACCTACTTCAGATTTAAAAAGTATGAAATAGCACCCAGGCAAATTTTGGCTCACTTAGTTGAGGTGGTCATACCATAAGGTGTTAATCATATGGCATAATGTAATAAAGCCAGTGCTAATGGTCTGGTCAGATGACCAGTACTATCATAAATATATCCAAGTTGACTCAGGCATTTCTAATAGGCCATTTACTTTTTGCCTCCCCAGCCAGGGGGCATCTCAGAGGCATCTCAGAGGTATAATTTCATGAAGACCCAAGCCTGACAGTGGTGGGCTCAGGGAAAGTGGACTGTAATCATATGGAGGGCCTTCAGACTGCACTAATGCTGGTGGAAGCACAGCTGCTGGAGCTGCCACTGGGATGAGTGGCAGAAGGTCTTGGCCTTAGCCCAAATGCAAGCACATTCCAAGGGGCCGCAGCTCTCATTAAAAACAAAAGGAATGGGCTTCCCTGGTGGCGCAGTGGTTGAGAGTCCGCCTGCCGATGCAGGGGACACGGGTTCGTGCCCCGGTCTGGGAAGATCCCACATGCCGTGGAGCGGCTGGGCCTGTAAGCCATGGCCGCTGAGCCTGTGCGTCTGGAGCGTGTGCTCCACAACAGGAGAAGCCACAACAGTGAGAGGCCTGCATACAGAAAAAAAAAGGAACAACAAAGTTAGCTGAGAAATATGTTCCTTGTGAGGGATTCAAGGCAAGGAGGTAATAGCGAGGACAAGGCGGGCCATAGGGATAGTACTGAAGGCAGATCTCTGTAGCAGTGAGCAGCTTTCCAAGTTTATTGTGGAATCTGGAGTTGCCAGCCATGTAAGGCTGCAGATGAACATGTGTGGGCCCAGGGCATGGAGAGTTCCAAGCAACCTCTTGAAATGCTGCTTCACCTGAAGCTCAATAGGGAAGAAAGGATGAGTTGCTGATCTAACAGGAGATGCCTACCCACACTGGTGGCCTTTATTAGGTGGGAGCTGAATTTAGAGAACTTGGGTATTTAAAGCTGCTGGAAGCTTCCAAGTCCATGTTCAACCTGAAGTCCTGATTCCACCATGATAGACTATCCTCTCCTGTAACTTGGAGCTGAGGTGCAGCATTTGTAGGGGCCGGCAGTTCCCCAAATTGATAGAGAGCACTTCCACAGACCAGGAACCTGTCACACTGCTTCCCAGACAACAGTTGACTTGCTCTTCCATCTTCATGCTGTAGTATGCTCCAGTCTGCAGTAGTGCAGGCTCCGCATTCTTTGTGGTGGGGAAGGGGAGGTGCCCCCAGAGGCTGTGTGTGAAGGGACACAGATGTTATTTTATCTGTGGCTTCTACTGACAGCACTGAAGAATTAAAGATAGTGAAGGAACTGTACCTGCAGGACTAGAGTATTACTCAGACTTCTGGGCATGGACACTGCCCCTGCCAGAGAATGTCATGGTGCTGTTGACTACTCCATGGAATTACTCAACACGCTGCTCACCACTGTCAGAACGGGGTAATCTTTAAGTGTGGAATACCCAGGTGGAGGACACGAAATGGCCACTTCCAAATGCAAAATCAGAAATTCAAAGCTCTCTGTGTTTTCTGTGAACAGAGTTGATACCTTCAGAAAAGTAGACAAAGCAGGGCAAGAACCAGGATGCAGCAGTTCAATATTCTGGGAGTAACAAATATACACTAATGCAGTGGACACAGACGATTGCCCAGCCAAGGGAAAAAGTGGGTGAGAGCCTTTTGACAACTCCCTTGAGGCTCTAACCTCCCTTGTCAGATGCACATCAGGAAATGGCAAGTCATAGAAGTAGCAGTGCCCAGAACATCTCTAGGTGGCTGGGATCGTCACACCCGAAGCTGAGCATGCCCCTGACTGCCGTGTGTAGCGTAACTACAGTGCAGAACAACTGGCGGGGGGAATGTGTGCACAGATTAAGCCCCTACTTTAGGGATTATCCGAGGGTCAGAGTCAAACTGAAGCCCAGAGGACCTGGGTTACTCAGGAATTTTTATCAACCTCTGCCTTCCAGATAGGGGTCCTGAGTTCTGAAAGCTGGGTTTGGAACAACATCCAGAATCATGGACTGTGTGTGAGGTCAGATAACCACAGTCTTCAAGGGCAAACTGGGTGGTAGTAACTGACGTGATGTTATCAGTTAGGAGTTGCTAAATCAAAAAGGGACACACAGTTCAAATGAATTGTCCCAGGAGAAGAATACAGGTAAGAAGCCAGTGGACACACGAACCAGGGAAATCTGACAAAAGTTGGTTTGAAGCAGAAGGCGGGAAGCATAATTTAAGTAACTCCTGGGCCAATGCACAGGTGACTGCACTTTCTTTACACTGGGTGTAAGCAGTGGGGGTGAGGAAAACAAAGGGTTCCATTAAAGGTAGAAACCCTCCTATATAAGAGAATCAAGTACAGTAAAATGCTTATAGACCATTTTCTTACTTTTTTGTTCCCGTGCTTCTCAATTTTTACAATTTTATAATTTATCTTAATGGTCAACTAATTTCTATGTTGTTAATGAAGGTCCATGTTGGTTCTGATACTTGGTAATTCAGACTAATTCAGACTATTCAACTGAGGCAGTTCTGAATTATGAGGAGTGTTTGACATTCTTAAGTTCTCAAAACCCACACTACTGTGAACCTTGACTCTCAGTAAATAAAATGACTATCTTCATGTAAGCTTTCATGGTTATTCTGTAGAATGGAAATTCTCTTGCATTCAATAATTAATACACTTAGTCTCAAAGCTCTTCCATATCACTTTTCTCCAATATGATGTCTCTGATGCTGAATGAGGTTTGCAGTCTGGTTGAAAGCTTTCCCACATTTATTACATTTATAGGGTTTCTCTCCCGTGTGAATCCTCTGATGTTGAGTCAGGTGTGTACTTCGGATAAAGGCTTTCCCACAGATTTTACATTTATAAGGTTTTTCTCTAGTATGAATTCTCTTATGTTGAGTGAGGGCTGAATGGTCACTGAATGCTTTCTCACATATATTACACGCATAAGGTTTCTCCCCAGTATGAATTCTCTGATGCTGGGCTAGGGCTGATTGGTCCCTGAAGGCTTTCTCACACAAACCACATCTGTAAGGTTTCTCTCCAGTATGAATTTTCCGATGTCGAGCAAAGGATGAATTATCCCTGAAAGCTTTCCCACATTCGTTACACTTATAAGGTTTCTCTCCAGTATGAATTCTTTGATGTTCAGTAAGGGAAGAGTTCACCCTGAAAGCCTTCCCACATTCATTACATTCAAAAGGCTTCTCCCCAGTGTGAATTCTCTGATGCTGAAGAAAACTTGTACTCTGATTGAAGGCCTTCCCACATTCATTACATTTATAGGGTTTCTCTCCACTATGAATATTCTGGTGTTTGGTAAGATGTGCCCTGCACACAAAGGCTTTGTCACATATGTTACATTTAAAAGGTTTCTCTCCAGTATGTATTCTATGATGGTGGGCAAGGTGTATGTTTCGGATAAAAGCTTTTCCACATAAGTTGCATTCAAAAGGCTTCTCTCCAGTATGAATTTTCTGATGATAAGTAAGTGAGGAGCTCACTGAGAAGGCCTTGCCACATTCCTTACATTCATACGGCTTCTCACCAGTGTGAATTCTTTGGTGATGGATGAGGTGTGTGCTCTGGTGAAAGGCTTTCCCACATTCTCTACATTCATATCGCTTCTCTTTAATAAGAATTTTCCGATTTGCATTAAGTTTTTCAGTATGAATCTTCTGATGTTTATTGAGGGTTGAACTCTTAGTGAAGACTTTTCCACACTCACTACACTCAAAGGCTTTTTTGCTAGATTGAAATCCCTGACTCTGAACAAAGGATGAGCTCATGGTGCAGTGCTTCCCAGATTCATCACATTTCTGGACACCAACCACAGATGAAGTTTTCTCATGAGCAAGCATCACTTGCTGCAACTTTATCTCCTGGCTTCCATGCTGCCATTCCAACAGTGTATCATATTTCCAGTGAGTATCTTTCGTGAATTTTTCCTTTATCATCCACTGACCCAATTCTCCTTCAGGAATATCTGCCTTGAGAGTTGATTTCTTACCCACAGGTGTAGTCATCCAATCTGAAAGACATCAAAAATTCAAATGTCTGTTTTATCCTAGTAAAACATCTAGTTGGGATAAGAACGTGACCTTGTTTATAATGCTAACAGAGAGGTTGTAATTTTGAAGATTTCTTGAAGTGAAGATAAAACAGGAAAAGGGAGAAGAGGTGAACAGAGGACATGGCAGGAAGGGGTTGACAACTATACAATGTATGAAGCAGGAGAGCTTGGAGCTGGCATTCAGAAGTCACAGGCCTGAGCTGGGATCCTGAGTACAATATTTATTTTCTTTGTGATTACAGAGAAGTTACCTGAATTTTGAAGCCTCAAAAACACCTCTAAGACCACACTATGCTAACAGATAAGAAAAAAATGTACCTTATCTGTTTTCGTGATATGGTCTTTAAAATAACCTAGATGTGACCTTAAGAAACCATTGAAACTAGAGGTCAACTCTTGGTAGAAAAAAAGTTCAGCTTCAGAGTAACTATTAAAACCAGCATTTATGTTTTATAGACACATTTTAGCATTCAGATGGAAAATAAAATTTAGGCTACTATAGAGCCTGTGAAACACTGATACCTACTAATAAAGTTAGAACCTCCTGCTACCAGTGAGGAAGCAACATCTTCAAACCTATATGAATAATGTGACATTGATATAAGGAAAATGTACCATGAGGATGTATATGTGAGCATAAAAAATTAGGAACAAAGCAGCAAATCTGCCAGGATATATCCAGTATGTCTTGGAGGCAAGGCCCTGAATTTGGGGAAAGGAGTATAATAGTCATAAGAAATGGGACTCTGCTACTGGGATCTGGCCCAAGGTCCCATGAATTGTCTGACAAAATGATTCCTCTCCCAAAAAACAAATTCCACACTTACTCAACAACAGTCTCACTTGGTCTCATGGGTATCCTGATATTAACAAGTAGAGTTCTGAATGCATACTAGTTTTCTGTACGTATTTGTGAATATCTGTCTTTTGTGTTAAGTCTATTTAAGACTTTGTACTAAGAAATGCAATGATAAGGACTTGATACTAACACAGATGATGCAAAGATTCCTGGGAAAGCCTATCAAGAACAAGCCTCCCTCAATGCTTTTTTCTCCTACTCACTCCAGAAAATCTATAAAGAGCTATAATAATAATAATAATAATAATAATAAAACTCCTTGTACTTACCTGGAAAAGAAAGTTAAACAGGTGCACTTTAAGGCTAAAATCCTTGTGAGCTTACAATAATATATCCTTGCTCAAAACAAAGAATGTTTAAAGTTAAACACCAGTTTTGCCAAATCTCAAAATCTTAAGAACTGACTTTCGCTTCTGGACCTGACAAAGTAGCCTGTGGAAGACCAGATTCTTGCAAAAAACACCCGAAAAATCTGAATTGAAAAAAAAAAAATCTGTCTAAAGGCATCAGATATCACCTGAGGCCAACTTGATAGTCTAATATTTGGGATAGAAGGGAAATATAGAGGTGATTCTAACAGTGTTTTTTTTCGTCAGAGAATTTGCTGAATTCTTAAACTTCTCAGGGCAAGAGACTAAGCTAAGCAGAAATTCAGAATTCTCTATAGTCTTATAGTACTGTTGAGCCAAAAACTGGAGTTCAGGACCTTCTGGGGGGCTGTGGGGTGAACAGTGGTCAGAATAAACATGTAAAGCTCTCGGTTGGGACTCCTGGAGGGCTACAACATAACAGCAAGGGCAAACAAGAGATAGGTAAAGCTTCATAAACATTCAACCCAATCTCCAGCTAATGAGTCCCTGGGTGGATGGATTAGGGTGGTTTGCTTGTACTCCAGCTGTCTACCAGAGGGAAGGAAAATCTTCTCTGGAGGAACATAACATCATCCAGAGTGTATTCACTCCTTCACACATGATGTCAAGGATTCAGTCAAAAAATACCAGGAGTACTAAGAAATTATTGAATCAAGAGAAAAAACAGACAATAGAGAAAGACCCTCAGAACTCAGATACCAAAATTATCAGACATGGGGTTTGAAATAAGTGTGACTAACATGTTCAATAAAACAGATAAGAATGAGAACTTTAACAGAGAATTGGAACCAAAGAATCAAATGAAAACTCTAGAACTGAAAAATATAACTGAAATTAAGAACTCAATGGATAGCTTTAACAGTATATTGGACATTGGGACTTCCCTGATCATCCAGTGGTAAAGAATCTGCCTTCCAATGCAGGGGACAGGGGTTCGATCCCTGGTCAGGGAACTAAGATCCACATGCCACGGAGCAACTAAGCCTGTGTGCCACAACTACTGAGCCTGTGTGCCTCAACTATAGAGCCCGTGTGTCACAAACTACAGAGCCCATGTGCTCTGGAGCCCAAGTGTCACAACTAGAGAGAGAAAAAACACGCACGCCACAACTAGAGAGAAGCCCATGTGCCACAGCGAAGAGCCTCTGCACTGCAACAAGAAGATCCTGCATGCCACAACAAAGACCTGACACAGAGAAAAAAAAATTTTTTAATAAATAAATAAAATGAATAAATATTTTAAGAAACAGTATATCGGACATAGCAGAAGAGAGGAATAGTGAACTAAAAAAAAAATACATAGGCAGAAAATATCCATGGTAAAACCTGGAGGAAAAAATTTAAAAAGACATATAAGACATGGTGAAAACATTTATTAACAAATGTGTGACTGGAGTTCTGGAATGGGAGGAGGAAAAGAATGGGGCAAAAAGCACTATTTTTAAAAAAAAAGGTTGAAAAATGAATTTGAGAAGCACAACAGACTGCAAGCAGGATAAATTCAGAGAAAATCCACCTAGGTATACCATAGTCAAACTACTGAAAACATAAGACTAATTTGAAATTTCCTTGAGAGGAAAAATATATTACCTTTAAAAGAGAAAAAAATAAAACGGATAGCTCTCTTTTCAACCAAAAACAAGGGAAAACAGAAGACAATGAAATAGGAACTTCCCTGATAGCACAGTGGTTAAGAATCTGCCTGCCAATGCAGGGTACATGGGTTCAAGACCTGGTCTGGGAAGATCCCACATGCCGTGGAGCAACTAAGCCTGTGTAGCACGACTACTGAGCCTGCGCTATACAGCCCATGAACCACAACTACTGAGCCCTCATGCCACACCTACTGAAGCCCGCACACCTCGAACCTGTGCTCTGCAAAATGAGAAGTCATGGCAACGAGAAGCCCACGCACCGTAACAAAGAGTAGCCCCTGCTCACCACAACTAGAGAAAGCCTGCGTGCAGCAATGAAGACCCAACGCAGACAAAAATAAATTAAATAAATTTTTTAAAATAGCTCTGTAATTGTCTAAAAAAAAAAAAGAAGAAGACAATGAAATAGCATCTGAAGTGCTGAAAGAACAAAATTGCTAAACTAGAACCCAATAGAAACAAAATGTCCCAAAAAGGTAAATATGAAATGGATATTTCTGTAAAAATAAAAACAGGGATTGTGTCACCAGCAGGCCCATATTAAAAAAAAACAATAAAAGGAGTGTTCCAGGCAGAAGAAAGATAATCCCAGGTGTAAAAGTAAGAAAAGGCAATGGAAAGAGTAAATAAAAATATTATTGCACAAAACAATAATTATAATGTCTTGAGAGGTTGAAAATATATACATAATTAAAATACATAGCAAAAATACCACAAGACATGAAAGAAAGAAAATAGTATTGTTTTAAGCTATTAGCATTGCCTGGGAATTATTTATTTTGGATAGTAATAAGCTGGTTTTACTTATTAGACTTACTAATAAAAGACTGGTTAAAGAAGATACACGCTCATACAGTCTTTAAGACTAGTTAAAGAAGGTACAAGCTCATTGGAATATGGAACAATAAAAATAGTTGATTCAAAAGAAGACAAGAAAAAAAATGGACTTAAAGCAGGTGAGTAAAATTAAAATTAAATAATGAAATAGCAGACGTCCAGTCCTATACATATTAGTAATTGGTCTAAATTCTCCTATTAAAAAACTAAGGTTGGGCTTCCCTGGTGGTGCAATGGTTGAGAGTCCGCCTGCCGATGCAGGGGACATGGATTCATGCCCCGGTCCGGGAAGATCCCACATGCCGCAGAGCAGCTAGGCCCGTGAGCCATGGCTGCTGAGCCTGCGCGTCCGGAGCCTGTGCTCCGCAACGGGAGAGGCCACAACAGTGAGAGGCCCACGTACTGCAAAAACAAACAAACAAACAAACAAATAAAAAACTAAGGTTGTGAGGATGGATTAAAAAAATAAAATCCAACTATATGGCACTCAGGAGAGAAATATCAAAAATATAGATCCAGAATTAAAAGGAAAGAAAAGAATGGAAAATGATTTATCAAGCAAGCACTAACCACAAGAAAGCTGGTATACCTATACTAATATCAGACAAATCTCATAATATTAGAGAAAACAGGCTTTAAGATAGTTCATATTGACAAAAGGTTCAATTATCTAGGAAAATATAACAAATCTACATTTTCACATAATATAACTTCAAAATGTATAAAGGAAAAATAGAGAAACCTTAACAATGATAGTGAGATATGTTTACATACCATTCTCAATAACTCACAAATCAAACCATTAAGAATAGGGGATCTGAATAACAAGATAAACAAACTTGATCTAAATGATATACTTATAACACTATACCCAACAATGACAGAATATACATATTTAAATGCATATAGAACATTTACCAAAACTGAACATATACTGGGATGTGAAGGAGTATGAACACATTTCACAGGACAGAGATCATTCAGAATGTGTACTCTGAACTCAGTGGAATTATGCCAGAAGTGAATAACAAAATACCAAAAAGATGGTTAGAAAATCCATATATTTTAAAACTAGTCCATACATTTCTAAATAACTGATAAAGCAAAGAAGAAATCAAAACAAAAATTAGATAATATTTTAAACTTAATGATAATAGAACCATGAAATGAAACTTACAAAATGCAGCTACAGCATGGTTAGAAGGAAATGTACATCTATCTATCTGTATCAATTATCAATCTCAAGAAATCAGAAAAATAGCAAATTAAATACAAAGGAGAAGGAAAGAAATAATAAAAATAACAGAAATCGATAACTTAATAAAAAATTGATAGACCTCTATCAAGACTAATGGAGAAAGAGAGGAGGCACATATTACCACTATCAAGAATGATAAAGGTGACATCAAGACAAATTCTAAAGAGATTTATAAGATAATAGCATAATGAGGAAACTTTATGCCAATAAACTAAAAGACTAAATTCTAGGAAGGTATAGTGTATCAAAACAGATGCAAGAAGAAACAGAAAATCTGAATGGTCCTACATCTAATAAATAAATTGAATCTTCCATTTAATACCTTCTCACAAAGAAATTTCCAAGCAGAGATGGCTTCACTAGTGAATTCTTCTGAACATTTAAGGAAGTCCAGTCTGTATACAAACAGGCCAGCGGAACAGATTATAGACCCAGAATCAGACCTATGCCCATGCAGTCCCCATATGTATGACAAAGGTACACTGCAGTACAATGGGAGAAAGGATAGTCTTTTCAGTAAATGATCCTGGGTCAACTGAATACCTTTATGGAAAATAATGAAAATAAATCTTCCATGTGGACTGTAGACCTAAATATGAAAAACAAAAGAATAAAGGAAAACAAAGAAGATCTTCATGGCATTAAATGTCTTAAGTAGGACACAAAAAGCATTAACTTTAAGAAAACCCCCAATTAATTGGACTATCCTAAAAATTTAGAACTTCTGTTTACCAAATAACACCATTATTCGAAGTGTGAAATAATATTTATAATGCATTATGTATCTATATGACAGAGGATCAAATCCCAAATGTACACCCCTAAAATATATCAATAAGGAAAGATTAGACAACTAAATAGAAAATAGGGGAGAGACTTATAGATACTTTACAAAAGAGGATATTTAAATGATCAATAAAAAAATAAAAAGATGATCAACTTCATTAGTCATAAGTTAAGATACAATGAGATACTCCATATATCCTCTAGAATGGTGAAAAACAAACTTTTAATGACAATACTAAGTATATAAGAGGACATGGAACCCTCGTATCCTGTTGGCTGGAGTATAAACTGGTATAACCACTTAAAAAAACTATTTGGCGGTGTCTATTAAAGCTTGCAGGGACTTCCGTGGTGGTCCAGTGGTAAAGAATCCACCTTACAATGCACGGGACGCAGGTTCGATCCCTGGTCAGGGAACTAAGATCCCACATGCTGCGGGGCAACTAAGCCCACAAGCCACAATTACTGAGCTCACATCCCTCAGCTAGAGAACCTGCATGCCGCAAACTATGGAGCCCACATACTCTGGAGCCCACACCACAATTACAGAGCCCACGTGCCCTGGAGCCTGTGCGCCACAACTAGAGAAGAGAAAACCTTCACACCACAACTAGAGAGAAGTCTGTGCGCTGCAACTAAGACCCAACGCAGCCAAAAAAAATAAATTAAAAAAAAAAGCTTGTCTACTCATGAACATAGTACTCCTAGCTATATGCTCAAGAGAAATGTATAACGTACATTCTCTAAAAGATGTATAAGAATGTTCATAATAGTTCCAGTATTACTGATAATAGCTCCAAGTCAGAAATATACCAAATGTCTAGTAACAGTAGAATGTATAAATAGTGGTAGGTCTACAGAGTGAAATATCATACCTCAATGAGAATGAACCAACTATTGCTACATAAGACAACATGGATGAATCTCAAATACACTGTGAAAGCAAAGAAGCCAGACACAAAAGAGTAGACACATATAATTCCATTTATAAAAAGTTTTAAAATAGGCAAAACAAAGCTATGGTCAGGGTAGTAATTATCTTCAGGACAAAAGAAACAGAGGGGATGGGAGGGGATATTTGGTGTTCTAGGAACATTTTATTTCCTGATATAGGTGCTGGTTATACAGATGTATTTATACTGTAAAAATCTGAGGAGCTGTACACTTATAATTTATGTATTTTCCTGTGTTAGTATTACTTCAATAAAAGTTTAAAAAATCTGGGAGTGGCTTTCAAAAATAATAATTTGGCTCAATAAAAACAACCAATTGCTAGCTTTCTTTTCTAGCAGCTATTAGATAGCTATGTTTATTAAAGCCTTTTCTTGATTGTGATCATAAAACATATCACCTATATATAAGAGAAAATTGGCTTTTTAATGTTTTGTGTTACAGGAAAACACTCATCTAATTGTGTTATCAAGAGGGGGTCAAACACACCCTGGTTTCACGACACTGAAGATGAACTGAGATGGGGAAAGACTGGACCCTCAGAGTCAGTTCTCACTGGGGCCCAGGTTACTTCATGTGGGCTGAATTAGGAGCAGTACCTGTAGCTGCATTGGGCCACACTAAAAAAAAAGTATGGTTTTAAACTATATATCGATAACTCTAGGGTATCAAACAAGGTATGCAAGTAGTATGATCCAAACCCTATACAATGTAGTCAAGAGGTCACCCCCAGGGAGGGACCAGAAACTGACCCAATTTCCTCCAAATCATCAAAAGTTTCAAGACTTCGCACTATCAAGTACATCTGAGAGTGGGGGTGGATAAAATAAGGAGTTTTGGATTAAGGTCAGTTTATGAAGCCTTTATGCCCTCAGATCCCTTCCCCAACTCAGAGGAGCTGGAAGGTTTCCCTCTCCCAACTGAGGAAAGCCTCTAACAAGAAAGAGATACCAAAGAGATATCAAAACAATCAAAGAGAAAATTTGAGAACACAGTGCCGATAAAGGGAGATGAAAGTGTTTTTGGAAATCATTACCTTTAGAGGTAAGATATTACAATTGTAAAACACGAATAAGAGCTTACAAATAAAACAAGAGTTTTTGGAAATTAAAAAGGATGGCAGAATTTGAAAACTCAACAGAGAATTCCCACCATAAACAATTAGAAAACCAGGGAAAAAATGAAACAACTATTTTTAGGCAATGGAAAAGTAATCCTGGAAAAGTAAACTCACAGTGACAGAAGCAGACCTGTGGTTGCCAGGGGCTGGGAACAGGGGACGGGATTAATTGCAAAGAGGTAAGAAGGCATTTTTGGTTAGAGATGACAAAAATGTTATTCCTTTGATTTGGTGATAAATTTGTCAAAACTGATCAAATATTACACTTAAAATGGTGAATTTTATTGCATGTAAATTATACTTTAATGAAGCTGATTAAAAATATTTTTAAAATCTCAATAGATGAACTGGAAGACATAACTGAAGAAACCTGTCAAAAGTAGAACAAAAAAAATAAAGATGGAAATTTTAATAAAAAGATAAAATTAGGGCTTCCCTGGTTTTGCAGTGGTTGAGAATCTGCCTGCCAATGCAGGGGACACGGGTTCGAGCACTGACCTGGGAAGATCCCACATGCTGCAGAGCAACTAGGCCCATGAGCCACAACTACTGAGCCTGCGCGTCTGGAGCTTGTGCTCCGCAACAACAGAGGCCGCGACAGTGAGAGGTCCATGCACCGCGATGAAGAGTGGCCCCCGCTCACCGCAACAGAAACGCACGGAAACGCCCTTGCACGGAAACGAAGACCCAACCCAGCCATAAATAAATAAATAAATACATTTTTTAAAAAAACAAAAAAAACTTACTAGGGACAGTAAGATTTATATATATATATAAATATATACAGTAAGATTTATATATATATATATACAGTAAGATTTATATATATATACAGTAAGATTTATATATATATATAAAAAGATAAAATTAGAAGACCAGCCCAGGTGGTATCAGACATTCCATCAAGAGAAAATAGAGAAAACTGGAGGTGGAAATTAAAAAATGCTAGAAGAAAATGTCCAAGATCCACAGGGCAGAAATTTAGATGGAAAGGCTCACCAATCCTCAGTGGATCCAAGTATAGGAACCAGGGTACACCACTGAGAAACACTGGAGTAAATGAGGAGATCATGCAAGCTTTCAGGTCACAAGTGATGAAGAACCTGAAGATTTTGGATTTCTCAATAGCAGACTTAGGTCTAGAAAACAACAGAGCAATGTCTTCAGAATTCTGAAGAAAAAAGATTTCCAGTGTTGAATTCTATCTAGTCAAACTATCCAGAAAGTGTTAGGGCAGGAAAAAGACATTTACAGACTTGCTAGGTTACCAAAAACTTATTCCTGTGCATCCTTTCTTAGGAAGCTACTGGAAGACATGTGCAAATGAAGAGATAAGCCAAGAAAAAGGATGATGTGGGACGTGCAGGCCGGGAAAGACGAGATTTGCAGGAGGATGACAGCTAGGCACCTGCCATTCCAGAAAGGAGCAGGTCAGATGGCTCCAGAAGAGACTTTTCCAGGAAAATGAAATTGTCAGAATGACTTCTGATCTAAAAGTCTTGAGAATCGAGATGCAGACAACTAGAGAAGGTCTGGGATTAAATTATATTAAATTAAACTAAATGAACCCTGGGAAAGATTGCTTAGGAAAGCAAAAGCAAAAGTTGCCAGGATTTACTTCATGGATCAGCTGTGAATAGTGCTTCAGAATGTAAACAATGACTATTTCTCTGACCATTAAGTACACTATAACCCTACTGGAAGGACAGGGAATGGAAAAGGTAGTAAGACGAATAGTCGGGGAGGTGAGTTTAATCCTCACTTTTATAGAAGGAATTCAGTAAATAATGCCTAAAACTGAAAAGTCAAGAGGTAGCAATATAAACACATTCCTTGAAGACATGGAAACAAATATACCAAATAATCAACTGAAAGAAGAGAAAATGGTTACTTCTAAAGAGGAGAGAATGGGGATAAGGGGGGATAAGAGGCCATCAGTTTTCATAATAAACATTGTAGTTTCGTTAAACTAAATGCATTATTGTGATGACATTTAATACTAAAAATAAAGAAAAAGGACAGAATAAGCTCCAAAAAATTCAAAGGAAAGAAATAATGAAGAGCAAAAATTAATGAAATAAAGATAAAATAGAAACGATCAGTAAAGTCAAAAATTATTTATTAAATTTATTAAAAAGGCAAATCTCTGATAAGATTTATACAGAAAAAAAAGACAAAAGTAAATTATTATTAGAAAAAATTCATGATTTCATTCAACAAATACATACTGGGACCTGGTGAGCTGAGATACAAGAGCAAACATGACCAAGTCCTTCCCTCATGGAGCTAAGGATAGAAAGCATTATTTAAACAGGACACAGAAAGCACTAAGATAAAGATCATTAAGACAAAGACTGATTATGAACTTCTGCTAGTAAAGAAAGAGAAAAGATAAGCTATAGACTGGCACACATATTAACTGATAAAGTATTCAATTCCTAATTATATATAGAAGTCTTACAAGTGAATAAGAAAAAGATAAACTATAACAGAAAAATGAATGAAGAATAAGAATATGTCACAGAACACAAATAATCAACATATGAAGATGTTCAAGTCCACCAGTAAACAAGGAAGTGCAAATTAAAACCACAATGAGATACCATTTCTTAGGAATTTTGGTTCAGTTCCTGTTACTTGCCAAAGTAACATCAACTAACCTGCATCAACTATTAGTATAATTTGGATCAACTAATTTAATCAGCAATCTGGGACCATGTAGTAGACGTGAAGAAGCATATACTCTTAAACCCACTATTTCTACACCTCTGAATACACCTAAAGAAATTCCCAAACAAGGCCCATGTGTATAAGGAAGTATGTACAAGAATATTCAGGTCTGAACTTCCTTGGCGGTGCAGTGGTTAAGAATCCACCTGCCAATGCAAGGGACACAGGTTCAAGCCCTGGTCCAGGAAGATCCCACATGTTGTGGAGAAACTAAGGCCATGCGCCACAACTACTGAGCCTGCACTCTAGAGCCCACGAGCCACAACTACTGAGCCCTCGTGCCACAACTACTGAAGCCTGCACGCCTAGAGCCCATGCTCTGCAACAAGAGAAGCCACCTCAATTAGAAGCCCACGCACCACAACAAAGAGTAGCCCCCACTCACCACCATCAGAGAAAGCCCGTGTGCAGCAATGAAAACCCAACGCAGCCAAAATTAAATAAATAAATTAAAAAAAAAAGAATATTCAGGTCAGCATCACTCAAAAG
The DNA here is from genome assembly GCF_005190385.1 of Monodon monoceros. Taxonomy (NCBI): domain Eukaryota; kingdom Metazoa; phylum Chordata; class Mammalia; order Artiodactyla; family Monodontidae; genus Monodon; species Monodon monoceros. The sequence goes on from NW_021703768.1 coordinate 154,079,071, forward strand.
GCAGCAAAAAGTCTGGAAACAACGTACAGGTCTATCAGCAAGAAAATAGTTAAATAAAGGTATAGCCATTGAAGGAGTATCAGAGTGCAGTTAAAAATGACTAGAGCTACACATCTCAACAAGGATTAAAAAAAATGCAAGCTGTGGAAAGGTATCTATAGTACAATACATATATATCAACTTTAAAGTGTGCAAAGCTAAACAATATTGCTCAGAGCTATGGATAAAAGTGGTAAAGAGCAAGAAGAGCAGCACAGGAGCTAATGTAAAATTCAAGCTAGTGGCTCTCTGGTATGAAAGGAGGAAGAACTGATGAGGAGGGACACATCAAATTTCACATATGCAGCTTTGTTCTGTTTCTTCAGCTGGAGAGCGGGGTATGGAGGGTGTTTGCCCATTCTTCAGGCTGTTCAAAAATGTTACATATTCTGTTCTGTAGATAGGATTACAGTATCAAAATATATTTGCTTTAAGTAAAAAAAGGAAATGATAATGCTAAGTGTCGAAATAAAATTATAGCATGTAAGAGAAATAGGAGCTGGTTCTCTACAAAAAGTCTCAACAAATTTTAGAGGAAAAATACACAGATAAAGTTGGAAATGAGAAAGAGGATATAATATAAAATGTTAAAATTATAGGTGAACCTGGAAGAAATGGACAAATTCTTAGAAATGCACAACCTGCCAAGACTGAATCAGGAAGAAATAGAAAATATGAACAGACCAATCACAAGCACTGAAATTGAAACTGTGATTAAAAAGCTTCCAACAAACAAAAGCCCAGGACCAGATGGCTTCACAGGCGAATTCTATCAAACATTTAGAGAAGAGCTAACACCTATCCTCCTCAAACTCTTCCAAAATATAGCAGAGGGAGGAAGACTACCAAACTCATTCTATGAGGCCACCATCACCTTGATACCCAAACCAGACAAGGATGTCACAAAGAAAGAAAACTACAGGCCAATATCACTGATGAACATAGATGCAAAAATCCTCAACAAAATACTAGCAAACAGAATCCAACAGCACATTAAAAGGACCATACACCATGATCAAGTGGGGTTTATTCCAGGAATGCAAGGATTCTTCAATATACGCAAATCAATCAACGTGATACACCATATTAACTAATTGAAGGAGAAAAACCATATGATCATCTCAATAGATGCAGAAAAAGCTTTCGACAAAATTCAACACCCATTTATGATAAAAACCCTGCAGAAAGTAGGCATAGAGGGAACTTACTTCAACATAATAAAGGCCATATATGACAAACCCACAGCCAACATCGTCCTCAATGGTGAAAAACTGAAAGCATTTCCACTAAGATCAGGAACAAGACAAGGTTGCCCACTCTCACCACTCTTATGCAACATAGTTTTGGAAGTTTTAGCCACAGCAGTCAGAGAAGAAAAGGAAATAAAAGAAATCCAAATAGGAAAAGAAGTAAAGCTGTCACTGTTTGCAGATGACATGATACTATACATAGAGAATCCTAAAGATGCTACCAGAAAACTACTAGAGCTAAAAAATGAATTTGGTAAAGTAGCAGGATACAAAATTAATGCACAGAAATCTCTGGCATTCCTATACATTAATGATGAAAAATCTGAAAGTGAAATCAAGAAAACACTCCCATTTACCATTGCAACAAAAAGAATATAATATCTAGGAATAAACCTACCTAAGGAGACAAAAGACCTGTATGCAGAAAATTATAAGACACTGATGAAAGAAATTAAAGACGATATAAATAGATGGAGAGATATACCATGTTCTTGGATTGGAAGAATCAACATTGTGAAAATGACTCTGCTACCCAAAGCAATCTAGAGATTCAATGCAATCCCTATCAAACTACCACTGGCATTTTTCACAGAACTAGAACAAAAAATTTCACAATTTGTATGGAAACACAAAAGACCCCGAATAGCCAAAGCAATCTTGAGAACGAAAAACGGAGCTGGAGGAACCAGGCTCTCTGACTTCAGACTATACTACAGAGCTACAGTAATCAAGACAGTATGGTACTGGCACAAAAACAGAAAGATAGATCAATGGAACAGGATAGAAAGCCCAGAGATAAACCCACACACTTATGGTCACCTTATCTTTGATAAAGGAGGCAGGAATGTACAGTGGAGAAAGGACAGCCTCTTCAATAAGTGGTGCTGGGAAAACTGGACAGGTATATGTAAAAGTATGAGATTAGATCACTCCCTAACACCATACACAAAACTAAGCTCAAAATGGATTAAAGACCTAAATGTAAGGCCAGAAACTATCAAAATCTTAGAGGAAAACATAGGCAGAACACTCTATGACATAAATCACAGCAAGATCCTTTTTGACCCACCTCCTAGAGAAATGGATATAAAAACAAAAATAAACAAATGGGACCTTATGAAACTTCAAAGATTTTGCACAGCAAAGGAAACCATAAATAAGACCAAAAGACAACCCTCAGAATGGGAGACAATATTTGCAAAGGAAGCAACTGACAAAGGATCAATCTCCAAAACTGATAAGCAGCTCATGCAGCTCAATAACAAAAAAACAAACAACCCAATCCAAAAATGGGCAGAAGACCTAAATAGACATTTCTCCAAAGAAGATATACAGACTGCCAACAAACATATGAAAGAATGCTCAACACCATTAAACATTAGAGAAATGCAAATCAAAACTACAATGAGATATGATCTCACACCTGTCAGAATGGCCATCATCAAAAAATCTAGAAACAATAACTGCTGGAGAGGGTGTGGAGAAAAGGGAACACTCTTGCACTGCTGGTGGGAATGTGAATTGGTACAGCCACTATGGAGAACAGTATGGAGGTTCCTTAAAAAACTACAAATAGAACTACCATATGACCCAGCAATCCCTCTACTGGGCATATACCCTGAGAAAACCATAATTCAAAAAGAGTCATGTGCCAAAATGTTCATTGCAGCTCTATTTACAATAGCCCGGAGATGGAAACAACCTAAGTGTCCATCATCAGATGAATGGATAAAGAAGATGTGGCACATATATACAATGGAATATTACTCTGCCATAAAAAGAAATGAAATTGAGTTATTTGTAATGAGGTGGATGGACCTAGAGTCTGTCATACAGAGTGAAGTAAGTCAGAAAGAGAAAGACAAATACCGTATGCTAACACATATATATATGGAATCTAAGAAAAAAAAAAGAAAAAAATTTCATGAAGAACCTGGGGGTAGGATGGGAATGGAGACGCGGACCTGCTGGGGAATGGATTGGGGATATGGGGAGGGGGAGGGGTAAGCTGTGACAGGGCGGGAGTTGTGGCATGGACATATATACACTACCAAGCGTGGAATGGATAGCTAGTGGGAAGCAGCCGCATAGCACAGGGAGATCAGCTCGGTGTTTTGTGACCACCTAGAGGGGTGGGATGGTGGGGGTCGGGGGGAAGGGAGACGCAAGAGGGAAGAGATATGGGAACATATGTATATGTATAACTGATTCACTTTGTTGTGAAGCAGAAACTGGCACACCATTGTAAAGCAATTATACTCCAATAAAGATGTAAAAAAAAATTATAGATGAATACCATGCACAGTTGTAAATGAATACATTTTATGGCTCAAGAAAAGATAATTTAAAGCTAAAGGGCAAATGTACAATTGATATAACAAAAAGAAACTAAACAGATTAATAAATAAGGAAGAAATGTAAAAAGTTATTAGCAATCTACTCAAATTAAGGGATCAGGTCATTTTCTTTAGGTTTACTGGGTAAACAATTTCTGTAAAATTAAAGCTATTTTGGAGAAGCGGGGGGGAATGACACCATTTGAGGGTCACACTGGTTTAACCCTCATCCTGACTTGCAACAAAATGGCAACATTAAATACATTGATATTAGTTAACCACCCTGAAGTTGAGTTTTCTGGGTTTTCTGTAGTGGGGTTAATCATATTTGCCTCACAGGTTGTAAGGTTGAAATGGGGCAGCTAACAAATCCCCGGAGATCACCCAGCACAGTGCTGATCCACAGGGGCTCAAATGTCAGCTCCCTGCCTACACTAGATCATGGCCCAGGGAAGAGATAAACCTATTATCATTGTTCTACATGGTTTTTCAAGTCCTAGCCAGTCATTAAGAAGTGAAACAGAAATAAAAAACTATACTAAAAATGATTCAGTGAACACTTTAAGAATAAGAATTGGAGAGTGACAAGGGGAATAAATATTTGGAAATGACTACCACTTCTTTACAGCAGCAATTTCCAGTTGAAAAACAAGGAGGTAGTTCTATTAAAAAACAGAACTATAATTTTAATAGGAAATTGAAGGAACAACTATAAAACTTTACTGGGGGAATTCCCTGGTGATACAGTGGTTGGGACTCTGTGCTTCCACTGTTGTGGGCCTGGGTTCGATCCCTGGTCGGGGAACTAAGGTTGGGGCACTAAGATCCCGCAAGCCGCATGGTGCAGCCAAAAACTAAAAACAAACAAACAAAAAACCCACCAAACAAACAACAACAACAGCAACACAAAACCCCAAAAGTTTATTGGGAAATACAAGATTTCTTTCCATGTCTGACTGGCTGACCACTAACCATCCTTCGTGAATCAGCTCACAGCTTAGGGTGTCCAGGAAACAAGAGGTGCTGGAACAGAGGATCATGAAAGGCATCTGGGAAGGACTGAACCATGACCTCATGGTTTTTCATGTCATTACTCATACCTGACTATAAAATCCCTTCTAGGCATAAAAGTCCTCTTCATCTTCACAATCCCCCCTCAGAAGTGCAATAAAGAATTAGTGTCAATGATGAATAATGGAAGAATAAATGATGTTATTAGGCCAGAGTACTGGGACAGTGGATTAATTTCTTTTAATTCCCATCCCTTGTCTTTTTTTGTTATAACACTGCTTGTATAATATAATACTGAGTGAAATATTAAAAATGCCTTAGTTTGGGTGTAATAGAACATACAAATTCAGAATGCTATTGGGGTAAGTTAAAAGATTTTTTTGATAACTGAGTTTTGGAGTTAAGACATATAAATTCCATAACAGATTAGATCCTAGACATTCCAGTAAACAGTTACTTACTGTAGGAATATAAAGTCCTGCCTACTTCATTGGGCTCCTGTGAAAAATCAGTAACAAAAGGTTTTAAAAATATTTTACAATTGGCCAAATGCTGGCAGAAAGTGAAATGTAATGTCTTGAACATGCCAATAGCTCTCTAAAATATTGGGGGATTTAGGGAAAGACACCCCTGCTCCCGTTCTTAAGCTACCAGATCCAATGGGTTCCTCAAAACAAGTAACAGCCACTAAACTGTCGTGTTCTCTGTATCCCCAGGCACCAAGTCTTTGCCACTTACTAGGTGCCAAGCACTGTGCTGGGCATGAGCAATACAGCAAAATGGGCAAAAAATCTGGCTGTGCTCGTATGGTGCTTACAGCCCAGTGCAGCACCAGCAGAAGGTGGAGAATAATTAAATGCTGAATGTAGGTACACATGGATGAACAAATGTGAAGGTGGTTGAAGAAATGTGCAATGTTTAGCTAGAAGAGCTGCCTCAGTAGGCACATGGTGACTGGCCCTGAGGACCAGAAGCTGCTCAGCTGTGTGTAACCTATGCTGTTCCTCCTCACTGGAGAAGTGTGAGCAGAGACTGCACGGTCAGATGCTGAAGGGAACAACAGGACACACAAGCACAGTGGGGAGCTGTCCATCTATGCCAAATAGAGAGAGAAGAAAAATCATGGGGAGGAGGATCCAGGGAAGCACAAACTGCCACAAGAAAGGAGTGCCACATGCACGTGGGGACAAATATGGCAACAAGGTATTGGGGTGAACATGAAGGGAAAAGATGCTCGTTTCTCAGTCCACAGGCCTGGCGCACGTGCTGTGTTCCTCCCAATGCCTCCCACATGCAGCATGCTTACCAAGACAGAAGCCTCCCAAGGAGTCCTCCGGCATCCATTCTTCCCCCTTTCCCAGCTGGGAAAACATATCTGGCTTGGGTCCTAAGAGTCCTGTTTTAGAGGGGAAAAAAAAATGGGCCATATCTGTTCATACCAGAGATAAAATCATTGCAAGGATGAGGTATGGTCCATAGAACTTCCTGGAAAAGGTGACCTGATAGGGGCCCAGGGTAGACAACAGTTCCCAGAAGGAGGAAGAGATGGTTTGGGCCTGACACAGAGAATCTGTTCCCGTCTTTCTCTCTGCTGGAAGGGAGGGAGGATTCGACCTCTAGTCACCTTTGAGACATCTGCACTTAGACTCCAAAGAGCCCTGTGCCCAGGACACAAAGGATAGGCACTGAGATAACATCCTCAGAACAGCTCACTCCCAGCCCAAACTTCTGTATGGAACCAGTTTACGGGTCCCAAAGAAATCTCCAAATATGAAGATGAGACTTCAGAGGCTCCCACTTACCCAGGGACACCAGGTTGCTGTAGTTCTCCAGCATTACATCCCTGTACAGGGCTCTTTGAGCAGGGCTCAGCTGCGCCCATTCATCCTGGGTGAAAAGCACGGCCACATCCTTGAAGGTCACTGATTCCTGTAAGGGCAAACCCATCCCCGTTGACTGGTGGCTACTCCCCCACATGACTCTCTGGGAAATGCTGTGACCGTCTGCAGGGCTGTTAGCATAGAAGGGGGATGGTGTTCTGTGACAAGGGAAGCACTTCCTCAGGGTCTCCTAGGGGTCAAACTTTTATCAGACTTCGTTCCCCTGAAGAAAAATACCTTGTGGAGAGGACAGGCCTCCTCAGCACTGGGACTTCACACTGGCTGTTCATCTTGCCCAAAACATTTTCTCCCATCTCCATCAATCTGCACAGCCCTGCCTGTACCCCCACCCCTATGACCAATCCTACCCAGGTCTTGGCTTCAGCATTACCTCTTCAGCACCCCTCCTCAACTGCTCCCAGATCACCTGTGCAGGGCCATCCAAGCACTGTCCCACTTTACTGAGTTTTGGTTTACTTTTGGTTTCCCCCACTAGAGTGTTAACTCCAAGAAGCTATGGACCATTTCCACATCTCCCTTGTCTTCCCATCATGTCTTCTAGAACATGGCCGATGTACCCAGCACCTGTTACAAATGTGTTACTCAGCAACTCCTGCTTTTCTTCAGCTGAACCCAACACACATACACGGTTCCCATGGAAACAGTCCTTCTGGACAATGTGACCTTGTTCCCTCTGATCACAGCTAGTACCTTCTGTGGAAACACTTGGCTGAGAGGCCAAGAGAGCTGGTGTGAACTGAGAAGGAAGAGTTAAGTAGAAGCCCAGAGAAGAAAGGCAAGGGTCCAAGAGAAAGGACTTTTAGATTATTCTAGACCCCGCTTGCCTAGCTGAAGTACAGGTGCATTTTGGCCTTTGGATTTTGGGCAATATCCCAGTGTCCTTCCAATAAAGACCTGCTTTTGCTTAAGGTAGTCTGAGTTAGGTTTCTGTTACCTGCACCCAGAGCCTTGCACAAAGTAGGCTGAACCAAGGAACATTTGTTGGACTGAGCCCATGAACCAATCTGTCAGGGAACATTGTTCACCTTTCTATCATGGGCATAGATCTAATACCTGGCACATTTTACATCCCTAATACAGGTCTGCTGAATGGCAACCAAAATTATGGCAGCCTGTAAACACAAGATAATTGTGTGACACCAACAATGAATTTGAGGAAAAGGCTAGGGAAGAGAAATATCACAGTGGACTGGCACCGTGAAGACAGGTTTCAAAACAAAAGTGGTGCCTGAGATGGGTTCTAAAGGACAAGCTAGAAACCAAGGAGAAGGGTGAGCAACCAGTGAGCTGGGACTGGGTTGACATGGTACTTTCAATCGGCTGCTCAGCCCTTCCAGTGATTTCTGCCACAGATTCCTGCCCTGGACAGGTTTAAGTGTGAATGAATTAGAACAAATTTACCAAATTCATCAGAATTTGTACATTCAAATGAATGTTGTCTCCTTCAAAGTGGAGTCCATACCCTTATTCTAATGAAGTTAGCACTGCTCAAAGCTTTTCAGTAATTTATTGAAATTGAAAACATACCACTTGAATGATTTCATTTGTACCCAATATTCCTCTGAAGTAAAAAGCCAAATATAATTTTTTTTTAAAAGCCCAGTAAATCCCACCTTTCTAAGAAAGCATTCCAATTTCTCTCTTCTATCACTCCTATGTTAGGTACTGCCTTTACCACTTTAGACCCTTATTTTACTTGCTAGTGGAAAGAGCACAGGTTTCCACTTTGGACCAACCTGGGTTTCACTTCCAGTTGTGTCACTTAGGTGAGCTTTAGGAAGTTCCTGAGCTCTGACACCCACCAGGATGTGCCCAAGATGGGGGGGTGGGCAGGAGCGGGTCAGGCTCCTGAGTGAGACTGGACTGGGAGAAAAGCTCCTGGTCAGGGGAAAGAAACAGGCCCACCCTCCTCAACTACTACATTCAAATCTCCTAAGGCAATTTAGAGGGGGAAGCCCACAGCAATCCCTCACTCACCTGGACCACGGTTGGCAGGCACCTGACTGCCATTCCTTCTTCTCTGATGAGCCTCAGGCTGGTAACACCTTCTACTGTTTATGAGGAGAGGACTGGGTCAAAAGATACCACACAGCAGTCCAGAGTGGGGCTTTGAGCATTCACACCCTGGGAATCCTCCAATACTCCAGGTAGTGAATTCTTAGTCCCTATTTGCTCCCAATCCTCTCTCCTCCTGGAGGGTCTTTCTGATGGTCTCCCCTGTAAAGGGAATAGCTCACCTTGCAGCTACTCCCAGCACCCCGCACCAATTTTCCCCCTAGCAATCTGAGTCAGATCCTCCATATCTTCCCTTCTGTATTTAAATACTTTGACTTTTCTTGAAGAAAGCATCCTCCAGCCCGTTTTCACACTTTCTACACACTCTCCAGCCTTTTACCCTTAAATTATGCTGAGAGATCTCAAGAAAAGTGTGTCTCCTGCCTGGACGGCTGCCTAATCCTGGGGCGGGGAGTGAAAGAAGTAGAGAAGGAGGGTCGTCTTCTTTCTCCTAGAAAAGAAGCTAAGAAGGCTGGATTTTCATTGTCGAGACGTCTCTCAAGGCCATGCCGTTCTCTGGCCTCAAGCCTCTCCTTCTCTGGCGCCCAGTTTGGGAGACCTGGAGTCAAAGGTGGGAGAGAAGCTGTGTATTTGTGCGGGGTGGGGGTGGGAGTGGGCGTTGGGCGCCACGAATGTTAATCGTACAACCCACCCTCCCGCCCTCTGCCAGGTCCCCTGGGAAGCTGCTGCAGGGGCTGCGCAGCTGCTGACCCGGCCTCAGCGAGTTCCGGATACTGTGATCCGGACCACACCGGGAGCATCTACCACAGAGCGTAAATGGGCTTCCCGGAGTCGTTTCCAAAACACACGCCAGAGGCCCTGACCGCATCCTTTTCCACATGCACCCGCAGATTCGGACCCTAAACCCGAGAGCTCACACCTGGCCTTTTTGTCTTTGGAATCAAACCTTAGCCATACGTCCCGGGAAGTTTGGGGCATCAGATTACCGTCCTTCAGAACGGACCACGACCCAGACCTACTCGGTTTTCATCCGCCCTTCCCACCGGGCTCCACCACCCCAAGGCTGCTCCCGCTCTCCCGATGCGGCTTCGGCCACCGTGTCTAGTCACCACTGGGTTGCCCTTCGAGGAGCCTCTGCCCGCGGCGAGAGACCGCCACCGCCACATCGCAGGCAGAACACAATGAAGTGGAGTCTGCAGTCCGGATCCGAACTGCGCTTGCGCATTGCCGGGAGACCCGCCGAGCCGGATTCCCTCAAGTCAGAGAGCTGCAGCGCTTCTGCTTCGCAGACTCCACTTCCCAGAGGGCGAATCGGCGGCAAGCGCCCGCACCAGCGCCGGGCGGAGAAACTGATACTTCGCGCCTGAGCAGATTAGGGCCCCGCCGCTCAACACTCCCACCCCCCACCCGCCCCAGGCCAAGGGGGTTTCCTTGCAGAAACTACATTTCCCAGGGACCTCGGCGGAGGCGTCACGGTTCCCTAGGCAGGTAACCACCCGCGCGCTAACCCGCACGTGAGGATTTGGTTCCGTTTGGGGCAGACTAGGGAAGGCAGAGACCAACGAAAAGTTAACAAAGGGATGAGGAAGGTCAGTCCGAGGAAGTGGCACCTGATCCGGTGAGTAGAGCTGATCCAGGACGGCCCCCAAGGACTCAGAAGGAGGCGACAAGTCGAAAAGGAGCGTTCCTGAGGGAGGACCGCGCGGAGATGACTTGAGAAGGCAGCGGGACTGTGCCTCGGCCACGGGGATGCAAAAAAAGCTAACAGTGTGGCCTGGCGTTCGTGCTGGGGCGTGGTTCGGGCGATGAGTGGGGCCCGGGGACCGGGAGGACGGAGGTGCGGGCAGAAGGCCTGCGGACCAGTGAGGAGGCTGCTGCGGCAGTTCAGGACCCAGCGGATAGTGGCTGGGACCAGAGTGGTGGCCACGGGACCAAGGGCACGGCGCGAGAAACGTCGACAGGTAGAATAAACTTGGTTCTCCACGACTTATCAGGAGGAAGGAGCTGGATGCCAAGGAGTCTGTCTTGTACAACTGGGTGGTATTTATTTTTGTGGACAGTATTTTGCGGAGGCGGGCAAGGATGAGGTAAAATATAGAAAGATCCGACTGGAGATACTTAGTTGCCTTTGAATTTTCACGGAGCTCCGGAAGGAAAGATGAGAGAGTTTTAACTTTGTCGGTGGCGGAAAAAAAGCCAAGAATGGACCTCTTAGTGAGCAGTGTCAGTGACTTTACTTACGTAACGCTATGGCATTCTGTTTTGGCTTTTACTGAAGATTTCATTCTATAGACACTTTTGGAGCATTTATGTGTCAGGCATTGTTCTAGGGGCTGGAGAAATAGTGAAACCCTGAACTTATGCAGGTGGAATTCTACTAGAGGGGGTACTCAATAAACAGAAAATATTGATGAGGTAGTGATGACACATTGAGGCTGTGTTACGGTTTAGAGTGTGACGGGGGTGGGGAGGTGGGAATTATTTTCAGCAGCCTTTTGAGAAGTTCTCTTTGAGGAGGTAACATTTGAGCAGAGATTTGAATGTAGTGAGGAAGGAAACCATGTGCATATCTGGGAAGAGAACAGATGCTGACCAGAGATAGAAGTGTGCTTGGTGAGCCTGTGGTTTAGCAAGGCCAGTGTGACAGGAGAGGGCATAGTGAACAAGGGAGAGTGGGAGAGGAGGTTGGAAGGGTAATTAGAGGGCTTGAAGGACATCGTAAAAAGTTTGCATGTATTCTCTGTGTGACAGAAAACCATTGAAGGGGTTTGAGCAAAAGAGTGGCTTGGCTGAACACATTTTGACAGAATCACTGGTCCGCTGTGGGGCGAACAGGCTGTGGTGCGGCTAGAGGGAATACAGGGAAACCAGTTAGGAGGCTGTTACACCAGTGGGGGTGGGGTGGGGGGAAGAGAGAGCCTCCTACAATTATATCACCTTCCTACAAGGCATTTGCTTTGAGAGCCTAAGATAACTAAGGGTTGTGGATGCCATGCTAAGGAGTTTGGATATTGTTCTGTTTTCAGATATGTAAGGATAATAATAAAATATTTATTGAGCACTAAATATGTGTTGGGCACTTTCATAAGCACTTTACATTAGTATTGAATGTAATCCAAAGCTATGAGGTTTGCACTGTTAACAAATAAGAAAACTGAGACAGCGATATATTAAGTGCCTTGCCCAAGGTCTCATGTCTAGTAAGTGGGACCAGGAGTCCTGCTCCTGCTGATAGAGGAAAGGTGCAGAAGTTTCCTCCTGACTTGTTGCCCAGAATGGCTGAGCACTGACATACAAGGGCCCGAAGCTTCCAAAACTCCTGAAAAAGTAGTGAAACCTTCTACTGACCCATTTGTCTGACCCATTTCTCCTGCTGCTCCCTCTAAGTGTTAATATTTTACCAGTTTGGGGTTATTGCATCCATCTTAGGCTTCAACACATTTTATTCTTCCTATCCCCCTTGTCTTCTGCCTTCTTTTGAGCCTTTAATTTTGCTACTGTCTTTATAATCTTCCATCTGTTTTCTACCCATCTCTCTGCCTCCTTCTTCCCCTCCATTTCTGTCTCGAGATCAGGTGGGGAACAAGATACATGAAGAGAAAGGAAGAAGCTGGATGCAAGGGAGAGACATTATTTAAAATCTTAAGTTTCTGAGGTTACAATTAATTCAGTGTTTCATTCCTCCTTAGTCCTTGCCTTTTCTAATTCCATAGAGGTCCTGTAGCCCAAAGAGACCAAACTGCTCAAATTCCAAACACTCAGAGTCCATGGGGAACCTCCTCCATTGCCACCCACAGATATCTTCTGTACCCATCGTTTCTTGATTCCCACCTCTCCCAGTGGAAAGTTTCCTTCCTCCTGTTGAAAAAAGGTCCCTGCAGCCTCCACCTGTGCCCCAAATCTTATTTCCCCACTTTGAGCTGCACATCCCCTCCTTTCTGCACCTTCAGACTCTCCCATGCAGTGATAAACATGCTCAGTTCTTCTACCTTAAATCATACAAATGCTCTTGGCAGATTATTCATTGGCTAAATCACCACCTTTCTCAATCCCCCCTTTTCCTTGCCTACCTCCTCTATAGAGGCTGGAAGAGCTAAGTACTTATTTTTTTCGGCCTCCTTTGCTCATAGCCTCCATGCAACACAGCTGTGGTCAGTGAGGTTTAGGCAGAAGTCTGCTGAGGGGCTTCTGGGAAAACCTTTTCTGATAAAAGGCACAGATGTTGCTGGTGCTACACACCCCCTTTCTTCCTGCTCTGAATGCAGATATTTTACCTGAAGCTATAGGAGCCATCATGTGACATGATGAAAAAGTCATGAAACTCAAGGCATTGAATTATTTTGTCTGAACCAATGCCAACCACCTCCAGATTTGTTATGGGAGAAAAACAAATCCCTATTTGCTTGTAAGCCATTGTTATCTGGGCTTTCTATTATTTGTAGCCAAAAGCTCTTCTGATATATACACCCTCTCTCAACCACAATCTCTCTCTAGTTATCTTCCTAAATCTCTCCTTTCTCAAACTACTAAGTCCTTTTCAACCTTTAAGTCACTCTTCAACCCACTAAAATTTACAGAGGTTATCAATAACCAAAACCAAAGGCCATTTTCTATTTTTATCTTACTTTAATCTTCTGTGGCATTTGAAAATATGAAATGTTCCTATCCCTATGCTAAAATTCTTTTTTCTATGCCACCACCTTCTCCTGATTTTTCTTTGTTTTTCATTTTTCTTTTGCCTGTTGTTTCCCCTCAGCTTCTACTGATGATGCCTTCCACTTCATTCAAAGACAGTACTCCCAAAAAACCCTTTATCACTGCCCCTTCTACTTATTCTACTGCCTATCAGGAATCTTCACTTGGATACCCACAGACTCATAAAATACCCCCAGACCAAACTCATCATTGCCCCACAAAGTCAGTCAACGTTTTGTGTTCTTAATTATGGCACCCATCCACCCAAATAAATTCAAGTGCTCACATTTAATTGATTACATTACCTAGATTCTGCCTTATTATTGCTTGAATTCTTCCCTTCCTCTCCCATCCCACTGCCAGTTTCTCGGTTCAGCCCTTAGAAAACAAAACAATCTTATGCAGTTTGATTTCCTAATCATATTTAGCACCTATTTAGAACTTATTAAATGTGTATAAAATAAACTGCCTTAACTATTCTCATAACTATAGATCTATAAAATCTTTCTCTATGATTGTTTTGAATATGTTGTGAGTAGCAAAGATTTTGTTAATATGTCAAATTTTCATGTCTGTTAGTGTTCAGCCTCTTCTGCTTTCCACTCTGTTAGAGTACAACACAAAGATGTATTTGAATCCTATGTACTCAAAGACTATATTTGTTATATTGTTTTCTAAGTAATTAGCTTATTTAACAATAGTTTAATGACTGTTAATTGAGAACTTAAAACAGCATGCTATTGCATTAAGATTTGCACAATTATTCTATCATCTGGTAGCAAGCAGCCAATATTTCAGAGGAGAAAATAACAGGGAGAGGGGGAAGGACATGGAGGGATAATAGAAGTTGGTAGAGGTAGAGAGTTTTGACTCAAAACATTCAGAGAAACCAGATTATGGAATAGGAACATCTAGATAACATATATAACATGGTGAAAAATCAAGCATATTTATGTTTGTAGCATTTTAGATCTTATAGGGATCTTGGAGCCTTCTAAATCTAAAATCCCTCATTTACCAAATAAGGACACTGGGACCTGGTGAAAGTAGGTGACTTGTCCAAGTTAGTGGCAGATCAGGACTACATACCAGGTCTTTGGGCTATCCAGTTAAGCACTCTCACATTTCCTCTCCAGTGTGAAGTCTCTGATGTCCAAAGGAGGATCTGCAGTATAATACAATAGAACTTATCTTCAGCATGAATCCTCATTGCTTAGAACATTAGCTACTTAAACCTGGTATAAAGTTTTACTTTCTGAATCAAGATTTCTCCACTTTTATATGGTTTCTCTGCAGTGGTATTTTCTGATATGGTATATTATACTTCAACTAAAAGATTACTACAATCGTTACATTTATTAGGTTTCTACATCACATGACTGATCTGATTATCACTGAAGGGTTCACCACGGTGAAGGATCCCATGGAAGCTTCCCTCACGTATGAGTTCTCTGATGCCGTGTAAGATTTGTACTCCGACTGAAGGCTTTTCCACATTCATTACACTGATAGGGTTTCTCTCCTGTATGAGTTCTCTGATGCACTATAAGGGATGAATTCTTAATGAAGGCTTTTCCACACTGATTGCATTCATAGGGCTTCTCACCAGTATGAATTCTTTGATGCTCAATAAGGTATGCGCTCTGGCTGAAGGCCTTTCCACATTCACTGCATTCATAAGGCTTCTCTCCAGTATGAGTAACCTGATGTACAGTAAGGGATGATCGCCCAGTGAAATGTTTCCCACATATCATACACTCATAAGGTTTCTCTCCAGTATGAATTCTCCGATGCTGAGTAAGAGATGAATTCTTACTGAAAGCTTTCCCACACTGATTACATTCAAAAGGTTTTACTCCAGAATGAAGTCTCTGATGCTCTATAAGGTATGTACTTTGGCTAAAGGACTTCCCACATTTGTTACATTTGTAGGGTTTTTCTCCAGTATGATTTCGCTGATGCAGGGTAAGAGCTGAACTCTTACTAAAGGCTTTTCCACATTCACTACACTCATAGGGCTTTTCTCCAGTATGGCTTCTCTGATGTACAGTAAGATGCATACTTTGACTGAAGGCTTTTCCACATTCATTACATTCATAGGGTTTTTCTCCTGTATGAGTTCTTTGATGCACTGTGAGATTCATACTTTGGGTAAAAGCTTTACCACATTCATTACATTTGTAGGGTTTCTCTCCAGTATGAATCCTTTCATGCTGAATAAGGGAAGAATTCTTGCGGAAAGCTTTTCCACACTCTTTACATTGATATGGTTTCTCTCCAGTATGAGTTCTTTGATGAACAGTAAGATTCATGCTCTGACTGAAGGTTTTCCCACATTCGTTACATTTGTAAGGTTTCTCTCCAGTATGAATTCTTTGATGTATGGTAAGCGAGGAGCGTTCAATGAAGTGCTTCCCACATACATTACATTTATAGGGTTTCTCCCCTGTATGAGTCCTCTGGTGCTTAAGGAGGGATGAACTCTGGCTGAAGGTTTTCCCACACTCATTACATCCATAGATTTTCTTTCCTGCAAACATTCTTTGAGTTTTAATTAATTCAGCATTTTGTTTAGTGTCTTTTCCATGTGAATTCCAACTGTGAGGACTTTTCCCCACAGGAATAGTTTGTTGTGTATCAATGATTGAACCCTGACTGAAACATCTTTCAAATTCATTACCTCCACATGTCCTTCTCACAGTGAGGGTTTCCTTATGCGTAATGTGCACTTGGCCCAGATGTCTATCCTGGTTTTTCTGTTGCCCCTCTAACCAATTATCAGGTTCCCAGGTTTCCCCTAAAGAAGAATGCCAGAGACCTTCTCTTTCCATTATTACCCCATAAGATAAATCTTCAGTAATTAGGGCTTTGTAGTTGACTCTTTGGTTTCAAGTCTTATCTCCCAGTCTGAAAAAAATAAAAATTCAAATACACATTGGTTTCTGTGCTGAAAACTGTATAAGGCAGGAAGAAGAGAATGAAACTGAGAATAACTATAGGGCACATCTGAGAGCTTTCAGAGATGTCCCTATAATTAGGAAGAGAATTGGAAGGGAGGGAAAAACAGTGAGCCGTCCATAAATAACAGGGAAACTAGAAGCAGGGTAAGCAGAGGAAAGAGTGAGCCTATGCAGGAGGGATAGATACTGAAATCACTGACCACTGGACAAGACTAAATAATGAAGATGGAACTAAGGGAAGATATACAGACGAGCTGGGATTGGGAGAGGCAGATCACAAAGCCCTGGAACATTTATCTGGTACTCCTACCAGCAGTTTCTTCCCTCCCGAAGGCTGCCTATAATTCTGATACTAAATCTTCACAAAACATCACAGTGTGACACAGTGAAAAGATTGTTTACCCTAGAGTCAGACAAACGTGGGTTTAAACACTGGCTGTTAATCACTTATCATCTTAAGTAGTTGTTTCTCTGAGTCTGAGTTTTCAGAGATATAAAATGAGGATAAAATAATCTGATAAGGATTAAGTAAATTAATGTATATAAACTATGCTTAGGGAACATACTTGTCTGGAACATAAAATACCAGAACATACTTGAAACTTAAACTCTCAAGGGAGGATGGCAAAATCTAAAAGCTCCTCTGCTCCACAAGGAGCATGTGATTTTCTCACTCTCTTTAGGTAAGAGAGTCCTAAAGGGCCCTACCCTTTCCTAAATATCCATTCCTTACAGATAAGAACTGGTGGCAGAGGCAGGTAGGGGAGAATCTGTTGAACTGCTTGAGATAGGGCTGAAGGAAAGGCCTTGTAGCCACTCAGACTTTATTTTCTCAGATCCCATTTCTTATCCCAAACAAAACATCCTGGAGGCAGAGAGGCAGAGGACAGGGACTACAATCCAAGAATCACCTTGTCGGCTTGATCAAAATTATCAACACTGAACCAACAGACCAAAGGTCTGTGGGCAGGAGGTTTACTATGAAGCAAAAGATACACATGAACTGGACTTCCTCCTTCCAATCTGACCTGGTTACATAAAACAGAAAAAGTGGAAAGCCAAGCAGGCTCCACCTGTAAAACACACACACCACCAAGTAACCTCAGAGAAGACCTATCCAGTCAAGCATGAAATACCAACAGGCAACACATGAACTGGAGGCTGCCTCCTGCCCCACTTCACTCTATCATATCCAGCTATCCAACTGAAGTTCTTTGAGATCATTCCAAGTGCTACCCAGTAAACAACATAAAGGACATGGGACATCTATTCACACTGTTAGACAAATACAATGTCCAGACAGACAAAACTATTCAAAGATGAATGACACACAGAAAATATCAAATTTGGAAACTAGGTAGAGGTTCAAGAAAATTTTAAAATAATAAAAGCAGGAGAACAAGGGGTTGGGGGGAAAGCATTAAAACCAAATGGGAGAATAAACATTGGAAGAATAAATGCTTCCAGTCATCAAAAGGTGTGAAAAAAAAAAAAGATGTAAAAAAAAAAAAAAGTTACATACTGGGAGAAGGGATTTGCAACACATGACCCAAAAAGAGCTCTAGAACTTAGACTTGGAAAACAATATCTGTTTAACACTAAGCCCACTAGAGAAATGGACAGAAGACTTGAATAGACACTTAAGAAAAGGAAACCTGGGGACTTCTCTGGTGGCGCAGTGGTTAAGAATCCGCCTGCCAACACAGGGCACATGGGTTTGAGCCCTGGTCTGGGAAGATCCCACATGCTGTGGAGCAACTAAGCCCATGCACCACAACTACTGAGCCTGCACTCTAGAGCCCGTGAGCCACAACTACTGAGCCCACATGCCACAACTATTGAAGCCTGCGCGCCTAGAGCCTGTGCTCTGAAACGAGAAGCCACCACGATGAGAAGCCCACGCACCGCAACGAAGAGGAGCCCCTGCTCGCCGCAACTAGAGAAAGCCCATGCACAGCAACGAAGACCAATGCAGCCAAAAATAAAAATAAATTTATTTTTAAAAAAGAAAAAGAAAAGGAAACCTGAATAGTGAGTAAACGTAAGCAAAGATGCCAATCCAACAGTAACCAGGAGAAGGTTGAGTAAAGCCTCAGTGAGATACTATTACCACATCCACCTGAGAAACAAAATTCAAAAATTCAAACTGACAGCCTCAGAATTTAGAAAGATGTGCAGTATGGGGAACTTCACATACTGCTGGTAGGAGTGTAATTTTGTTCAAGTATTTGAAAAACAGTTTAGCACTACCTAGAATGTAGAACAGGCACACAGACTATAAGATTTAGCAAATCCACTAGTAGGTACATACACTTAGGTAAATCTATATTGTAAAGGTTCACCATGATTCATAATTTTTAAAGTAGCATTGTGTACAATAGCAAAAAACTGGAAACAACCCAAATGTCTACCAACAAGAGAAAGGATAACTAAATTGTCAAATACTTATACAAGAGAAATGAAAACAGTGAATGTTACGGATTTCACGTCTGCTTTTCCCCAAAATTCATATGTTGAAGCCTAATCCCCAGTGAGACAATATTAAGAAGTGGGAGTCTTTGGGTCATGAGGGTAAAGCCCTGATAAAATTAGTGCCCTGATAAGAAGTGGCACACATGAGGGAACTTGCTCTATTCTGTGAACCAGGAGGAGGGCCCTCACCAAAAACCCATCCATGCTAGCACCCTGACCTCAGACTTCCAGCGTCTGGAACTATGAGAAATAAATGTCTGATAAATTCAGTCACCTGGTCTATGGTATTATGTTATAGCAGCCTGAACTGCCTAAGACAGTAAACATTAATAAACTAAAGCCACACATATCAATATAAATGAATAATTTAAGCAAAGTCACAGAAAAATAAATACAGTAAGAGTCCATTTAGATAAAGTTTAAAAACAGACTATAAATATATTGTTCATCTGTGGATAGCAATACTATAAAGAAAAGCAAGGGAAGGGATTTATCACAGAAGTGAGAACAGTGGTTATGTCTTGGGTAGAGGAAGAGGATGGGAATGAGGAGGTGCATATAAAGCTACTAGGGTACTAGCAGTGTTCCGTTTCTGAATCTGAATCTGGGCTCTGGTGCCTGGGTGTTTTCTTTTGTTATTATTCATTCATTTTTATCATCATGAACTATAAGAAAAGCAGTACAGTTAAGACAACAACTTTGGAGCCGGACCGCCTGGCTCCATCACTGTTAGCTGTGCGACCTTGGGCAGATTACTTAACCTGTCCTGTGCTCCAGTTTCCTCATCTGTTAAATGGTACCTATCTAGTGTTGATATGTGAACAATAATTAGTTGATATTTATAAAGGGCTTAGAAGACTAGGCAGGTTTTTGCTAAGTAGTACCCATATTTTACACATTCTTCTGTATATATGACATTTCAAAAAACAAATGAGAAGAACAACAAAATATTTCCTATTTTGGAAAATATTGATCATTTTAAGTTGAAACATATACTGCAGAAAACTTAATAGTAAGGGTTCAGTATATCTTCATGGAATTTAGAGTCCTAACTTAAAAAGTTACCTCTGAAGATTTGTTGCTTAAGAAAAAGAAAAAAAATAGACTGCCCTACAAATTTTTTTAAAACTGGCCTAAGTGATCTCTCCAAGAACATGGGATGGCGAAGGACAGTGGAGTCATGTCTACAAAGGATTGAGGAAAAACTGATGTGACTCAAGAATTCCACATAGCCAGTACTCTATACATGCATAGGAAAAAACAATACATGTTCTTAAATATGAAAGATTCAGAAATTGCAATACTCCTAAAGCATTCCTGAAATGTTACTTAAATGTTTATATGTTTGAACAAAGGATTTATCCAGGAATTCCAGACTGCTCACTATTAGGAATCTAGTAATATATTAATAGGTCATGGAAAAAAGGGCATATGATCAACCTGATGGATGCTTCAAAGTATTTGATAATATCCAACATCCAATCCTGATTCAAAAACAAAAATAATAGCATTGTACCAAGCATAAAAAGAAAACACTAGAAGAATTCACACTAAAAAACAGAATCAAGGAAAGGATGCTTACTATTACTGCAACTATTTAATATTGTTCCAAAAGTGTGACCACTTTTAGACAAATGAGAGGGGAGGAAATTTCATTTTTCCCAGATTACGTAACTGTCTCTGTGGAAAACATAAAATTGTTAAGGTGGCTTTACTCATATTAGTGAAGTATTGAAGCCTGGAACTGAGCACTAAATATCAAAACCATAGCTCTTTCAGGATTGGACGACATTTCCAATCCTTACCATTTTGCTCTCATTAAATAAGGACCTGTAACATGCACAGCTTTATGCTTGGCCACAATAAGAGGTCAATGATTGTTAGAGGTTATCATTATTATTTTATGTCAAACAATATACAGCTCTCTCTTCCGTTCCTTTATTCCTAAGCAGTTCTTTCAAGTGATGGCCCATACTCCCTTATAGTCCTTTAGGATTTATATTAACTTTGGTACTCATCAGGACATAAGAGCCCCCAGGACCAAGGGGTATGGGAAAGCACAGCTCTTTCAGTATTTATGGCTGGGACTGGCCATAGTAGAGGCCAAGAGCCTGCAGAGTATTTGACCAGGGGTTGGGGGCCTGGGTGAGAGACTTGGGCAGCAGGCCCTGCTCTTCCTAGAGCAAGCTGATTTCTTTCTTTTCTCCTTTTATATTTCTTCCAGCCTAACAGTTAAGTTACTCCTTCCATTCAACCAGACTATTTCAGTACTCACCTGACTGGACTTCCTACGTAACACTCTTGCTACCCTACAGTGCATTCTCCACAAAGCAGCCAGATCGATCTTCTGAACATGATAAATCATTCATTCAATAACTATTTATTGAGTGAGGCACTGTTCAAGGTGCTAGGGATACAGCAATGAACAAAAGTGCCCTGGAGGAACTTATATTTTAGTGAGAGGAAGAAGGGTAATCAACATAATAAATAAGTAAAACACTTAGTATTTAAGTGGTATACCTTATGGAAAAAATAAAAGCAATAAAATGGAAATAGGGAATATGATGGGTAAGGGGAAAAGTTTGTAATTTTAGATACAATCTTCAGGAAAGGCCTCACTGACAAGGTGACACTGAAGACAAGACTTTAGGGGCCAAGGAGGGTGTCACAGGACTATCAAAGGGAGAGCATCCCAGGCAGAAGGAACCACCAGTGCTGAGAGCCTGTGCAAGGATGAACAAACTTTTTGGATTCACCTACATTGATTACAGTCTTTTAGATTAGTTTTCCTACTGCAAGCAAAGATATGTGCCTGTACTAACCATTAATGAGGCTCATTATGAAGGTGGCATGAAGGTACATGGGGACTCGGTAAGAGCACATAAATTCTCTCCCTTTGTGTGTGCATGTGTACACACATATACATTTACTCACACAGGGAGGTAAATCAGATGATACCTGGGGAAGAGCTGAGCACAGCACTTGGTTGCCGCTTTCCCCTCTTGGTTTTGGACAGCATAATGAGACTAACTGGCAGTAACATCAAAGAAAATCTAGAAAGAACAAGATCTGGAATTTGCACATCATCATGTTTTCTGAGCTCCGTTCTCTTCCTCCACTTTTCTGTGTCTTTATTTCCTTCTCTCCAACAGGTACCTCTCTGCTCTTGTAAATACATTCAAGTCTCTATCTCAGTAAAAAACAAATCGGAGGCATTCTACATCTGACTTCTTTCAGGTCCTGCCCTTTCTTCCCTTTCCTTCAAAGTTAACCTTGTTGAAAGGATAGTCTGTACTTAAAAGTCTCTCTTTTTTGGGGAGGTGGGGGGCGGGGTGGTGGTGGTGGGACTTGCCACACGGCTTGTGGGATCTTAGTTCTGTGACCAGGGATTGAACCTAGGCCCTTGGCAGTGAGAGTGCAGAGTCCTAACCACTAGACCGCCAGGGAATTCCCCATAAAAGTCCTCGTTTACTTCTTCACTCTTCTCCCCAGGCACATGTCCTGCAGCACCAGAGTGCTCCTCCCTGGGTTACAGGCCACTTCCTCTACACTAAGACCAATAGCGTTTCTCATTTCTTACTTGGCACTGTTGCACTCTTCTCTGTTTTTCTCTCTTCCCTTGGCCCAGCTCTCCCTAACTCTCTCCTCTCCCTCTGACCACTTTTTCTGTCACTTTTGCTAGAGCATCTTTGGCCCCCAGTCAAATGTTATTCCTCAAGATTCCATCCTTGCTGCTTTGCCCTTCTTATTCGTTCTTCCTGATAATTAAAATATTCATTGATATGAGTGTAATAAATATAATTTTCAAAGCTATAGTTTTACCTGATTACTAAAAATTCTACTTGATGTCATCTAATATTCACTCAACAACGATATTAAATACCTACCCTCGCAGACAACATGCTAGGCAGGGGATATAAATAAAAGTAAGCTCAATCATGACAATTTAGTGAGCCTACATACTAGTGGCTAGATAGATATTCAGAGACAAGAGAAATACAGTGTGAAATGTAATCATATTCAAGTGATAAATCTTTAGGATTCAGGCCAATAGAGAAGTTGGAAGGTGGGTAAAAAACTGGGAGAGGAAAATCCAGTATGAGCCATACCTTTGTTTGCCTTTGATGCTTCTAGAAAACCCACCAACATGACAGTGAAAGAATGAAAAAGTCATAAATAAATGCACTAAAATAATCTAGGGAGCAAAATGCTGCAAAAGAAAACCAAAACCAAAACAAAAAACCCCTACCAAAAATATAATTTATATATCATCATACAGACAAGAGAAGTTAATACATGTATTTTAAAAGATTGCTATTAAAAAAGAAGGAGCACTTAGAGATGAGAAGGCTCATAGAAATAAAAAATATGATAGTAGAAATCAATTTTTTCACAGGACTGAAAGACAAAGTTTAAAGAAATCTTCACATCTCACATTTTCCCTTCAAACAATGCCATGCAATTTACCACAAGGTCTTTGTACCTGCTGCTCCCTGTGCCCAGAATCTGCTCCCACATGACCATCACTTTGAGTATCTGTTCAGTAGGCACCTTAAAGAAGAGGCCTTCCCTGATCACCCCTATAAAACAGCACTCCTGTTAACTGATTACTTCCCTTATGACGCTTTGTTTTTCTACGCCGCACCTGACTCTATGAATAGTCAGTCCCTCCCTTCTTCCTTCCTTTCTTCTCCCTTCTCCTTCCCTGCCTTCTTTATTGATTAATTTATTGTTTCCCCGACCAGACTATAAACTCCACGTGGAAACTCTGCCTGTTTTGCTCATTGCTCTACACCCAATGTTAGGAACAGGGCCCAGTGCTCAAAAAACATTTGTTTGTTATTTATGTAAGAATACAAATAGCAATAGTAATTGAATCCACAGAAATCTGTAATAAGGTTAATTAAAGCTACCTTAAGCAATCATTCTATACCTAAAAATTAGCATGAAAAGCATAAGATAATATCCAAAGTTGTACAATATGCAGCAAGAGCCAGAAAAATGTATATATCCTTTGACACAGTGACTCTTCCAGAATGCTGTTCTTTAGAAAGCTTAATGGAAACAAGCAGCGATGGTCACAAGATGATTTTTTTCCTATCAACGTTCTTTTACTGATTTCTTTTATTGCTCTGTACTTAGATAGCCATACACTATCCAGACATCAAAAAATATCTGCCTAACTCTTTAAACAGTGTATGAAAAGAAGTGATCAACACTTTCACATGAGTAGAAAAGATAAAGGTGTAAAATGCATTTTTTCAGAGAAAAGTCACGATAACATCTAATAAAGAAATTTCAGTTGTGAGGGGGATTAGTAGGCAGATAACAAAGATTACGAAGCATTAAATGCTTAGAGGAGAATGGGATTAAATTAGTAGATTCAGATTAAAAATTTAGGAATGAGAAAGGAAATACATAAAATGTAAGGTTACTAGTAAAAAGAACAGGGCTAAACTCACTCGTCATTTGTTTTTAAATGAAGACTGTATAAAACACCTATATAATTCACAGGAAGAGAAATGTTAGTCTCCTTTTAAAAAGCTGACAAATGTTTAAATGAATAATGGAAAGGAAGCTATGGATATAGGTAATGGCCGAGAAGATTCACGAAAGAAAATAAAGAGAATAAAGTAGAGCGGGATAGAAAGACAGGGATTGAAAGTACAGATGAGGGAAATCCCTGGTGGTCCAGTGGTTAGGACTCCACGCTCTCACTGCCAAGGGCCCGGGTTGGATACCTGGTCAGGAAACTAAGATCCCATAAGCTGCGCAGCATGGCCAAAAAAAAAGTAAAAGATGACAGAAAAGGAAATAATAACTGCTGATATTTACTGAATGTTCAGTATGTTCCAGGCAATTTAAAAGAGTCACAAATGTAGTAACTCATTTAATCCTCATAAGATATTACCTCCCACTGAGGTAAGGACACATGCAAGACCTCGGCAGGATGAGTGACATCAACAATGCAGAGGCATTTGAGAAACACACAGCAAATGGTACAGGTCTCAAGAGACCCAGGGACCTCTGTAGTGGTTTCTCCCCAAGGTGACACTCATGGAACAAGTTCTTGCAGCCAGATGCTTACCTGGGGAAATGCACCCTGGATGTTCTTTTGTCATCAGGCTCAGTTCTCAATCCAGCTGAGATATCACATTTGGTTTGGAAAGCTGATGCCCTGCTCGGGAGGAAAAACACTAAATTTGACTTCTGAACTGAGTATAAAAACCACTCCCAGCATATGTCTTATCCCTTCATCTTCAGGGCTTCTGTAACAAAGGAAGGTGTGGCTTCTGAGATTTCCCAGTTTTCCATTCTCTATAGAGAAGGCCTTTCACCTTGAAAGACAGGACACTAAGGAACTACCCTAAAACAATGTCCTGTACTATCAGGATTTCAAGTCCAAATTCACAAATTTCAGAGGCTGTACAAGATGTCAATAGTGGGGAAGATGGCAATAGGTAGGTCTTGAGTTACAAGGCGAAGTCCTTACCCAGCGAAACCAGGTTACTGTATCACTTTCCCATACAAGTTCCTCTGAGCAGAATTTAGATTGGACCCACTCCTCCCAGGTAAGTTCTACAGACACATCCTTGAATGTCACTGATTCCTGAAACTATAAATTTCTACTGAACAAAGGATTATGCCAATAACACCCTCTATGGAAATTAAAAAACAAAAAACAAAAAAACAAGCAGCACTAGAAGGGACAGAAGAGATCTGTGAGAGAAAAATATTATCCTCCAAAAGAAACAAAACATCTGCAACAAAAACCGACATTATCATGAAATAATCGGAGACAAATATACAAAGTGCTCTGACATTTAAGGACAGGAAGAGGAGGCAGAAGGAGTCATAGGGAAGGATAGTGAAGGCTGCTCTAGATTAGCGCTGGAGAAGAGTAGGTGGTGTTCTGATTGTACCCTATTCGCTCCATTGATGAAGGAGGGATTCCCCACCCTAAATAGCACACGGTGACCGAATATATGACACCCAGCACTGGACAGATGAGCCTGACAGGAGTTCATTAGTCACAAGTTGGCCTCACAACCCCACGCCATGCAAGACCACTCGGGGCCTGTACTCAGGCACAGTGAACCGCAGGGGCTGTGGGAGGCAGACTTGGTACTGACAGGAGGCTGAGGTGACCCTTGGTTCCCACGGGAAGATGTGACTGGCTTGTTTGAACACTTTCGTGGGCTGCTAGGGAGGTGAAAACCATTAGGTTGAGGATTAGGAGGGGTGTACCTGGCCAGGCTGACAGGGGAGCTAGTTGGGTGTGGAGCCTTTCCCAGTGGGTGGGGGCCTATCCAGGGAGAGCAGGGGAACTCACAACGAGGTCTTTGGAGCTCCCTAAGGCTCAGAGTTGTAGAAGCAGCACATGGAATTTTAGGCTTTACAATCACTGGGTGGGAATTCCCGTTAATGCGGGGAATTGTCTATGAGACAACCAACAAAACACCCAGCTGGACTTGAAAATGGCATTTCAAATTTATAAACCCATTTGAGCTTTGTTTTCTAGCCCTTAGACTAGGAAATAAAACTCTGTAAGCATTCACTATTTGTTTGATGCGTATGGTGGTTAATTTCATGTGTCAACTTGACTGGGCTAAGGTATGCCCAGAGAGTTGGTAAAGCATTATTTCTGGGTATTTCTGTGAGAGTTCTCCCATTTGAATCAGTAGACTGAGCAAAGAGGTGGGAGGGCTTCATCCAATCTGCTTAGGGCCCAAATAGAACAAAAAGGCTGAGGAAAGGTGAATTTGCTCTCTCTGCTTGAGTTGATATAACCATTTTCTCCTGCCCTTAGACATAAATGCTCCTACCTCTTGAGCCTTCAGACTCAGACCAGGACCTAACACCATTGGTCCCTGGATCTCAGGCCTCCGCGTTTGGAGTGGGACTGCAGCACTGGCTTTCCTGGGCCCTACGAGTGTAGATGGCAGATCATGGGGACTCTTCGTCCTGCATAATTGTGTGAGCCAATTCCTCGTAATCTCTTTCTGTATATCTACATATATCCTATTGGTTCTGTTTCTCTGGAGAACCCTAACTAATACAAGGAGGGAACACTAACTGAGTGGCAGTTACCATAAATGATAACTCACATTGTACTCAGTTCTGTACTAACAGGAGGTTCGTATGCCTCAGCTCATTTAATCCAAAGGACAACCTGCTAAAGTGACAGAATTAAAGTCATCATTTTACAGATGAGGAATCTGAGGAACAAAAAGGTTAAATAACCTCTCCAAGATCATACAGCTTGAACCCAAGGCCATCCAACTCCTCATGTTGTGAGGAGAAGGCCAAGAAAAGACCCTAGCAATCCTCAGCAAGAGGAAGAGCGAGAGAAAGACAGAAAGGGAGATGGAAGGAGACTCAGGATTGAAGCTCAGGAGAAAGAGGGTTTCAAAGAGGAGAGACTAGTCAACACTATCAGAAGCTGGGTGGGTCAAACAGAATGATGATTGAAAAGAATCTGCTGATTCGAAAATTAGCTAATTTCAGAAGAGTCGTGAAGGAAGAAGTCACCTTACAGTGGAGAAGATGAGGAAGATAGGATCAGGAATCAGAAGCAGCCAGATGAAATTACTTCAAACTTTTTGTGAAGATGAGAGATAACACTGTATGAAAAGAAGTAAGGAATAAGTCATGTAAATAAAGCAATGGAAAAGGTTTTCCTTTAAGGACAGAGAGCACTGTAATATGTGAATAGGCAAAGGGGAGAAAGTTAGTGGAAAGAAAAGGACTGGAGAGACCAGAGATGGAATGAAATCAATTTCCAAGCAAGTTGTGTATTTTACATCCTACTGACTATGAACTCCAGAAAAAGTGTCAACCCTGAGGCACAGAATTTATCATGTATCTTTCTACCTTATTATTTTCTCCTAATACTTTTAAATCAATATATCAAAATAACAAAAATATGTTAAAAATCACTGACAAATAGTGTCAAGAAAAGTAAAAGTAGCTACTAGCAGGATATAAATACATGGCAGAATTTTCATCTTATGAAAGGAAGAAGAGGAAACAAGAAAAATCATCAGTTCAAAAATTTAAAGCAAGGAGAAGAAAGGAAACAAGAAAGCATAATAAGGACAAATCATTAAATAACCAGAAAAAGACTTGATACATGCATAACAACAAATGTAAATGGGTTGACTTTGTCTATTAATAGACAAAACTGTAAAATTGGTTTAAAACACAATTATATGGCACATACAAGAGATACACCTAAAACACAAACCAAAAAATTGTTAAAAAGGGGTGGTGATAGAGACAAGATATAGCAGACAAAAGCAAACAAAAAGGCATGGAGGAGACCATATCAATATCAGATAAGGTAGAATATATGTGGAAACAAAACATAAGCCCCTTCTTTCTGAAAAACAACAGATCAGAAATATGACACTCTTTCCAAAAATTACTCTACTTTCAATAAATTAATTACAAGGCAATCGTCTTTTTAGCTGAACATATTGGGCAAAATTAAAAGCCCAAACTCAGACTCCTATGGACTATATGCTGGTCTTCCCCACTTCCCTAGATTCTTCTATTCCCTAGATTCCCTTAAGTGCAGAACCTACCCACCCCCAACCTCCAGCCCTCGTGCTGCAGAGCTTGTCCCTACTATGTAACGTACTATGGAGCCCTGGGTAGATTAGTACAGAAAGGCATTTTAAAAGGCTGAAGTGAAACTTAACTGTATCGTTCATAAAATGTATTTGTTGTTAATCCCTTAAAATGTGTTCTGCCTTTCTCCTTTCCACTTATTATGCGTTTTTTCTCCCCAGCACTACATTAAGCACGGGGTAACTCAGGGTGTTTGAAATAAGCAGCTTCATGGGTTTATCTCCTTTATGCAGAGGTTTTCTTAAACCTAAAACACGGGCTTTTTTGATATTGTTATTCTTTAAAAAGATGAATTATCAAATGGAATAAATAGGGATATTTTAATAATGAAAGTATACTTTATAAAGAAGATACAATAGCGATGAAGTTTTAGGCACCACAACAGCAAAGTGTCTTCAAATATAATTCTTAGCAACCCAATTTCTTCTTTTTTTTTTAACAAAGTCACAATCATGGATAAATCCCAATCACAGTGCAACAAAAATGAAACACCTCAGAATATACTTACTAGGAATAAGCAAGAGCCTCATGATCAAAGTTAACAAAATCCATAATGAAAGATCCAAATAAAATGAAGGGTTAATTTTTTTACTCAGTAGGAAGAATAAACGTTGTAAATATGGTAATCTTCCTCAAATTGATACAGATTTAATGAATCCAAATCCAAATTGCATATTTTTTCTTTTTAACTGTTTCTGTTAGAACTTGATTACAGTTAACAAAATTTGACCCTAAGGATAAATGTATAAGAACAGTACAGTAACCAAAATTTTGAAAAGAAAAACAAGGGGGGGGTGGATTTTCTTTATAAAATAACAAAATAAATTCTAAAACAAATAGTGTGTTACTATAGTAGAAATAGAGCAATAGAACAGAATCCAGAAAAATAAACTCATGCATGTATGTATGTGTGTGAATATATTATATGTGCACATCTTATATACATATATAAATTTAGTATATTTTAAAGGTAGCATTTCAAATAAATGGAGAATAAGCAGATTATTCAATAGATTATTTCAAGAGATTTACAACAGTTTGAATGCCATCTCCTCAAAGGTGCCCCGTCACACTCAGCCAGGCCACCCTGCTGCGTGGCCATCACAGCACGTAACCTCGTCCTCAGCAGTATTTCTTCTTCACTGCTGCCTCCTCTTTCTAGAAGAGAAGATCCAGGAGGAAGGGGTGTTACCTGTTTCATTCACTGCTACCTTCCTAGCACCCAGAACGCTGCTTGGCACATGGTAGGGAGGTGCTAAAAATCTGTTAAATGAAAGGATGGATGATGAAATGCCTCACCACACCATGTTAAATGAAGCTAGAATACAACCTCACATATATACAATAAATTCCAGATAGCTCAAGAATCTAAATTTAAAATGATAAAACTAATAAAAAATGTAGAAAAGTATTTCTATAACCTTAGGGTACAGAAAGCCTTTCACAGCAACGATCCCAAAGCCAAACAAGGGAAAAGGAAAGTTAACTGCATAGGACTTCAAAACTTATTTGTAGAAGATTATAAAAAATTTTAGAAGAAAAATGACAGAGAACAAGAATGACAATTTATGGGAAAGGACTAATATCCACATTATATAAAAGGCTTCTTTTATATATAAACAACTCAATATAAAAAGGGGCAAAGGATATAAAAAGCTATCTTAAAGGCTAGAAGAATGTACATCCATAGTTATTTTTGAGGATTTGAGACCTAGAAATATATCTTATGGCCTTAATTTTTTCTTAAAACTATATGCCTAATATTTATATTCAGAAAAGGAAGATAAAATTTAAAGGCAAACACAAGTCATACTCGGGCAATTCACAGGCACATCACTGGCCAATGTAGGAAAGATGAAAATATTAGTAAAGATGACAAAAGGAATACAGCTCTAATGCTGCACTGATACCTCCTAAATCAATCACTATACTCTTCGAAAGTGTCAAAAGTCATCAAAGACAAAGACTGAGAACTGTTCCAGGTTAAGGGAGACTAAGGAGACAGGACAGCTAAATGCCAGATGTGACCTGGATTAGTTCCTGGACCAGATAAAGGACATTTGTGGCAAATTAGGAGTAAGGTCTGTAGATTAGTTAACAGTAGTGTATCAGAGTAAGTTTCCTCATTTTGATAATTATATTTTGGTTATGTAAAACAGGGTCCTTTGCTCAGCAAATGCCTTTTGGCTAAACTATTAAATATTTGTCAAGTTAATAATAGCCAATATATTCTCCACTGCATTCCCTGGGTGGGGCTCAGCACAGCCCTTACACTATATATATTTTTACTGCAGGCCTCAAGCTATCACCATTCCCACCCTCTGACACTATGACAGCCCTTTTGCTGGTGGGTCATGCCCCTCTCCCAGGAATGACCTTGCTTTGCTTATGCCTGAGTGAAAAATAAACATGTGCCTTTTTTTACAAAAAAAAACCAGGGTCCTTATTTTTAGGAAACACATACTGAAGTATTCAGAAATCAAACCAGTGGTTGCCTGGGATGGGGATCGTGGACAGGAAGGGTATGGATACTTTCTGGGGTGATAAAAATGTTCTATAGCTTGACTGGGGTGGTGATGATGTTGGTGCATAAATTTGTCAAAACTCAATGAATTATATGCTTTAAGTGGGTTATTTTATGTAAATTATACCTGAAAAATAAAGCTGATTTAAAAATTTAGTTAGTGCTATTTTAACTAAATAAAATAAAATCAAGGCTATTGACAACCATACCACAACCTACATCAACCAAAATCTTCTGAGTGCTCCCCTCTTAAAGCTTCCCCTCTTCCAGAAACTCCCTCTCTCTGATACCTATTTTTGTGAGTTATGTTGCCTTTTAAAACTGAGCTTGATAACACTGAGAAGAGAAAGTAGTACAAATAGAAATCACAACAGTTGGACTTCCCTGGTGGTACAGTGGTTAAGAATCCACCTGCCAATGCAGGCGACACAGGTTCAAGCCCTGGTCTGGGAAGATTCCACATGTCACGGAGCAACTAAGCCCATGTGCCACAACTACTGAGCCTGTGCGCCTAAAGCCTGTGCTCCTCAACAAGAGAAGCCACTGTAATGAGAAGCCCACACACCACACGAAGAGTAGCCCCCTCTCACAACTAGAGAAAAGCCCGCACACAGCAACGAAGACCCAATGCAGCCAAAAATAAATTAATTAATTTTAAAAAATCACAACAGTTAGTGCTTGTCTTCATGAAGCCTTTAAACTGGTTCCTCTTGTAAATAACCAAGTGACATATTTAAGAGAATCCTAACATATGATCTTATGAATAAAAAAAAACCACAAGTCCTTTGGGATGGCAGACAAAGTTAAGTAAACCTAATCCTAAAAACAAAAACAAAAACAACCCAAGAACTTAAGGTTTCCTGGGTAAAGTGCCCCGATGTCTTATTTCCTTTTCCAGAGAAGGAACAACTCCAGGTTCTAGCAAAAACTAGCAGGTTCCATTTTCAAGCAATCTCACAGGGCAAAAAAAGCCTAGGCTCCTTACTCACTTTTTTTCCTCTATGATTTCCTCTAGCTGACAGACACTGCTTCTTCTTTTTTTTTTTTTTTTTTTTGGTTATGCGGGGTCTTTGCTGCAGCATGCGGGCTTTCTCTAGTTGCGGTGAGTGGCGTGCGGGTTTCTCATCACAGTGGCTTCTCTTGTTGCGGAGCACGGGCTCTAGGCACGTGGGCTTCAGTAGTTGCAGCAGGCAGGCTCAGAAGTTGTGGTGCTCGGGTTCGGTAGTTGTCGCTCACGGGCTCTAGAGGGTAGGCTCAGTAGTTGTGGTGCACAGGCTTAGTTGCTCCGCAGCATGTGGGATCTTCCTGGACAAGGGATTGAACCCGTGTCCCCTGCATTGGCAGGCAGATTCTCAACCACTGCGCCACCAGGGAGGTCTAACACTTCTTAGAAAAGCTCTTATCATGCCAACTCCCTTATTTAAATTCCTCTGACTCCTCCTCTACTCCCATGCCTACCACCCCACCAAACACACAAACTCCTCCTTCCTGGTACTTGACCCCAAACTGTATCTGATTCCCTCTCCCTTCCAGTCCCTTCTACCTTCGCTCCACCTCTAAAACTTGTCACCTACAAATTGGCACTTGCCATCTACCCCTACAAGGATCAAATTACGAGCCACTACAGCTGCTGACTTTCAACATCCCCTGAAAGGAGTTCAGGGTGGAGATCAGCACTCTGCTCTGGGAAAAACTGTTAGTACAGGTCTTCAGATAGATATTTTCAAGAGACAATTTTATGAGCCCAATTCTTATATCTCCTCACATCTAGAAAAGCACTAAAATCCTTCATGGTGACGTCTGCTCCTCGTGACTAGCAGTAACCTTCACGAGACTAGCAGAAACCTTCTACAAAAAAAAAATATGTGCTTGATTGCATGCACCTCCCCCACCTCACCAAAATCACATATATACTGACCTTCCCCCCTGCTTCTTTGGAGCAGTTTCTCAGAGCTATCTGAAATGCTGTCTCCCAGGCTATAGTCCTCAATTTGCCCCAAATAAAACTTAACTCACAACCCTCATGTTGTGCTTTTTTTTTTTCAGTCGACAAACTCTAAAACACCAAGTTAGTGGCTGGAATAACGCTAAGAATGCCTACCGCTGAGCTAGTACCTTCAACATTCCAGGAACCAAAGCTGGGCTCTTTTTACTTACATTACTTATTTCATTTAATAATACCTACTTCATAAGTTTGTTGAGAGTTCAAATGAAATAAGTCCGGTGAAATTCTTATCAATGTCAAGTATGTGGCAAACACTCAGTTAATGCTGTTATTTCTATCATCACATGAGGAACAGATGCTTCAAGGGAAGTCAAGTCACTCGCCCAAGACAGTGCAGCTATTAAATGGTAGTCGGAATTTAAACTTGGGACACTCTGACTCCATTACAGCAAATCCTCTCCAGGTATCCCTACCCAACCCTACTTCTGGTCACCACACTGATCTTCTCTCTTTCCAGGTCTTGGAACACTGACAATGTGGGTACTTAACCATACTTGTTCTTATTATCATATACACGTGCAATCATCATGACTGTTCCTTGTAGAGATGTGACCTCTTTTATGTTCCCTGAAAGTCCATAGCCCTATAAGCACCAGGACCATCTCTCACATGATTTTTGTTCCTTTTCTGACACTTGGACAATACCAACAGCTCAGCAGGCCAAGGCATCCTGCTGAATAAGGAACTGGAAGCTGAGAACCTAGCTGAGGGATGCCGAGGGGGAGTTTTGTGGAAAACATCCAACATTCAGAGATCTCAATGGCCCTGTTTTCTGTGGTGAGGCCCACCTACAGTATAGGAACAAGGAGTAAGGGAGAGGTTTAAGAGAGAAAAATGAGCTCACCTGAACTCCCAATAGTAGAGGCCCAGCAGCCACTGCCTTCTCCTTCCTTCCTGTGGTGTCCTTCCCAGGCGGTGGGCAGGATCAGAGGAGGCAGAGCTGAGGAAAGGAAAAGATGTGAGAAACAAGACTCCAGCAACAACAAAAAATATTGAGAAATGGAATACTGCCTGCCACATCAGTAAACAAAGGATGTCACAGTCATCAGCGATTGCAGCCACCACCAGTGAGCTGGTGAGCCCTGAGGGAACTTAGAAAGGAAGAGAATACCTGTCGTCTAGCAGCCATCAGACTGCAGCCACTCCCCACAGTGAGCCCTGAGGAAACTCAGGATGTGAAAACACAGGATACTGGCCCCAGATATCAAAGGAATGATTTCAGTGAACCCAGACTCTTACATCTTCCCATACATAGAAAAGTGCTAAATTCCTCAACTTGAGATATCTGGTTTTCTTTAATTAACCATAATCTTCTGACATTCAGACTACCCTTGGTTGCAAAACTCCTATATATCCTGCCCCCCCCAGCCCCCACCCACCCCTCGCCTCCTTGGGGCAGTTCTCTCAGGGTTACTTGAGATGCTGCCTCCTGGGCTTGAAGTCCTAAAAATTCCTGCCGAATAAAACATAACTCTCAACTTTTAGGTTGTGAATATCTTTTCTCATCGACAATATAATACCTACAGATAAGCCAAATAAGAAGTGTATAGTATTAATGTAGAGAAAACTATACTTTTTATTTATTAAGCTTATTTAGATATATAAAGTAAGCTGAACAGAGAGAGACATACCATACCCCTGGATAGGATGTCACAGTATCCTAAGTTGTCACTTCTTTGAAATTAATTTATAAACTTAACATATTCCCAACCAAGTTACAGCTAAATAATAATCTTGTAAAGTTAATTATGGAAAAAATGATTTTTTTAAAAAAGTTAATTGTGTTGTATAACAATGGATGTGAGAACTTGCCCTCCAGATATTATAAAGCTATGATAATTAGAACACAGTGTTACTGTATAGTGTCACTCATTCACCAGATATATTATTGACCACCTACTGTGTACCAGGCACCATTCTTAGGGCAAGGGATGAATACAGCTGTAAACAAAATAGATAAACTCTCTACCCTCGCAGATGTTATAGTCTACCAGGGAAAAGGGTGAATAGAACAAATTAAAATCCTACCAACACAATCAGTTCAGAAAAAAAATTTATATATAAGAATTCAGGATATGAAAAAAGTTGCATTTCACATCAATGAAGAAAGGATGAATGATTCAGTAACTTGGAACAAGGACTTACCATTTGGAAAAGAATAAAAATTTACATATAAAGTGAAACTAAAGTACTACAAGAAAATGAAGATGAACATTTTGTAACATACGGAATAGAAGACCCCTAACAATGATGTCAAAGACCCAAACATGAAGGGAAGGTTTGCACATCTGAACATATGAAAATGTAACATTTCTGCATAGGAATTGGAAATATACTTGTGTATCAGACACAATTTAAAAACACAATGCAAACTGCATAAAAATATTCACTAGTTTTCAATAAGCAAATCTAAACAACCCTATTGTTTGCACCTCTCAGAAAGTTAGAGAATAGTAACACTCAGACTTGCTGTGGGTCTATCAGGCACCCTTACCTTGCAATGTTTACAAACTACTACTTTTCTAGAGAGAATAGGACAGGAGGTATCAAGAGCCTTACAGTATGATCTAGAAATTTCACTTGAAGAGATTTATAGAATGAGACAAGAATGCAAAGATATATGTAGCCAGATGGCCTATATTGTTTATAATACTAAACAAACAAAAAACCCAACAGCCCTGAGAAAGAACACAAAGGCCTAAAGAGAGGATTAAATATGGCACAGACATACTTTTCCTCATGTTCATTAACAAGCAGACTTAGCTGTTCTTAAAAATTGGTATAAGTAGATAGTTTCAAAACTTACAAAAGTTTATTCTGCATCTTAAGTGGTACTACACAGATAAAAATATTTATTAAAAAATCACGGAGCTTAAGACTTGTGCACTCATTTTTGAAGTAAATGGAGAAAAGAATACTAATATCCATATATTTGCTTAAAAACAAAGCGTTTCTGTGTTTATACGTATATACATGCCGACATGCAGATTCTGACAGTTTTCAAATGATTTTTTCCTTTTTGCTCCTCTGAATCTTCTAGTTGTCCTACAGTGAACTTTTTTTTTGGTAAGAGAAAAACTGCTTTAAATAAATAAATAAAGGAAGGAAGAAAAGAAAGAAAAGGATTCCCTGAAGCAGAAATCTGCACAGGGTTGGCCTCCCCATTCTTACAGAGAGATGAGTTAAGGGGAGCCCACGCCATCACCCTTAGGAATCGTAAATCACTGAGGGCGGTCCCCGAGATGCGGTTTACACAAAGGGCAGGTGCTGGAGCCCGGAGACCCGCACCCCGGTCCAGCATCCCCCGAGACTTTCGAGGTGGGTCCGGGGGACAGCCCGCGACGGGGAGGAACCCAGGGTCCGAGAGACTTCCAG
This sequence comes from Monodon monoceros, assembly GCF_005190385.1. Taxonomy (NCBI): domain Eukaryota; kingdom Metazoa; phylum Chordata; class Mammalia; order Artiodactyla; family Monodontidae; genus Monodon; species Monodon monoceros. The sequence continues at coordinate 154,115,288 of NW_021703768.1, forward strand.
AGCCTTCGGTCCCTCACTTGCCCCTGGGACCCGGGGCCGCCGCGTCGGGTCCCCTGCCCTCGCCACTCGGGGGACAGGTGGTGGAAGGACCGCGTCCGGCGCCTCAGCTCTCGGTGTTCCCAACCCGGCTGGGCCCCCGGGGCGAGAGGAGGAACATCTGGAGCTAGAAGCCCGGCGCTGCGCAGGGTCCGAGAGGTCGCGGCCCATCTGCAGCCCGCCCCGCCCCGCCCCGCCCCTAAGGGGCCTGCCCGGCTGTACTGGACTCCTCCCGCCAGGCCCTCCGAAGCCCTCCAGACCCGGTGCCTCCCGCCGTGGCCCCGCACTCACCCTCTCCCAGCAGGAGCCAAAGCAACCAGCGGACCAATGCCGCCCCTCCCAGCATCTCCACCCCGGGGAGCCGGACTACATTTCCCACAAAGCTGCGGGGGCGCGGCGCGGGCGTCAGGAGTGCGCAGGCGCGGGCCTCGGATGGTGGGGGGAGGGGCGGTTCCAGCGGGACGGAAGGTGGTGGCTTCCCGAATGGCTACCTCTTTTTGGTGGGGTTGTGGCTTGCCAAGCCAGGAGTTGACTGCGCGGTAACCTTATCCCGGCAACCCTAAAGCCGCCTCTCATTAGAACCTGTGGGTTCCTAACCCATGGGTAAGGAAGAAGGGGCAGACAGCCTTGGCTAAGCCTCACTTTCCTCCTCTGAAATAAAGGGAGCCTAGAGGAGTCCCTTGCAAAGTTGTCAGAAGACTGAGTAGATGTGGTAATTAACATACCAGATGCAGAGTGAGCACTCCATGAATGGTGGCTACTGTACCTCCTTTCCTAGCTCAGTGTCAGGTGCTGCCGTATTTGCTTCAGAATTATCACTGTATAGAATGCAGACAAGGGCTTCGCTGGTGGCGCAGTGGTTAAGAATCCACCTGCCAATGCAGGGCACACAGGTTCGAGCCCTGGTCCGGGAAGATCCCACATGCGGCAGAGCAACTAAGCCCGTGTGCCATAACTACTGAGCCTGCGTGCTGCAACTACTGAAGCCCATGCGTCTAGAGCCTGTGCTCTGCAGCAAGAGAAGCCACTGCAATGAGAAGCCTGAGCACCACAACAAAGAGTAGCCCCCTGATCACCGCAAACTAGAGAAAGCCCGCGTGCAGCAAAGAAGGCCCAATGAAGCCAAAAATAAATTAATTTTTTTAAAAAAAGGAATGCAGACAAAATCTCTAATTAAATGTGTGGCCAGAGCTGTCAGTTACAGCTGGGTCTGCCGCTGGAATTTGGAGAAATACATGACATTTGGGGCAGATCTATATGGTAGCTTGGATTGTAATATTTGTTTTTCTAAAAATAACCGGTAGCTTCATCTGCCTCTTTCTGTCGATGTGACAAAGACTCCACCTTTGACTAAACTTTAGGGAGGTTCCTATGAGACTTCTTTTCTACTAGGTCTCCTCCTTGAGCCCTGTCCTTGGCTTGTGGAGCCCAGTTTTAGCAAGAATACTGCTAAGTCAGTTTAGGTAGAATCCCGCATTATTAATATCTGATCAAATTCCTCATCCCCTACTCTTGATGTCTAAGTCCTTGGCCAGCCTTTGGCAAGGATCCCCCCAAATTTGCTGTCTCCTTTTTAGTAATTTTCCATCCACTGACCCCCTTTACCCTGCTTGTTGGAGCTGTAAATCCCCAGCTGTCTTTGCTCTACTGGGAGTTGAGTTCAGTTTTACTGAAGCCCCTATTGCAATAGTACTGAATAAAATATGTCTTTACTCTGTTAAACTAGTGTCCAACTCTGTTTCTTTTTGAGAGATGTTTGAACTATTTCAAAATATTGAAAAACATGAAAATCTTCACAGTTCATTTAATCAAGTGAAGGTAACCCAGATAGCAACAAACAAACAAAGTAAAAATCTACCACTGTATTTTTCGATTCAAATACCTTGAATCAGACAGTTGTTCCAGGACTACAAGGTCATTCGTACATCAGAAACTGCATGAACATATTCATCATGGTTTGGGGAGAAATGGCCCTTGATAAAATTCACAACATAAGAGTGTGCAATTTTCCCAACAAGTAGGCAGAGAATGTAGAATAGGGAGAGGGAGAAGGACCAAAAGAAACCAACACCCCCCCCCCACAACGCAACAACCTGCAAACATAAAAACTCAGGTAAATAAAAAATATGCAAGAAGATGATAGCAATAATGCCAAGTCTATTAGTAATCACTACACATGCACATGAACCGAACTTTCCAATTGAAAGAAAAATACTGGCAGACTACATTTTTATAAATCTAAGCTATATGCTAAAACATAAGGATACACAAACCTTGAAAGTGGAAAACTGGCAAAAGATAAACCTGGCAAATATTAACCCCAGAAAGTTAATGTAGCTACTAACACACACACACACACACACACACACACACACACACACACACACACATATTAAAGCAAAAAATATTGCTAGAGGTGGAAAAGGTAATTACATAACAATAAAAGTTAATTCACCAAGAAAAGAAAATATTCATAAACTTTTATGTATTTAATAATGGAGTTTCAAAATATATAAAGCAAAAATTGACAGAAGAGAACTGACAAATCTGAGTTATTTTTAAACTATTTTTTCTCAGAAATTGACAGAAAATCTCACCAAAAAAATCACTAAAGATATAGAATATCTGAAGAGCAAAATTAACAAGTTTTACTTAATGGACAAACACATAGAATATTGCATCCCCAAATTAATGAAAATAAGTTTTAATCATATGGTTATAAAAAATGACCTTATGCTAGGTTATAAAAGTAGTCTCAACACATTTCAAAGAACTGGTATCATAAGTACCACATTCTTTGACAACAATACAATTAGACATTTTTAAAAGTACCAGAAAAGTTTTTAAAAATTTAGGTAAACGGAATATTTAGAGATTAGGCTTGTCACACTCTAATCAGGCTCCTCTGAGCTCTTTTTCAACTAGGCCTCAAGAGTCGGGTTCTCATTTTTGTTTCTGCATTGTCAAATTTTAGCAAGAATATTACTAAATCAGTTTAGCCAGAATACCCCATCCTCCATATCTTATCACTCTTGATATCTGGTAATTCCTCCTCCACCATGCCTCAGGTGATGTCTGTTTTCAGCAAGTATTCTGTTAGTTTGGTCCCCCCTCACCCCTGATGTTTCCTCGTAGTAATTATCTATTCTCTGACCACCCCCACCTGGCTCATTGGCTATAAATTCCTACTTGCTTATGCTGTATTTGGAATTGATCCCAGTCCCTCTTCCCAACTGCAAGATTCCATTGCAGTGGTCCCTATACCCAATCACAATGGCCCCCCTTGAATAAACTCTGCCTTACTGTTCTTTAACAAATATCATGAACAATTTTTTTTAACAGGTAGGATAATACTTTTTGCTCTAACAATACAGCAAATTTTGTTCCCTTCCAAAACCTAGTAAAGCCAAAATTAAGGTATTATTTGAAAAGTTAACTCACAAGTTCAGGAAAAATCAGGCAAGGACACACCAGCAACATTTTGGACCTGAAAAGTAGACGGATGTTATTTTCTTGGCAAACCTGAAAAATGCCAAATCCCCAGACAGCTATAAAAAAAGCTGAAAGCCAGTTTGACTTTATATCTCAGAAACCTCAAACAGGAGTGGTAATACCAGATACTTCTAGAAGTGGGACTGAAGGTGGAGGCTAAAACAAAAAAAAGATATAGAGGGCAAGGAGAAAACTCTTTGAGGCAAATCTTTAGATCTCCTTTCCCAATCAACATTACAGTCAATTTCCCCTGCCCCACCAAGTAGACATCTGGATAGTTAGTCTCTGGAGAGGGAATTGGGAAGAGGGAAGTAAGACAGAGGCCAACCATGTGGCAAGAGGTTGAAGCTTTAAAGAAAGCTGGTCAGTGCGGAAGTCTCAGGAATTTAAAGTAGCCCTGGGGAACACCTGAGAAAGCTGATGCATGGTTTACAGAACTATTTTCCTTTATTTAATTTTATTTTTTAATAAACTTTTTTAACATGGAAGTATAATATACAGACTGACAACTCTTAAGTTATGTAAAAGACTGTGAAATGGACCAAAAGGATTATTTGGTGTCTGCAGGAGAAAACTATGTGTCTAGAGCATGCCCTTCCAGGTTATCTGATTCTATAAGGTATGAACATTTCATTATCTTTGAGCTATTTTAAAAGTTTGTAAGTTTAAATATCAGTAGACAGCTGAAAACAATACAAATTATTCTTTTCTGTACACTGGCAAATAAATTGTCTGGTGGAGCGACAACTGATTTCCCTCCAGCACCCCCCCCACACACAAAAAAAAACAGTTCTGTATCTGTTTATAAATTCATTTCACGTCTTTTGCACCATTTGTAACTTTTTGTTTGTTCCCTCACTAGTTAACTTAAAATCTGTTCATTTTATACCTATATGACAGTCATAATTTTACCTTAAAAAAAGAAGCCCTATTCTTTAATAGCATACTGCTTAATGGGTCATCACAAGTTAACACTGCTATATAACTGTAACCAAGCAGGACCCTATGGGACCTTCCTGGGACAGATCCCTCCCCTATATCCTCTGCTGTAGCTCCTCTCTGAAGTACCTATATAATAGTATCTGATGCACATTTCCTGAGTTGTTTTGCAAATGCTAAAACCCCTCCAAATGGAAGAAATTAACTACCTGATGACCATGAGCATGTGGACACCAGGCCTACTGGTGGCTGAGGATTGGTAACGTTAACCCCAGTGATACCACCCTGTTACCTCACCATCAACCAATCAGAAAATTGTGCATGAACTGATCACAGACCTGGGACTCCTCCTCCCTCACCTTGCCTTTAAAAATGTTTTGCTGAAACCCATCCGGGAGTTTGGGCTTTTTGAGCACTAGCTGTCCCAGACTCCTTGTCTGGTGCCTTACAGTAGACGCCGCACTTTCCTTCACCACAACCCAGTATAGTAGATTGGTTTACTGCCTGCAGGCTAGCAGACCAAAGTTTGGTTCCATAACACAACCACCATCCAGCTATATAACCGCCATCCAGGGAAATAGAATGTTTTCAGTACTCCAAATACTCCCCTCATGCCCTCCCAACAACTACCTCATCCCTTCTACCCAAAGGTAACTGTTACTAGACACTATTGGTCCCTCCTTGGGGTGCATAGCCAATGAACACACCAAGTACTTTCCATTGAAACAGAGGCATTTATTAGTTTTGACAAGTAAGGAGACAGGGACATAACTCTCCATGAACAGCTGGACAGGGGAAGTTTTAAGCCTGCGGGTATCACACATATTCATGAAAGGGTAGGCATGATCATTATAATGAGGCAAAGGTTATGCTAGGTTGCCAAAAACTGCAAGCAAGCAGGTTCTTGGTTGGTTGTTAGCACTGTGGTATCTTGACTGGAATGCACTGTAACCTTTTTGGAACATGGTGTGTTTCTGCCATTTAACTGATAGTTTCTGCAAAACAAATCACACTTTGGTTTAACTCTATCCTTTCCCTACTGCTGCCTAGCTAACGTGACCACTATCTTGACTTCTAACACTGTAGATTATTTTTGCATTTTAAAAACTTTAAATAACTACAGTATACAGTATATATTCTCTTGTGTCTGGCTTCTTTCATTCAACATTATATTTGGAGATAAACTCATATTGTTGTATATTGCAGCCCATTACTCTGTTATGTGAATACATCATAATTTATTTATCCCTTCAAACATTTGGGTTGTTTCCAGTTGTCGGCTATTAAGAAGAATGCCGCTATGAATATTCTTTCACTTGCATTTTCGTGTATATATATATAAAAAATAAAACTTGATCCTTTCCTTATCTTATTCACAAACTTAATAGTGTTGTTGAACCCTAGTTAGTGTGCTCAAAACACAATGAGCCCAAACCAAAACATCGGAGTTCGGAACAGAGAAAGGTTTACTGTAAGGGCCAAGCAAGGAGAACAAGTGACTTGTGCTCAAAAAGACCAGACTCCCCAATAGTTTTCAAGGAAGAGTTTTTACAGGAAAAAGTTGAGGGAAGGGCTGCAGGGTGTGTAACCTTCCTGATTTGGTTGGTGGTGAGGTAACGGGGTGGGGTTCCAAGAATCTCTATCATCAGTCTCCTGGTTCCTACCAGTCTGGGCCCAGGTGCTTGTGCTCAGCCTGAAGTTACCATCCTCCACCTGCTGGCGGGGAGGCTAGTTCCTGCAGAAGAACGCAGAGACATATTGTTATGCATATTCCTTGAGGAGGAACCAGGACCCTGCCCCATGCTGTACTCCCGTTTCTTTCTGTATTCTTTCACTGCCCTAATTAGTAACTACTTGATAATGCTCTTTGGAACTCAGGTAAGGTCTAGGAGGCTGAAAACCTTCTTCCTACAAACCAGAAATGGGGGACACAAAAAGTCTTTTGGGCCCAAGAGGGCCCCACAGGGGCCTGCTCAGTTTCAACCCCCGCCCCCCACCTTTTCTTTGATACTCTTCAATCTTGAGGGGAACAGGTGTTGAACAAGAAAGAGAATAACATTTTGGATAGAGAGGTTAATCATAAATTTGTCAGCAGAACTTGATTTTAGGAGGACTCAGTTTCAATAGTATGTGGATTATAGATCTAAAGGTGAATGGTAAAGAAATGTAGATTCTAAATCAGTGCTGTTCAATAAAACTTTCTGTAATAGACATATCTTACACCTGCACTTGTTACCAAGTCCAAGCTTGCTCTGCTCGCCGCAGACAGGCCAATGAATCGGAGACGAGGTGTTGATGTTGCCGAAATATCGGCTTCCCTGTGCACCGATGCCGAACAGAAACACGGAGGCAGAGATTTTGGAGGAAGAGAGAGATGGCTTTATTTTTCTGCCAGGCAGAAGGGAAGACACAGCAGGCTAGCGCCGCAAGAACTGTGCCCTCCTGTCCTGGGGAATCACAGGGTGTCTTATAGGTGGAACTCGCAGTCCAGGATAAGTGATAAGGATCAAAGTGGTGAAGGTCTTGCATTCTTCTTCTTCTTGCAGTATTTTAAAACAGTCACTGCTGGCGTCAGGCAACCTGGTAATTGGGTCCGTTTATCTCTGGGTTATGGCCTGAGTAAACAGTTACAGGGGGTGATTTGCTACAAGAGAATGCAGCGAGGGTAAATGCTAGAGGCAGGTAACAATTCATATGGAATCAGAGTAATTAGCTTTGTTTAGCTTTGTGAAGTACAAGTCTAGTTACAAGTGTTCATTAGTAGTAACAGCTAAAGAATAACCAAGATTGCTTAACTCTTTCAGGCCTGTTTACGCTGTTTTCCCAACCTGTTCACTGTTGCTTGTTTTCCTTGTTTATCAGAAAAGTCTCATTTCTATTTTTGCTGCAACAAATTCCCCACTGCTAGTTCATTCCCTCCATATCAATGGAGGAAGGGAAACGGCGCCCTTCTTGTCTGACTGAGGACAAAACTTCAGTTTTGCTCCATTTGACAAACACCAGCTGTCCAGCCCAGAGGCCAATCTATCTTCCATTTCAAATCCCCCCTGAGACATGAACCCCAAGAAATCTTTATTGGGAGGATGAGGGACTACGGTCTGTCTTCTGTAGCTTCATCAGGCTGGCAAGGGGCTCACAGACCCCACCTAGTTGGGGTCATGGAGCTCTTGCCCTGTTTTATAAAGGGGCCCCACGGTGACTTCTGCTGTTATTTTGGCAGGATCTGTTCTTAGAAATAGCTGGAATCTTTGCATCATTATTATCTTGATGTGAACCTGTTGTACTCTGGAGGAGACAGAATTTAACAAGTAGTTCAAAAAAAAAAAGAGGTCAAAGATTAGTAAAAGAATTATTGTAACCAGGGGCCCAAGCAAGAGTAAGAGCCACGTTTCGTTTGGTAGTAATTTTGATCCTAGTCCAGATAAAGTCAGCACTTGGGTTACCCTGTCCAAAGGAATGGAGCCATTTGGCATGGTCATGTACATTTTTTTTTTTTTTTTTGCGGTACGCGGGCCTCTCACTGTTGTGGCCTCTCCCATTGCGGAGCACAGGCTCCGGACGTGCAGGCCCAGCGACCACGGCTCATGGGCCCAGCCGCTCCGCGGCATGTGGGATCTTCCCGGACCGGGGTACAAACCCATGACCCCTGCATGGGCAGGCGGACTCTCAACCACTGCGCCATCAGGGAAGCCCAATTTTTGATGTCCTTTTTATTAACCCAGTGTGACTGATGTCGGTGTAACAGACTCAGAAGTAGTTGGAGGAGTGACAACCTGAACATTTATAGACAAAATAGATCTTATCTCTTTTTAGGAGAATAAGCCTGAATCCCAGTCGAGACTTGGTACTTTGAGGAGAACTGTAAGCAGGTAGCCAGTTGGCTAGGTTTATCCAAGTAGGTTTTAATCTTTGATGTGGTATTAACACAAAAAACAAAGCAGTTGTCACCATTAACAATTTTTTATGCTTCTCTAGGTATGAGAAGATGCAAGATTTGGGGCTCATAAAATCTTTTCCTGAAAATATCTAACCATCTGAAGGACTGTTCTGTTTTTCCCAGAGCACAGAGTGCCTCATTCCTGATCTCCACCCTGAATTCCTTTGAAGGAATCAGTGCTGGTCAATAAAACAGCACTGATTTTGAACAGGGGGTGTGGAAGGTCACCAGCTACAGCGGCTCATGATTTAAGCCTTGTAGAAGTAGATGGCAAGTGTCAGTTTTTAGTCAGCAGGGCCCCTTTATGGTCATAAGTTCAACCATGGTTTGGTGCATTTCATGACCAGTTTTTGTCCGATGGTGCTAGGAATGCTCATTCCCAGGTCTGGCAAAGATTTTGCTGATAGGGCACTCCATGTGCTATTACTGGACTAGGCCTTTACTGTATCCAAAAGTCTCTGGACCTGTCTTCCTAGTCTTTCATGGTCCAGGAGAATAATCCCTCTTGTTGCTTTTCCCCATATCTAGAGTTAGACTACTGCAATCATTGATCTCATATGGAACTATATATCACCATTTTATCAGAGGATCAGTCACACATTTGGTAACGTAAGAAACAACAATTTTCTTTTGAAATAGGCAAAATACAAACAACATAGCTAGCAGTATTAGTAAAGTCATAAGCAAGAATTAAGCCAAGAACTTCCATTAGGTGCAGCCCAGTATATCCCACGTCATCTAACTTATTAGTGTCTTCTGTACCAATCCTTATCTTTCAGGGAAACTATATATTAGCCCTGTCCATAAGGCATCCAGTCCAGTTTCTTAGCGTTACTAGACTGATTATCCTTAGTATGATTTATTTGTTCCTAGCATAGAGGAGTCTTTAAACTTAAGTTACCATAGCCTGGTGTTAATGACATAAATCCATCCCATAATTGTGGGAGGTTTTATTCCTTGGCTGAAATTTTGCTTGTTGTTCTGATTGAACTTTGAGTAACAGAGGAAAATTCATACTTATGGTCAGCATCAGAACAGGTACTATTAACTGGTCAGTTGAGGGGATCTCATCTAGTAATATCAATAGTGGCCTGAACATGACTATAATTTTCCTTTTAAGATAAGTTTCCTAAGAGTCAACCAATTATAGCCTTGGAGTAGAGAAATCCACTCAGGTAACTCAGAAGTACTAGACATAGGTAATTGGCCACAAATCAACAATTGGATTGATTTTTAAAACTAGCATAGGATCGTGCCTATCATAGAAAAACATTTGATTCATATACAAAGGTCCAAGAAGACAAGAAAACATTATAAATGGTCATACAAGTTAGGTCCAGGATCATGGGTAAGCTGTCTACTTTTGATGTCTTCTTCTCATCCTGGTGTGAGTGTAGTTTCTCCTCTGTTTGAGCGTTGTTGTTTGTTTTTTTTTTTTGGCGGTACATGGGCCTCTCACTGTTGTGGCCTCTCCCGTTGCGGAGCACAGGCTCCGGACGCGCAGGCTCAGCAGCCATGGCTCACGGGCCCAGCCGTTCCACGCCATGTGGGATCTTCCCGGACCGGGGCACGAACCCGTGTCCCCTGCATCGGCAGGCGGACTCTCAACCACTGCGCCACCAGGGAAGCCCTTGAGCGTTGTTTTAAGGTGATTTTGAGGTCAGCCATTCTCTCTGATAAGGGTCCTTTCATCCAGGTTGGAGATAGTCCTTTAAATTGTGTCTTTTCCAGTATGTATAATCCCCTGGTTGTAAGTCATAGGGCATCCGATCTTCATCTAAAGATAGACTACTGAGATAAGCTTTACAAACAAACTTAAGAGTTTCCTTTAATAATCTAATTAAACTTTTAGCAATATAACATAACAGCAAGGAACTATCTGGGAAGTGAGTCTTGGTAAACACAGACCTTAATTAACAAAACTAGAATTTAATATTTAGTGAAACATAATTTTTTTCCATTGTGAGGGCATTAATCTTGTAGCCAGGGAAGGCTTTATCCTATCAAATAAAATGAGATTTATCAGGGAGACAGAAAAAGCCAAGTGGCCATCTTGGATTTTCCATAGCCCTGACTGTTTAATTTACAGCTATTGTTTACCCATTTTAAACTTTCTGACTTAGGAATAGACCGTTGCCATGCTACAAAGACATCAGGATAGCAAAAGTCTGACAATGAGGGGTTAATTTGTGTAGAAGCCAAATGAACTTTATCTACATGTGTCAAAATCTTCATAGATCATTGTGAAATAATACTTATTTACTTAACCAAAATAACGAGAGATTTTAAAAGCACATACAAATCACATGAAGGCAAAGAAATTTACATAGTCTGTTATTAAAAGCAGCACTCCAAGAAAACTTTGTTCTCTTAACAGAGAGAGAGAGAACCAAATTTCAGTCTGGTCTCAACAAACTTGGCCTGATGATTTATATAACTGTAATTGATCATATAGGCTTTTTTGCTTGCTGAAATTTTTATAAGGGGTCTCAGAGTGAACTTTTAAAAGACCTCTCAGGAAAGTCACACCAAGGGCTTGTCACAGATTTTGCTTACCAGATCTAGGTGAATTCCTCCCTTTTCAAGTTCTCCGAAATACCTTGAGGTTTCTGTACCTGTGAGATAGCTTTCCTAATTTATCTGATAAAGCTGCTGGGGACCTAAGAGTTTCCAATCTCTGGAGGGAGCAGATAGAGAGAAAAGATAAATGCTTTAATTTTACACACAGATGTAAATTACCAAATTATTGTAAATCATAAGTACCTTGAGGAGAAGAGCTTCTTTATATCCAGTTTATCATTATGGTCTGAAAGTCAGAAACTTGTGTTTATCCAAAAGTCCTTTTTATAAATCTTCTTGAAGAGGAAGCATTTTTGCAAAGGCATCAGAGTAAAACCGTGTAAGTGTCTATAATGACAAAAGACTTAAGGCACGTTTAAAATCTGATTACAATGTAATTAACAAGGTAACTTGGTTACTGTTGTGACATATGACACTTACGATAATAACTAGAATTATAACTGGTAACAGTTTACCACGACATATCAGAATTTTTTGAAATTCCATATATAATTTCTAGAATATCTGTATTAGTAACAATTACCATACAATATAACCTAAGAAGATTTATTACACATTTGACAATACTTCCCACGTACTTTTAAAATACCAAATGAACCTAATTAGTGTAATATCTCTCTTTGGGATGTTTCAGTGGCCCTTTGAAGCATCCCAAAGTTAGCTAGAGGTCAAAGAAACTCCACTACAGTTTGGTTTGGGAAGTTTTATCAAAAAAACAAAAGGGTTTAGAACACTCAGTCAGATAAGATCATATGTCACTGTGAAACAACAGTTATTCACTTAGCCAAAGTAACAGTAAAAGATTTTAAAGGCAAATATAGACCTGATCACTTAAAAGGTAAAGAATTAAAATCCGTCATCCAAGGCAGTTCAACATCTTAAGAAAACTTGTACCATGCACAAAACTCTTTTCTTGGGGTCCACTTTCCACAAACTTTTTTTATCACTTTCTGTATCCATCACTTTATTTTCCCATTCAGAAACAGCCACCTGTAAGTTAGTCCTACTTCCTTTTTCCTTAATAAAATGCAATTCCATTCCTCATACCTTTTTTAAAAATAAATTTATTTATTTTTGGCTACATTGGGTCTTCGCTGCTGCACTCGGGCTTTCTCTAGTTGTGGCGAACTGGAGGGTTGCAGTAAGCAGGCTTCTCATTGCGGTGGCTTCTCTTGTTGCAGAGCACGGGCTCTAGGTGCGCGGGCTTCAGTAGTTGTAGCTCGCTGGCTTCAGTAGTTGTAGCTCACGGGCTTCAGTAGTTGTGGATCGCGGGCTCCAGAGCGCAGGCTCAGTACTTGTGGCGCACGGGCTTAGTTGCTCCGTGGCATGTGGGATCTTCCCGGACCAGGGCTCGAACCCGTGTCACCTTCATTGGTAGCGGATTTTTTTTTTTTTTTTTTTTTTGCGGTACGCGGGCCTCTCACTGCTGTGGCCTCTCCCATTGCGGAGCACAGGCTCCGGACGCGCAGGCTCAGCGGCCATAGCTCACGGGCCCAGCAGCTCTGCAGCATGTGGGATTCTCCCGGACCGGGGCACGAATCCGCGTCCCCTGCATCGGCAGGAGGACTCTCAACCACTGCACCACCAGGGAAGCCCCCTCATACCTTTTTTACTAAAAACATACATCCTACTTTCCTTAAGCAACCATGAACTATCCTTTTATATCAGCACTCTGTAGGTTGGTAAATATACATCCAAATAATAATTTTTGAAGAATGTGCTTTCTTATAGAAAACATCTCAGTGTGGCACCAAACACATTTTTTAATAGTTCTAAACCTTTTGATTCTCTGTAAAAGGAAGCCAATGTTCAGTAATTACAGTTTCAGTATCTTATTTTATTTGGAAATGGACTAGTTATTTAATAAACTTCCATCCTTTAACTTAATTTAGCACAACTCTAAATGTTTTATGTTGTCGAATATCTAGAGAGATTATTCTTAAGTAGACGTTCCTAAAGCATAATTATTCCTAAAAAGTTCACCCAAGGCTCTTATCTTATTTGCATTTTTTTGTCTTGGAAGTTTCTTCACATCGAGTTATTTTCATTGTTGACAAATTTGTAAAACATATAATAAGATCTTATTTAGTTTATATTAAACCTAGGCACAATAAAAGTATTATACCTAATGTTGCTGGCTCTAAAGACATGTCTATATTGATTAGATCAACAAACTTAAACATTAATACCAGGTATTAATTTAATATTGAATATTTCCCAGGTCACATGAACCTGAAATTTATTTAGCCTGATTTTTCTTGTATTTAGAATTGTTTACTTTTCTTTTAAGCCAATTAAATAGAGCTCATTTACAAATTAACCTCAGCAATATTATCCAAAGACAAAAACACATACTGAGACATACACATATATCCAGAGAGAGCTCTCATAGTTTTCACTTGAGATTTAAAATGTCTCTTTGCCTCTTTTTTTTTTTCTTCTTGGCTTGAAGTTCTACTAATTAATCCAAGGCTGAAGTCTCAGGTAAGTGGGCTGTGTTTGTAGCTCAAGGACATGATAAGAGTTAACTTCAAGCTTTGTCCTAGGTATATTTTTGTTCTCTCAGGGTCAGAATTTTGAAGAGAAGTAGTTTAACAAGGTAGCTTTTTCTAATTGCACATGCCAAAAGGACTGGTTTTTGCAATTTTAAGAAAAAATTTATTTTAACCAATTTTCTCTGGAGTCTAAACAATATTGTGGCCATACTGTCGAAAATCATCTTTCTCTTTCTGTGGTCATGGTTTCATAGCTAAAAGTTAAACCAGATAGTGCTCAAATTGGCTCTGATAACAGGGGCAGACTGGCTGATAAAATGTCCCAGCAGGGATTGTCCCTCTGGGGAGGTGGGGTCTTAGTATGATCAGAAGAATCTGAAGGAGTAAGGGAACTTGTAGGAGTGGGGGAAGCTTGGTTCCCCCATCCTGAGAGTTGGGAGAAGTTAGAAGGGGATCATTTAGAATGTCAGGAGAGTTGGGGTTTTTTCCCTCAGGCTTTTGATTATGCAGCCACCCAGAGCAGGATTATAATAAAAGGGACATAAATTCCTGAACATAAGGGAACCTCAGTCCATTTTCCCGTCCTGTGGCAATAGAGATTTAATTGTAGGAGACCCATTTTCAGGTCATTTTTCTTTGTCATTGGATCATAGCTATAGGTCGACCAGTCATTTAAAATTTTCCCCAAGGGTTCCCATGTTGGGGTGGAACCTTAGGGGAAGCGCTTCCTGTTTTGGCTCGAGCAGTTGGTAACAGACGTTAGATGTTAGCGCGCTCAAATCAAAACATAAACCTTCACCTCGTCAGCTGGAAGTCGCACATAAAACATAAACCGTAAAACGAAACAGCAAAGGGATGCTCAAAAAGAAAAAGGAGAAACATATGGCGGAGCCGCACCCAAACGTGACTTCCGAGTCCCACTCAACCTGGACCGTTGCCCCAAAGCGGCGCCTTACATCAGAATCTCCCTTTGCAAGGAGAATTCCACATCAGAATTTTCCCTTTGCAGGGAGAATTCCACATCAGAATTTTCCCTTTGCAGGGAGAATTCCACAT